>NC_056728.1:1758489527-1758831478 GCF_019279795.1 Protopterus annectens | reverse complement strand
ATTATTTTTAATAGGCTAACGGCCCAGGGGGGTGCCTTTCTAAGCATAGCCAAGTATTCTTGAAAGAATAATGATGTCCTATATCCAAGTAGGGCATTGAGGGCCAAGCATTTGTAATCTATCTCTGTTCATAAATGACACGGATGCCAGTAAATGTCCCATCTCCCCATCCACTGGTCTAGGTTCCACTTAAATTGGGTAAAAGACGAACTCAGCTTCACATGGATGGGATGCCTGTTCCAGATAATGTCCCTTTTGTGGGGCACATGTCTTTCCAGCATGTTTTGTTTGTCACAGACAAAATTCAGATCCTTAGACTTTGTATTTCTTGTACTGTTTGACTTATGAATATGCAGGAGATTCATAAGTGTGGAGTTTGCAGATACCTTGCAAGTCAGGCATTGATCACCCCTCAGCAATCTGTAGGAAACTGAGTAGAAGAAAAGGCTTCAAGGTGCTCTGCATAAGGTGGGTTTGTTGCACCTTATATTATACATACAGAAGGGAGCATTGTACTCTTGATTGGTCTGATAAGGGAGGAGTACAGTGGGATAATGACTTCTTTGGACCTAGATGCCATGCCCTTACTTATAAGTTGCACAACATAAGAGGATTTCCTTGACTCTCTGGCCTCGTGATGATCGAAGGTAAGGCTACTATCTACATGCGTACCAGACCCCTGACCACTAGGTCGACTCTTAGGCGTGTATTATCAACATGATAATTAGGATGGTTGACTTCCCAAAGGGTGCAGTAATAACATTTCTTGGCATTGAGTTTAAGATAGGGCATTGGCATCATTTGTTAGTCAGAGGTAGGCCACCTTGAAGAATTCTGGTGTCTGCAGTGAAGTCGGTGATGACCCCCAGCTTGCAATCATCTGCAAACTTAGCCTTCAGCATTTGCGTATATTTCAGAGACGTAGATGCCAGAAGGCAGTGGGACCAGTACTGAGCCCTGGAGGACTCCACTAGCGACTGGCCTCTTGGTGGAAGTAGCCTCACCTATTTTGACCTCCTGAGTCTTATTGGTGAGGCAGTTGACCATCTAGCGGATGATTTTCTTTATTAAAATTGATTTCTGCCTTCCCTTTGGCCATGGTTTCTATAATGTATCTTTTCACTCTGTTCTTTGTAGTTTGTCTCTTTCTTGTTTTTTTAAAGAAAAAAAAACTGTTTGCCTTGAAAGATTTGGTTATATCTAAAGTTTATTGCACTTCTGCTGTAGAGGTTACTTTTGCTTTGTCTTGTGACTGTTTTGTACTCCAGATCTCTTTAGGGCTTTGTGCATTCAGCAGTGAGTTTTTTTTTTTTTTTTTTTTTTTTTTTTGCTTATGCTAGCACAGATGTAAAGTTTATTGGCTTCAAAATGTTAGGATTCTAATAGGCACAAGAATTTAATTTACTATTTTGCCTTTTTTTTTTTTTTTTTTTTACAGGTTAGTGCACTGATCAGGCATGACTAGTTGGCTTAACTTGGGGTGTGAAACATATGAAAACAGAATGTGAGCATGCAATAATGTTATTAATAATGCTGTTGTTGAAAGATGTCAAGGATCCATTTTTTTCCCATCCATCTCAAACTGTGGGTTTACCTAATCCTGTGACTCTGATCGAAAGCCAGCACCTTTAGAATCTTCAGCCCTAACAGTATCTCCCGAGCTCTCCTTTGCCACCTTTACTGTCATACGTGGTCCTGAAAGCTCCATACAGAAGTGCCTTTTTTCTTTATTATTGCAGTTCTTTATTCATTTTCTCCTCTACCTTTTACAGTAATGAATAGATGTCCTTCAAGAATGCAACTGCAGTCATAACATGTGGGTTGTCCTGCCTCAGGCAGCCCTCGGTCGGCCGAATTCCAAAGTCTGGGTCCGACGTCGGCTGATGTCGCATTTCTCTCCGACGTCAGAGCGGCTGGAGTACATAAGCATCAGCCGATGCCATTTTGTTCAGTCTTTCTTGCCGCGCGGTGCCCGAAGCAGAAGCAGTTCGCAAGTGCCGGTCGGTCAGCTCCTGTATTCTTCGATACGGAAGTCATCAAAAAAGCTAAGTACCCCGTTGGGGACCTTTTCTTGCCTCAGCCGATGTCAGAAATTACCGAAAAAGTTAACAATTGTCTATCTTGTGGTAAACAAATACCTCATAAGGATTTCCACTCTTACTGTCTTCCTTGCCTTGGCCCAGACCACGACGTCTCGGCCTGTGTAGCCTGTGCTCGCTTCAACAACGCACCCTCAGGCGCAGGGCGGAGTTCGCTGAAGATTTTTTCGGCGATAATTTTGCTTACACCATGCCGTCGGAACTTCCGACATCGCAAACTCCCAAGAAGCGAAAAGACCGGGATCGACATCCTCAGCCCGCGTCTACCACCGACTCCACGCCAAAACCTAGCGCGAGTGCTCCGGTTCCCTCTGAGACTGTCTCTCCACCGCTCCGAACCGAAGACACCGCATTACCGACGACTCCGATTCCGGACATCAATCCGACGCCAGTTTTCGATTTTCCTCCGGATACCGAAACCGAGGAAATGCCGGAGACCATTGCTGTAGACAAGGTCACTCCTGCACGTGGAGCTGCCAGGCCTCCTATGGCCATGTCTATTAAGGCCTACACTAGGGCTTAGGCAGCCAGCAAAACAAAGCATCTTACTACTAAAACCTTACCTCAGCCTACTCCAGAGACACAAATTATGTCTATGACTGCTGACTTAATTTCTATGATTAGAGGTTCACAGGCCCATCCTGAGAGAGGATCCCAACCTCCTTCTGATAAAAGGCCCCGGGTTTAACCCTCTGACCCTATCCCTTCAGATGAAGATTCTGAGGGCTCTGTCCACTCTGATAGCCAGGAAGAGCCCTTCCAGACCTATGAGGACTCGGATGCAGAAGATTCCATCCCCTCGGCCTCTCCTCCTGAGGATATTTCTTTTGGGGAAGTTCTGCATACCATGAGGGAACATTTCAAGTGGCAGGGACAGGAATATTCTGATTCCAGAAAACGCCTTAGGACTTTCCTTAAGAAGCCCCAGCACAGGCCCTTAGCTATTCCTCCTGTACTTGATGTTTTGGATGATTTATATTCTGACTCTAGTGCTACCCCTGACTCTCTTCCTCCGGCTCCAGCCAAGCCAGACAGGTATTACAGGGTCCCAGAAACACATTCCCATTTATTCAGGGCCCATACTGCTGATTTGGAAACTATTTCACAGGGGCCTAAAGGAGTTTCATCTTCCACCTCTAAAAATCCATTGCCCTCCAACAGGGAAGCTAGGTCATTAGAGAGATGGGGCAAAAAGGTTTACACATCCACTACCTTATCTATGAGAGCTTTGAATTGCCTTTTTCATATGTTGCAATATCAGGATTTCCTGTTAGAAGATTTACGAAAGACATTAGCCACTCCTGATCCTTTAGACAGGAAGGCTTTGCAGGAAGCTGTACATAACACTCAGCAAGTAAGCAATCACTTCCTGCAGTGTGGATATGATGCACTGGAAGCTTCATGTAGGGCAGCTATGACAGGGGCAGTCATTCGTAGACATGCATGGTTAAAAGATCAACCTCTACCAGATCATGTAAAGGCAAAACTTCTGGATGCACCTTTGGAAAAGAACAAGCTTTTTGGTGCTAATGCTAAGGATGTGTTAAAGACCATCGAAGAAAAAGCAAAATCAGTTCAGACGGTGAAAGATTTCCTCCAGGTTCAACCCCCCAGATTCAGTAGGAATTGGCCTTCAAAAAACTGGTCCTTTCCTAATCCAGAAAAGTTTCAAAGGAGTAAAAACAGACGTGGCCGAGGAAGAGGCCAATACAGAGGCCCTTACAGGGGACGACAATGGCAGCCAGGAAACCAAAGAAGTGACGCAGGAGTTTCACCTGCCCTACAGCCACAATCTCAATGACTTTCCTCTATTTCTGCCTACCAGGGAACAAATAGAAGCTCCCTTGGGCGGGAAATTATCTCTGTTTGCAGAAAATTGGCACAGACTGACAAAGGACAAATGGGTTTTGGACATTCTAGACCGAGGCTACAGGTTCCATTTTCATACCTTGCCAAGAAAACCAGGCATGCCAAACCTGCCACAAAACCAGAGGGCAGAGGGCTATCAAGCAAATCACTCTGCTGACTCGGATGAAAGCAATAGAAAGAGTTCCACAACAAGAACAAGGCCAGGGGTTTTACTCAAGACTGTTCCTTGTTCCAAGAAAAGAATCTCAATGGAGACCAATACTGGACTTGTCCGCATTAAACACCTTTCTCATAGTACCAAAGTTCAAAATGCTGACTCTACAGCAACTCCTTCCCATGCTGGGCAAGGGGTCTTGGCTGATTACTCTGGACCTCAAGGAGGCATACCTGCATGTCCCTATCGGACACAGCTGCAGAAGATACCTCAGATTTCTTGCAGGGCCAGAGCATTATCAATTCTCAGCATTGCCATTTGGCTTATCTACTGCCCAGAGTATTCACAAAATGCCTGGCTTCAGTAATTGCTCATTGCAGGCTCCAGGGGATACAAATTTACCCGTACCTGGACGACTGCCTCATACAAGCGGGCGACAAATTGATGTTGACAAAAAACTTGGACTATGTCATACGATTACTTCAAGCTCTGGGATACACAGTCAACTTCCAAAAGTCAAGACTGCAACCATCCCAGCAAATAATCTTCTTAGGTGCCAAACTAGACACAGCCTCTCAAATGGCTTACCTGACAGAAGACAAGCAAGAGAAGTTAACTCATTATTTCAAAGGTTTAGCAAAACTCACCCAGATGACTGCAAGGAGATTCCTACAGGCCCTGGGTTACATGGCATCCTGCATTCTCCTGGTTCCATTAGCAAGACTACACATGAGAAAGCTTCAATGGTACCTAAAAAGCGTTTGGTCTCAACACAGCAACAACTTGGAGACAACCATACCGCTCATTCCATGCCTACAAAAGGAATTCCTATGGTGGGCTTCGGTGAGCCAGGCAAACACAGGTATGTCATTCAAAAAACCACAGATAACACAGACCATGACCACAGACGCCTCAGACCTTGGATGGGGGGGCGCACATGGAAGGCAGGTGTATACAAGGACAATGGTCTCCAAAGGAAACACATCTGCATATAAACCAAAAGGAAATGCTGGCAGTAATGCATGCCATCGAGGCCTTTCAACACCAACTTCAGCAAGGCCATTTACTGATACGGACAGACAACACCACTGTGATGTGGTATATAAACAAGCAAGGGGGCACCCACTCTTACCCCCTTTGCAGACTGACAATGCATCTTTGGGAAAAATCACTGAGCCTAAACATCCAGTTACAATCCCAGTTTGTTCCAGGCAAAGACAATGTGTTGGCGGACAGCCTAAGCAGGAATTTCACAGATCCACATGAGTGGAGGTTACATCCGAAGGTCTTCACACAACTCACTTCGACATGGGGCAGGCCAGAAGTGGACCTATTTGCCTCTCACCTCAACCATCTTCTACAAAAATTCTGCACAAGGACATACCATCCAAAAGCTTGGAAAATAGATGCTCTCTCATTCAACTGGAACTTCCTAACAATCTATGCATTCCCACCTCTGCCACTGATGACCTCAGTATTACTAAAGATCAAAGCAGAGACCCAAGGGAATCGTAATAGCTCCGGATTGGCCAAGACAACACTGGTATCCACTACTACGGAGCATATGTCACACCAGGAGTTGGGCCCTTCCCCAATGGCCTCTACTTTTGACTCAACACAATTTCGAAACAGTGCATCCAAACCTACAGACACTGCAGCTAACAGCCTGGGAGATCCCATAAATAACCTCAACCTATCTCTCTCCAAGGAAGTTCAGAGGATACTAACAGAGGCTGGAAGACCATCCACCAGAAAGGTTTACTTAGCAAAGTGGAAAAGATTCAGCAATTGGAATACCAGCAAGGGACATGATGCATCATTGTTGAACATCCCACTCATCTTGGAATATTTGGCAGATATGCTACAGAACGGCCTCTCATATTCTTCCATAAAGATACATGCATCGGCTATTTCAGCTAGATATAACACGGATCCTCCTGTTTTTTCACATCCTTTGCTAAGGCAATTCCTCAGGGGAATCGAGAACATTAAGCCACCAGGAAAGGCCCCAGTGCCAGCCTGGGACCTCAGTTTTGTCCTAGAAAAACTGACTCTACCTCCATTTGAACCAGCAGCTTCAGTTGACTTGCAATTTCTCTCATGGAAGACAGCTTTCCTGTTGGCAATTACCACAGCAAGAAGGGTTTCGGAACTACAGGCCCTAATGGCAATACCACCGTTCATAATTTTTCACAGAGACAGGGTTTCATTAAGGACCAACCCTACTTTTATGCCAAAGGTGGTATCTAGGGTTTCTTTAAATCAAGCCATTCATCTGCCTGCTTTCTTCCCCAATCCTGAGAATAAGGGGGAAAGACTGTTGCATACCTTGGACATTCACAGACAACTTCGATACTACCTGGACAGAACCAAGGCCAGTAGGAAGTCGGAACAACTTTTTGTAGCTTACGCCCCTGCATTCCAAGGAAAAGCAATTTCAAAACGGACCGTTTCAAAATGGATTGGACATTGCATCAAATTCTGTTATTCCTTTCATGGAAAGACTGTTCCAGCCAATGTCAGACCACATTCCACCAGAGCTACAGCCACCTCTACAGCATTCTTAAAAGGGGTGCCTACTAAGGACATTCTAGAAGCTGCTACATGGAGCTCCGTGCATACATTCTCCAAACACTACAATCTCCCTCTATACTCCAGATCCAGAGCAGGCTTTGCTTCGGCAGTCCTGCAGGGTTTGATTGCCACACCATCTTTTTCCTAGAGCATTCCCCCTCCCCCAGCTAAACTATGGTATTCTACCCACATGTTATGACTGCAGTTGCATTCTTGAAGGACATAGTACAGTTTTGTACCTACCATAAATGTAGATGTCCGATAGACATGCAACTGCAGTCGGATTTTCCCTCCCTCCATACCCCTCTATGCCTAGGGTCCACTCCTATCCCTCTTACCCTTAGCTGGGGATATCTGTTATGGTGTATTTGTTTTATTGCTCATTTATTTGTCTGGAATCCTGTTTTTGTCTTCCAATTTGATTACAGCCTTCCTTGGAGGGCACCTGGCATCTGGGGCAAGAAACACTGAAGAAAATGGCGTTGGCTGATGCTTATGTACTCCAGCTCTGGCGCCGGAGAAATGCGACATCAGCCGTCGGACCCAGACTTTGGAATCCGGCCGACCGAGGGCTGCCTGAGGCAGGACAACCCACATGATGTCCTTCATGGATGCATCTGCAGTCATAACAAATGGGTTGTCCTGTCGCCAGGCACCCCTTGGGTCGGCCGGATTCCAAAGTCTGGGTCCGCTTCGCTGATGTCGCACTTCACCCGACGTCATCTCTGCTGGTCTTCGGTATAAAGGCATCAGCCGACGCCATTTTCCTCAGTCTTTCTTGCCGTGGCGCCAAGCAGAAGCTGTTCGCAAGTGCCGGTCGGTCAGATCCAGAGATTACTACTACCGAATACTATCAAGACTTCTAAAAAGCTAAGTACCCCGTTGGGGACTCTTTCTTGCCTCAGCCGATGTCAGAAAAAGTCAATAACTGTTTAACTTGTGGGAAACAAATACCTCATAAAGATTTCCACTCTTACTGTCTGCCTTGCTTAGGCCCAGACCACGACGTAGCAGCCTTTTCGGCCTGCGCTTCCTTCAACCGACGAACGCTAAGGCGTCTGTCGGAGTTTGCTGAACAGTTTTTCGGCTCAGACTTTGCGTACATTATGCCGTCGGATCCTCCGACTACCCAAATTGTTAAAAAATGCAAGGAAAAAGACCGACACTCGCGGTCCGGTTTCGCCGAAACCACGGTTAAGCAAGCCGCGAGTGTCTCGGGTTCGGCCGAAACCGAGAAAACTGGTCAATCTACAGCCGAATCCATGGCTACTACTGAGGCTCCTGCTACCTTACCTGAATCGGCCTCAGAAATTTTGCCTACAACTGTGGTTTCTAGTGAGTTATCAGACACCATCCCTTTGGATGTCTCTACCCCAGCACGTGGTGCTGCTAGACCCCCTGCAGCCATGTCTATCAAGGCCTTTGCCAGGGCTAAAGCAGCCAAATCTACTAAGTCAGTGCCTGTTAAACCTCCCTCACACAGGCCCACTTCTAGTTCACAAATGCTTACTCTGGCAGAAGATTTAATATCCTTAATTAGGGATCCCAATCTCACCCAGACAGGGCCGCTCAGCCCCAGAAAGAGACCTAGGACAGAGCCCCAGCCAGTGTCCTCTGATGATTCTGCGGATGACTCCGACATTACAGAACAGCCAGAGGATCCTTTTTACTTATGAAGACTCTGATGCTGAAGAATCCATTCCAGCTGCCTCTCCACCAGAGGAATTTTCCTTTGGGGAAACCTTACATGCCATGAGAGAACAATTTCAATGGCAGGGACAAGATTTCTCAGATTCAAGAAAAAGGCTTAGGACTTTTCTGCACCTACCACAGCATAGGCCCTTAGCTATACCTCCTGTTTTGCCTGTTGTGGATGATGCATTTAATGATGTCTGCACTGCTCCTGATTCTTTACCTCCAGCCCCTGCCAAACCTGATAGATTTTACAGGGTACCAGACACTCATCACCACCTATACAAGGCCCCACTGGCAGACCCCGAAACTATTTCCCAGGGGCCTAAGGCAGTAGCCTCGACCACAGCAAAAAACCCTATTCCTTCAGAAAGGGAATCCAGGTCCTTAGACAGATGGGGGAAAAAAGTTTACACCTCTGCTACTCTCTCTGCTCGAGCTTTAAACTGTCAGTTTCACATGATCCAATACCAAGAGTTTATGCTTGATCAGTTAACTAAAAAAGTATCCTCTGATGAATCTTTAGATAAGAAATATGTATTAGAAATGGTGAATAACATACAACAGGTTAGTAACCATTCCTTAAAATGTGGCTATGATGCACTGGAGGCTTCATTTAGATCAGCCATGACTGGCACAGTGATAAGAAGACATGCATGGTTGAAAGAACAGGTCTTACCGGATCATGTTAAAGCAAAGCTATTAGATGCTCCTATGGATAAGGCCAGTTTATTTGGTACACCTGCCCAGCAGGTAATGAAGAAAATGGAAGAAAAGGCAAAATCTGTACAAACAGTTAAAGATTTCTTACAGGTTCAGCCCCCAAGGTTTAGCAGGAACTGGCCTGCCAAAAATTGGTCCTTTCCTGACTCCACAAGATCCCAAAGGGGCAGGAATAGACGCTCCAGAGGCAGAAATCAATCCAGAGGAGGTGCCTACAGAGGACAACAGTGGCAAGGTAATAACAGAGGCACAGACACAACCACTGCCACTGCAACAGGACAATCACAGTGACTTGGTTCTAACTCCGCCTACCAGGGAGCAAATAGCAGCACCATTAGGCGGAAAGTTAGCCTTATTTTCGAAAAATTGGCACTATATCACAAAAGACAAGTGGATTTTGCAAACCATAGACCAAGGCTACCGGTTCCACTTCCACACCTTACCAGTAAAAAGAGGAATGCCAAACCTGCCTCCAAATCAAAAAATAGAAGCTCTACAGCAGATAACGGAATTAACAAAGATGAGAGCTGTGGAAAGAGTACCAATAACAGAACAGGGCAAAGGATTCTACTCCAGACTCTTCCTAGTACCAAGAAAAGAAAAAAGTTGGAGACCTATTCTCGACCTGTCCATCTTAAACACATATATCATTGTCCCAAAATTCAAAATGCTGATCCTACAGCAACTTCTTCCCATGCTGGGCAAGGAGCGTTGGCTGGTAACTCTAGATCTCAAGGAGGCATACCTGCACGTCCCCATTCGACCAAATTGCAGAAGATACCTCAGATTTCTTGCAGGATCAGAGCATTATCAATTCTCAGCATTGCCCTTTGGCTTATCTACTGCCCAGAGTATTCACAAAATGCCTGGCATCAGTAATCGCTCACTGCAGACTACAGGGAATCCAAATTTATCCATACCTGGACGACTGCCTGCTACAAGCGGACAACAAAAGCAAGCTGACAACAGATTTACAAAGGGTCATTTACTTGCTACAAGCCCTGGGATACACAGTCAATTTACAAAAGTCAAGGCTGATACCATCCCAAACAAGAACATTCTTGGGCGCGGAATTGGACACAGTAAAACAAATGGCATTCCTAACTGCAGAAAAACAAAAAGAACTCCCTCTTTACTTCTTGGCATTAACAAAACAGAACAAACTAACAGCAAGAAAAGTTCTGCAGGCCTTGGGCTTCATGGCATCGTGCATAATCTTGGTCCCACATGCCAGACTACATATGAGAAAACTACAGTGGTACCTAAAGAATTTATGGTCTCAACACAGGCACAGCCTAGAAGCAGAAATACCACTAATCCCATGCCTAAAACAGGAGTTCCTATGGTGGGCTCAAGCATGCCAGTCAAACCCAGGCGTACCCTTCCACAACTTTCAAACAAGCCAAACCATCACAACAGACGCCTCAGACCTAGGATGGGGGGCGCACATGCTGGACAAATGCGTACAAGGATTGTGGACTCAGGACCAGCTGCACCTGCACATAAACCAAAAAGAAATGCTGGCAGTAAAACTGGCAATCCAAAAATTCAGACCATTCCTCAAAGAAGGCCATTTGATGATAAGGACAGACAACACCACAGTCATGTGGTACATCAACAAACAGGGAGGCACTCATTCTTACCCCCTATGCAGAATGACTTTGGACCTTTGGAATCTGGCACTCAGCTACAACATCCAGTTACAGGCAATATTTGTACCGGGAAAAGAGAACACCCTAGCAGACATGTTAAGCAGAACCACCTCGGATGCTCACGAATGGATGCTACACCCGGACATATAGATCTATTCGCTTCCCCTCTCAATCACCAGCTCAAAAAATTCTGCACAAGGACATTCCACCCACTTGCATGGAAGGTGGATTCTCTCTCCTTCAGCTGGAAAGGTCTGACAGCATATGCATTTCCACCTCTTCCCTTGATACACAAGGTATAACTGAAAATCAAAGAGGAACGTCCAAGGATAATCCTGATAGCTCCGAACTGGCCAAGACAACACTGGTACCCATTGCTGAGGAGCATGTCTCGGGAGAAAATGTGGTCAATACCCCTGATGCCTTTGATGTTAACTCAGAACAACTACAGCATCATGCATCCAAGCCTAAAAACTTTGCAACTGACTGCCTGGAACATCACATAGCAGCAACTAATCCAGATCTTTCCCAAAGGGTTAAAGACATTATCCTTGAAGCCCGCAGACCTTCAACAAGAAGGAACTATGCAGGAAAATGGAAAAGGTTTGTCATTTGGAGTGCTGAAAGAGGAAACGATGTGTCGAATATAGATATTGCTAACATTCTGGAGTATTTGGCAGAGCTTCTACATACAGGCCTGTCCTATTCCTCCATCAAGATACATGCATCAGCTATTTCAGCAGAATACAGCTTTGATCCACCTGTCTTTTCACATCCTCTACTCAGGCAGTTCCTCAGAGGGATCAAGAATGTAAAACCTCCTAGGAAACCACCATTACCAGCATGGGACTTGAACTTTGTGCTAGAAAAATTGACACTCCCTCCGTTTGAACCAGCAGCAACAGCAGATCTACAGCACCTGTCATGGAAAACTGCTTTCCTACTGGCAATTACCTCAGCAAGGAGGGTTTCTGAACTACAGGCCTTAATGGCAGTACAACCCTTCCTAATCTTCCATCAAGATAGGGTGTCCATGAGAACTAATCCTACATTTATGCCTAAGTTGGTATCCAGAGTGTCTTTAAACCAGGCAATCCACCTACCTACCTTCTTCCCCAATCCACAAAACAGAGGGGAAAGAATGCTGCATACCTTGGATGTACATAGACAGCTACGCTACTACCTGGACAGAACCAAAAGTAACAGAAAAACTGACCAGCTTTTTGTAGCCTATGCACCAGGAAGGGAAGGAAAAGCAATTTCCAAACAGACAATCTCCAAATGGATAGGAAATTGCATAAGATTCTGTTACTCCTACCATGGAAAACCAATTCCACAGAACATAAGGCCTCATTCTACAAGGGCTACAGCCACTACCACAGCTTTCTTACGAGGAGTGGCAACCAAGGACATTATTGAGGCGGCTACTTGGACCTCCGTGCATACATTTGCCAAGCATTATAATTTACATCTGTATTCTAGATCCCGAGCAGGGTTTGCCACTGCTGTACTGCAAGGGATCCTAACCACACCATAATTTTTTCTTCCTCCTCCCCTAGTTGGCTATGGTATTCTACCCATTTTTATGACTGCAGATGCATCCATGAAGGACATAGTACAGTTTTGTACCTACCATAAATGTAGATGTCCGAACTGGATAGCAGCTGCAGTCAGGATAACCACGCCTCGTTCCCGTCTGTGGTACTCTTAGGTTATTTACCCTCTTAATAGCTAGCCGGGGGGGGGGGGTCTCTTATGGTGTATTTGTTTGTATATATGTACATACATGCTTATTTTTTGTGTTTGCCTTCTATCTTTTTGGAAACATTGGCATTTATCCAAAATTTAGCCTTCCAAGAGGGCAACTGGCATCTGGGGCAAGAAACACTGAGGAAAATGGCGTCGGCTGATGCCTTTATACCCAAAGACCAGCAGAGATGACGTCGGGTGAAGTGCGACATCAGCCGAAGCCGGACCCAGACTTTGGAATCTGGCCGACCGAAGGGCTGCCTGACGACAGGACAACCCATTTGTTATGACTGCAGATGCTATCCAGTTCAGACATCTACATTTATGGTAGGTACAAAACTGTACTTTTGTTTATTTAGGCTCATTTTTTTTTTATTGTTGGGTAGTTAATTTAGGGGATATCTCATTAGCGGCCATGCCACCTTCTTTTTGTTTTTCTCTTTTTCCTGTACGTTACAAAAAAAAAAAAAAAAAATGTGGTTGCTCTCATTTGTGATGGGTTTGTATAACTTTGTGGTTAGTGTGTTGGCCTTGTGTTTCATCTCTTGCTGCTTTTGTCTTGTGGTCTGTTTTCCTCCCAGTAGCTATGAACAATCTCCTGCTGTGACATTTAGGAAGTTTGTTGAGTGTGGACACAAATTATCCCCTAAAGATGGACATGACAGGTTTGTCTGTTGTATGGGTGCTGCATGCCTGGCTGTGGAGTGCCAAGCCTGTCCTGCTTTTGGTGCCAGAATGGTGGCTGACAGAAGTGCTAAACTTGTTTTGAAAGATATGGTCCCATCATCGTCTACTACTGTTTTGTCTGCTTTTCCCTTATCCAGGAAAGATAGTCAGAGAAGAGGGTTGAGAAGGACAAGGATAGATCTGCTAAGGCTATTTCAAAAATCAAAGTAGGATGGATGTAAATGTCCTTTGTCTTCTTTAGATAATTATTTGGATCTGAAAGTCCACTAGCCTTCAGCTCCTCCATCTCTGAAATCTGAGCAGCCAGCTTGGCACAGATTACCACAAGTTATGGTTATTGACTGAGTTGTTGGGCTCCCCAACCCTTAATATCCATAGCCCATTTCTCTTGATAGCTCCTCCCTCCTGGGCCAGGCTTTACCCATTCATTCTCCCTATTACACCAACTGAGTTCTCACCAGAACCTTCCCGTATCTGGATATGTATGTCTCCTTTTCTGGTCCGAGACTGTGATGCACAAGTTAAAAAAAGAGTCAAACTCTGCTTCCGTGGCTTCATCCAGATCTTCCAGGTCACTCTGGAGTCTTAAGACCTCCAATTCAGACCAGCTTATGCATTCTTTTGTACTACCCAGGGATCCTTTCCTGCACCTTAGATCCTCTTGTCTTTTGCGGTGCTGTCTTTTTCCTGCATCTGTTTCTCTTCCTCCCTTGGCATATCCTTTGGTGCTTGTGCCAATAGACCTGACTGTCCAGCTTCCATCTCTCTGTCAGTGCTGATTGATTGGATATATCAGACCACTAGTACCATCCTTTATTATCTCAACTCTGGCCTTGTTAGAGCTGTGTGTGTCTGAACCCCCAGGTCAGGCTCGACTGTCAGGATTTTGGATTATCCCCTTTTTCTTTTTGGCTTTGGCCTTACAGTTGTGTTCCTCTCCCGATATCTGATGCTACCAGGTCAGTGTGGGATACTGATCTCTGGATCCGAAGGGGACTAAGTCCAACAGTCCAGCCTGTATGTGGAATGGATCCTGTCTTGTCTTAAGGCTTGTGCCTCAGTAGCTGGGTCAGACCCATCTTGATCTCTTCCATCTGTTTCCTCGGAATCTAGTTAGCTTGCTTAGTGACAGCTCAGATCTCAAGTCGTAAGACTCCCCTGGTTACTTGCTTTTTCACTCTGATCAAAGTTATTCAACTGTTAAAGTTCAGTTGGCTGCCATTTACAATATCCATGTTGGAATGGACAACACACCTGTTGCAGCCTTAGCTTTCTAAAGCTTTCCTGAAAGGTACTTTTTCACTTGGACCTCCTCCAGTACTTGATCTAGTTCCTCCATGGGATCTCAGTTTACTTTTGCTGGTTCTTACTAGACTACCTTTTAAACCTGCTGCTACATTTCTGTATAAAATATTATCATGAAAAATGCTTTTCTTTGTGACCATTACTTCAGTGAAAGAGTTTGAGTTTCAAGCTTCCCACTTTTCTAGCATTCCATAATGACCGGGTTACCTTTAGGATCAGCTTTGTTTCTTCCTAAAATTACTTGAGAATCAAATCTGAATTGGTCTGTACATTTGCCAGTTTGCTTTCCCAACTTCAGTAAGAAGGGAGAGAGTACTTACTTCACTGCCTGGATGTTTAGCAGCAGTTGAGATTTTAATTGAAAAGAACTAAGAACCTCACAATTTCTGACCATCTCTTCTTCCAAATTTTGACTGAGCAAACCTGAGTGACCCCATCCAGATGTCTCTCTGTGTTTTCTTTGCCTGTTCCCTAAAGTATTACCTTGCTTAGCACACCAAAAGCCCATTTTGCTAGAGCAGTTGCTACTTCTGTTGCCTTTTCTGCTCATTGACATTTGTGCATCCGCTACATGCACTAGCACTCGCACTGTTGTGAGCCATTATAAGCTAGGTATACAGTCTTGGTCTTTATCCTCCTTTGGCTCCATCATTCTGCAGAATGCTCTCTCCTGAAACCACTTGGGATTCTTACTGGCTGGGGACTCTGTCCCACAGGTCAAGATGGACAGAAGTTGTGTGCTTACTACAACAGTAGATCCACGTTGTCCTTCTCGCCTGACCCTCACTATCTCCCTTTCCAAATTGCAACATGTTAGTTATTCTACTGGCTGGCTGGGCTGACCATCCCCACCACTCTCCTTTGAGAGACCCATATAATGCCCTGGCTATTTCTTTGATTTTCTGTTTTGTTTAGCAAGGTGTAAGATTTTTTTAGATACATGTAGGTTTGGAATGGGGTAAACTTGATCTGAGGAGCTGTTAGGGTAGGGCATTATGGATAGAGGAGGTAGAGCTCTAAGGCTGAAGATTTTGAAGGTGCCGGTTTCAGTCAGATTCTGATCCAGTATACCCACGTCTGGGATGGATGGAAAAGCCACCACTGATCTGTCTTTATGGTAAGTACATAACTTTCATTTTCAGTATACACCTACACAAGTATGCCACAGGAGTATAAAGTTGACTTCAGTATATTTAAGTAAGCTAGTAAACTGTTAAAACTAACTCTATAGTAATAAGACAGTTTACATATACCCACATGAGGCACACATGAGATTAATCAGGTGTGAGTGACAAAGGAAAAGAGGGGTAGTGCAGTGTTTGTACACTGTGGCATTTCCATCTGCTTTGTCTAAACAAATTACATTTGGATCTGACCTTAGAGTAACTGGATGTATCCTTTACATTTGATGGGAAGGGTTGCCACAGTTTAGATATAAGCAAAGAAAATTTGAGATCTGAGCACTGGAATCTAGTTTTATGAGTTTGGAGTTTGGGTTTGGAGTTTGGGCATGAGCTGGATTGGCTTCAGAGGTTATAATTGGGAGATGGTATGGGAGGTCTCATGACAACTGGTGATGGAGTGGTCCTGATAGAGTGGTTTAAAAAAACAGTGGGCCTGGTAAGAGGCTTGTATTTAATACTGGAAGCCACTTGGCTTTAGAGAATGTGATACATGTTATTAGTATGGAGCATTGGTTATGAAGTGGCATATTTTGTTGGAGATGGTTTGCACTGTAGGATTTTATTTTTTGGAGACTGTGGCATATAACAATGTGCCATATTCCATCTGTGCAACCAAGTAGCCTTTGGCTGTGGCAACTCTTAATTGGTGAGGGGAGAAACTGAGAACATTTTTGAGTCAAGAAGATGAGGTAGTTAATTTTTTATCTTTTCAGTATGTGCCTTAAAGTTAAGGGTATGAGTTACATGGCAAGGAAGTGGTGGTTTCTATGCAATAGTTGAATTGGTCTTTAATATGGAGAATTCTGAAGCATTTTAACATAATTTTGCTTGTTTTAAAGATCATGGTTATAGTTTTATTTTAGGATTGAGTAGAAGTGTTTTTTTTTTTTTTTTTTTTTAATTTTTGTCTTAGAGATGGGCCATTTGATCAGTTGTGCAAGGTCCACTTGAAGTTGTTTTTAAATGTCTGTGTCTATGGATATCATAGTTTGTAGTAGAATGCTAGGCTATTGACCCAAAGGGCCTTTTTAAGCCTAGCTGTACTTCCCAATACAGTTTGATAGGTGTTAGTTGCCAAAGGTATAATGGAGGTCTGTATACTTAGACGTGGGTGACCGAGCATTTACAAGCTTTCCCCTGTGTAGTAGACACATTGGTACCAGACCAGGGGTATATTTATGGTCCACATGGATGAGAAGCCTGTTCAGTGAAGTGGGAGCCTGGGAAATGCATACCTGTTCCTCCAGCATGTCTTACTAATGTTGCAGGCAAGGTTTAGTTCCCTGCATCAGGTCCTGATGCAGTTTGTTTTACAGTTGTGTGCAACAGGTCCTTCAGGACTGGATCTGAAGATGCTTTGTAGGACAGGCATAGGTCATCTCTCTGCAGTCTGTAGGAGAAAGAATACAAGGACAAGGCTTTGAGGTGACCCGCATAGTACTTGTTTTACCACACTGTGTGCTCTTTTTGTGAGGACTCTCTGAGGATGCCCAAGTTGTTGCATATACCTAGCCCGGCATGTACCAAAAGGAGCAATGTACTCAATGATTGGTCTTACGAAAGCAGATTACAACAGAAAAAGGACGTTTATAATTTGTGCAACATAGACTGATTTGTTCAGTACAGGTAGGTACATGATAGTTAAATGCCAAATCACTGTCTACTTGTGTTCCCAAACACCCGAGTCTACTATTAGGGGTGTATTGTCAGTGTAGTAGTTTGCTGGGGTGGCCGTCTTACTTAAAGGTTCTGTGATGCACTTTTTGGCATTGAGTTTTACATCATGACTCTGGTGCTGGGTATTAGTCTGTGTCAGGCCTTCCTGCAGGATGTTTGTGTCCTGGGAGATTCATTGACTGCACCTGGTTTGCAGTCATCTGCAGACTTGGTTGGCCAAAGGCTCTTGATGTTGGCCTTTACCTTAGAAAAGTAGATGTCCAGTAGGAGTGGCCCCAGCAATGAGCTATGAAGCACTCCTCTAGTAACCTGCCTTTTTATGAAGAAAGACTCTCCCTAGTCTAACTTTTTGACTTGTGTCTGTAAGACAGCTAGCTATCCAGTGGATGATGTAGGAGCTTATACCTAGTGTAGTGCTGAGCCTTTGTACAGTGCCCAAGTAGGGTATTTTGTCAGATGTTGAAATATAACAAAATGAACCAGGAATCCAGGACGCCAAAAAGGAATGCCAGTTGTAGCCAAAAGTACATAAAAACCATTTATTGTGAACAGATTTTGTCAGATGCCTTGGCCAGCTCAAGACAGGCAGTACAAATCATTTCGCCCTCCTCCATTGCTTCAGTGACCTTCTTGAAGTCCACCAGGGTGAGTAGGCAAGACCTGACCTTGACAAACCAGATTTGGATCCAGTGTTTATAGCTTACCTGTGTCATTTAGGATATTCATGATTATTCTCGCCATGACTTTGACATATCATGCTAGTCAGGCTTATGGGTCAATAATTCTCCGTGTCCATGGATGGCTTGCCCCTGTTCAGTGGTATAACTGTTGCAGTCCTGCACTCATTTGGCTCAATGCCTGTATGGAGGCTGTGGTTAAATGGAGTTTCTACTGGTCTTGATAGTTCATGTTTCATGCTGTTAAAGAGCCATTCTGGGATGTTATTGGGACCAGTAGATGCAGTGTTCTTGGTCTTGAGCTCCTTGAGTAATTGATCTGTAGTGATAGTTAGGGGAGTTACGGATGTGGGTATTTGGTGGGGATGAGGTAGTAAAGGTGGAGCCAGATTCCTCAGCCAGGAGGTTTGCTACATCTTCCAGCTCCATCTACGTTATATCATTTACAATTAATTCATTGCATTGCTGTGTATTGCTTTTGATTTTATGGACATAGCTGAAGAAAGCTTTGTCATTGTCCTGGGAGATTAACTTAACTTCATATTAGGCTTTGATTATTAGCTCCCTGAGTTTTGTGTGTGCGTGTGTGCGTGTGTGCGTGTGTGTGTGTGTGTGTGTGTGTGTGTGTATGTATATATGTATATATATATATATATATATATATATATATATATATATATATATATATATATGTGAATATATATATATATATATATATATATATATATAGTATACATTAATATATATATATATATATAAATATATATATATAGATGTATGTAGATATAGATGTGTGTGTGTGTGTGTGTGTGTATGTATGTATATATATATATATATATATATATATATATATATATATATATGTATATATATATATTTATAGACCAAGAGTCAGACCCAAGTAAATGCGATGAAAACTAAGTCCCAGTAGCTGGCAGAGACAAGTATTATAGAAAAAGTCGAGCTCTCAAAGATAAAAAGTACAATAATTTATTTTCACATAAATATGTAAGCGCTTCCACGGTTCCAAAAGACCGCTTCCTCAGACAGTTACAAAGTATCAAAGACAACCTATTTAAATTTTAAAAATGCATCACTTGACATTCATTGCTGATTGTATTTTAAAGTAACATGTCCAGTTTTAAAATACTCATTCATACATACGAAGCAATATTTTCGGTATTGTACAAGTACAAGGACTAATGATGAATAACTATTTGACCTGCTGACAAGGGGGGGAGGGTCCCATTGTCATACTTGACTGTGACTACTATGTTAACAAAATGAATGCTATGCTTTCTAATACAAATGTGTATATCAAAGTAGACATTAGTATTGTAGATGTTATGAAACATGAAATTGACAATTGTCTTACTGAATGTTGCAGGTTGGGTGTGTTAGATAAAGATCTTTTAGATTATTTTCTGACTGAGTTTCCAATTGTGCCCAATATTAACAGGTTGCCCAAGATGCATAAGAACCCGCTTGAACCTGACTTCAGGCCAATAGTAGCAGGAGGTGGCTGGCTCACGGAAGCCATATCCATATTTTGGATAAACAGCTCAAGAAGGTGTTTTTGTTAAGTGAGGATCTGAAGTAGGAGATTCATTTGTCTGCAACCTGTGGGTTATGGATCCGATATCGGATCCGAACCAGCATGGTTAACCAGCTATGGATCCAAGCTCTCAGCTCCTCCCCTCACCCATAATGCCCTGCTCTCCCTACATGACCTCAGATCTAGTTTGCCGCGCTGGTGACCAGATTTGTGTTCCTGAGCTCTTCAGCTAAGTGTATTTTTCAAGTGTTTAGAGAGTTAAATTTTGAATTTTTGTGTGAAAGTTGTGTGAAAGTTTAGGTTTCCCTTTTACTTAATTATACTTTTTTAGTGTTTTAAATTTAATTTTACTTATTTCCCTCCCCTCGCTGGTAGCGTAGTGTGTGTTTGGGCCTGTTGTGTGGTTTAGTTGCTTTTACTTTTCCTTTAGTTTAAGTAACTTTTAGTTCTTTGGGATGTCTGAACAACCCAAAGCTGTGTTCTGTAAGTGCTCCGAGTGTGGCCATAAGCTTTCCCCTGCTGATGGCCACACTGCGTGCAAGATGCCTTGGGGTTGAACACCTCACTTCTGGATGTTCCATTTGTGCAGGGTTCAACCCCAGGGCATTGAAGGAGCGGAGGTCCAAGCTTGTCTTGGCGGGTCTTTTGCCCCCGGACTCGGCTCCGGCCTCCGCTCCTTCGGGGGTAACCGTTTCTACGGTTGTCTCCTCTCTGGCTCCCCCTCCTCCTCCTGGGACTCAACCTCCCTGTAGTGGTTCGGAGGAGAGGGAAGCTAGTAAGAAGGACCGGAGGGAGAAGCACCATAAGTGGCGGGCCGAGACCTCTGTTTCGGCCCCGCCTGCCAAGCGGGCTTCTCCTCCGGCCTCCTTGTCTGCTGGTTCTCCCCCTCCTCGGCTCCGGTCACCTGTGTGTTTTTCACCGGGACCTGAGGAGGAGGAGACCCGATCTCAGTCGAGACTATCCAGGAGGCACTCTAGGCCTACCTCGGTAGCCTCGTCGAGATCGACCTATAGCCTGTCAGACGCTGATCTGGACCGGATGATGAGAAGGTTCATCCAGGCCCAGATGCAGATGGGAGTGCTCTTGCCTCCCCCCCCCTCTGGGGGGGAGCTCGACCCCTTTCTTTAAACCAATTGCTCCTTCTCCGACCCGCTACCTGGGTTCGAGCAGTTGGAGCCGATCAGTGTTCCTTCGGCGCCGTCTGTGTCTGAGCGCACTGTCCCTTCGGATCCGAGCGCTTCGGCGCCGGCTCCGATCCACTCCTCTGATCCGAGGGGGAGCCGATTGTCGGATCCTTTGGTCAAGGTCGGCTCCCCTTCGGCTTTTGATGTAGTGGAGAGGGCCCTGTTGAGGGTCTCCGGACCCCCGGCACTTGCTTCGGCTCCGTCCCGCGCTCCATCTGCACTGGGTCAGGCTTCCACCATCCGGCCCTTGGGACAGCCCGCTCCTTTGCCCCAAACTGTTCCCCTGGAACAGGTCACTGTTTGCGAGGAGTCCTCTGACAGCCCCCCGGAGGATGTTCCCTGCAAACATACGTGCAAAAGGAGGCACATCGACTCCCCCAAGTCTCTCACAGAAGACACGGACTTGGAGGAAGGGGAAGGCTCCCCAAGATCACCCCCCGAGGATGTCTCATTTGGAGACATCATGGAAATGCTCTGCTTAAGGGGGGGGGTGGTCTGCCCCCAAGTCTTCCTCGGACGAGTCCGTGTTCTTGGAGGCATTTGAAGCGGGCCCGTCTACCTCTTGGGTGTCCCCTCCTGCCGACCCCCTGGTGGACCTCATTACCACCAGGGCGTGGAAGGAACCGGACACCGTGGAGCCAATCCCAAAAAGGCCCGACCGTATTCTCAGTCCCCCGGCTGACCGTGCCCATTGGAGTAAGGGGCCTCCGGTAGATGCCTTGTTGACGGCGGCTGCCACCAAGAGGGAACTTGCTCAGGAGAGTCCCTCAGTCCATCCCCCGAGCAAGGAGTCTCGGATGATGGACCGCTTGGGGAAGCGGATGTTTAGTTCAGCGACCTTCTCAGTGAGGGCGCTGAACTACCTGGCACATGTGATTAGGATGCAGCGCGATCTTATAAAAGAATGCGCTGCATCCCCCCCAGAGTCCATGTCGGAGGAGGACAAAGTGCTGCACTCCACCCGTATGGCCACTCTCAGATCCGTCACTAATACCTCTATGCGGCTACTGTCCCATGCTACGGAAGGTGCCGCTAGAGCCGCAGGGGCAGGCCTAGTTACTAGACGTCAGGCCTGGCTCCGTCATTGCGATTTCTCGGAGCCCTTCAAGGCGTCATTTGCGAACGCCCCTTTCGATGGTTCTGCCCTCTTTGGCAAAACTGTTCGTGACACTTTGACCCAGAGCGAGAAGGACGGGAAGACGCTGTCTGCCATCGGAATCCGCTTCTCTGTGCCCCAGAGGCCCTATTCTAGGAACCAAAGGGGTCAGAAGAAGATGTGGTTCCGGAAGTCGCAGCAATCCCAGCCTGCTCCGGACAACCAGTCCTTCTGTGGCAGAGGAGGACAGGGAGGACACCGCCCTAGGGGCAGAGGGGCTCCCAGGAACTTTGGGTCCAGAGAACCTTTCTCTGAACGGCCCGCGCAGCAGCCCTGAGGGGTTGCCCGGCTGCTCCACTCTGGAGGCAGTAGGGGGACATTTTTCGGAGCACCTAGCGGCATGGGAGTCCATAACATCAGACCGCTGGGTCCTCCAGATCATATCCAGAGGATACCGTATCCCCTTTCTTCACTTGCCAAAATTGAAGTCCCTCCCCGACGTTCCACCCGGTCAGTGGGAGGCCGCTTTGGCAGAAATTGGCCATCTGCTAAAGAAAAGAGCCATCCAGCCCGTCCCCCCAGACCAGATCGGATTAGGGTTCTACTCCAGGTTTTTTTTAGTGCCAAAAAAGACGGGGGATCTAAGGCCAATTTTAGACCTTTCTCTTTTGAACCTGGCAGTTCCCAAGGAGAAATTCCGAATGGTTACATTGCAGTCTATTCTCCCCTTCTGGGAGAAAACCACTGGATGTGCTCCATAGACCTCAAGGATGCGTACTACCACATACTAATGGACAGGCGCTCCAGGAGGTTTCTCCGCTTCCGGCTGGGAGCCAGTCACTACCAATTCCGGGTCCTTCCCTTTGGTCTCACCACAGCCCCCAGGGTGTTCACCAAAGTATTAGCAGTGGTAGCAGCCCACCTGAGGCTTCAGGGGGTGCAGGTCTTTCCTTTCCTGGACGACTGGCTTCTCACCGCCCCAACAAGGCATCTACTTCTCTTGGCGCGAGACTCCTTTCTCCATCTTGCTCCACGCCTGGGCATCACGATAAACACACAAAAATCCAACCTAGCACCCACGCAGCTCATAGATTTTATAGGTGCCAGGTTAGACACGAGGAGATTGAGAGCCTTCCTCACAGCGGACAAAGTGCAAAGCCTACAGCTCCAGGTGTGGGCCATTCTCCACTCAAGCTCAGTTCCGGCGGAGTTGGTCCTGAGGGCCCTAGGGTCCATGGCGGCAGCGATAGCGCTTCTTCCTCTCGCCAGGTTCAATATGCGTATCCTTCAATGGACACTCATGGTTCAGTGGTCGTATCTTGCTATTCCTATGCATCATCCCATTGCGATCAGCAAAGCGTGCAGGCGGTCCCTTCTGTGGTGGCTACACTCTCCAGATCTCCACGGAGGCCGCCCCTTTTGTGCCTCTCCCCACGGTGACGACGGACGCCTCCCGCCTCGGGTGGGGGGCATTTTGCAGGCCGGACGGTCCAAGGCACGTGGGACGATTCAGAGACCTCACTGCATATCAATGTTCTAGAGATGAGAGCAGTGCTCTTAGCGTTGCTAGCACTTCAGGCCTTTCTTCCCTTGGGAACAATTGCTTCAATCAGACAACATGTCTGTTGTCTGGTATATCAACAAACAGGTTGGAACCAGGTCTTACCCCCTTTGTCGAGAAGCCATGAGAGTGTGGGAATGGGCAATCTCCACCAACCGCTTTCTCATAGCAACGCATATTCCGGGTCGGTCCAACATCCTGGCGGACAATCTCAGTTGCACCATTCTCACCCCCTACGAGTGGTCTCTCAATACTCGGGTAGCGGAACGCATCTTCGCACAGTGGGGAACTCCTTGTTGCGATCTTTTTGCGTCTCCCTCAAACACCAAGTGCAACAGTTTTTTCGCTCTGATACCTCCTCCCGGAGGTTCCCCAAGAGACGCTCTGGTGCATGCTTGGCCACCCGGTCTTCTTTATGCTTATCCCCCCCTTGCCTCTGATGCTCCAAGTTCTTCAGAAAGCCTCTCGGTTGGGGTGCAGAATGATCCTCATTGCTCCATTTTGGCCTCGACAGATCTGGTTCCCCTTCCTAAGGTCTCACTCAGTGAATCCTCCTTGGATTCTAGATCCCATTCCGGATCTAATATCTCATCCATCCCACTTATCTCCTCCGAACCTGGACAACCTGAAGCTGACCGCTTGGCTGCTCCAGTTCCACTCCTGATCAGGACTCCCGGTATTTCGTCCCCTGTTAAGGCCATCCTGGTGGCAGCTCATAAGCCATCCACTAGGAAAGTCTACCGTAGCAAGTGGAAACTGTTCTCTTTGTGGGCGGAGCGACAAGGCCTAAACCCCTTCACAGTTCCTCTCCCTTTGGTGCTTGACTTCTTAACCACTCTTTTTAATGATGGTGCCAGCAGTTCCACGGTCAAAGTACAACTTGCGGCAATTTCTCATTATCACATTGGTCATGACTCCAGTCCACTGATGTCTGCCAAATTGTGTAAGATTTTCCTTAAAGGTACTTTTCTTCTCAGGCCCCCTATAAAGCAAGCGGTTCCTCCTTGGGACCTTTCCTTAGTTCTTCAGGCCTTGACCACCCCCCCCTTCGAACCGGCGGCTACGGTAGATCTGAAATTCTTATCTTTCAAGACCGCCTTCTTAGTAGCCATTACTTCGGCCAAGAGAGTCTCAGAGCTTCAAGCATTATCAGCTAAACCTCCTTACTTGGTCTTTCATCCGGACCGTGTTTACCTCAGGACCAACCCGTCCTTTCTTCCTAAGGTAGCTTCTGAAGCAAACATTAATCAATCCATTAACCTCCCTGTTTTCTTCCCTAAATATCAAAACAAGGGTGAATACAAGCTTCACTCCTTAGACGTTCACAGGCAACTTAGATTTTATCTAAACAGGACGGCTGGTCATAGGCAATCCGACCAGTTGTTCATTTCCTTTGCTAAATTTAATTTGGGCAAGCCAATTTCCAAAGTCTCATTATCTCGCTGGATTTCACAATGTATCTTACTAGCTTATCAAGCTTTGGGAAGGCCTGCACCGGAGGGTGTACATGCCAATTCAACCCTGTCAGTCTCTACCTCGGCAGCCTTTAAGGCTAGGATTCCTCTAGATGATATTTGTGCAGCAGCCACGTGGGCTTCATCTCATACCTTTATTTCCCACTACAAGTTGGATCTTACATCTAGGGGTAGAGCATCCTTTGGCTCCGCGGTGCTCCGGAATATCCTTCCATGATGGCCGCCCAAGATTCAGGTAGCTGGGGACTCTGTCCCACAGGTTGCAGACAAATGAATCTCCTACTTCAGATTTAGAAGTTATGTACTCACCATAACGTTCCATCTGAGTAGGTGTATTCATTTGTCTGCAACCATCCCGCCCTCCTATCCCCCTGGCCTTTCAGTTTCCTGCATATGTTGTGTTACCCTTTTCAGGGTGTTTATGCTGTTGGCAAACTCGATCTGAGGTCATGTAGGGAGAGCAGGGCATTATGGGTGAGGGGAGGAGCTGAGAGCTTGGATCCATAGCTGGTTAACCATGCCGGTTCGGATCCGATATCGGATCCATAACCCACAGGTTGCAGACAAATGAATACACCTACTCAGATGGAACGTTATGGTGAGTACATAACTTCTAATTATCCTCAAAGACAGAACAATTTCTGAGGGACTTGCATCGTAAACTCAGTAATGTGTCTACAACTGATGTAGACTATTTTGTCACATTAGATGTAGTGTCACTATTCACCTGTATTCCGAATGAAGCAGGCATTACTGTGGCAAAACAGCCATGCTTAGAAGTGGTTTGTTCACCAATGAGTTTTGTGATTTATTATGCCTGCTACTTGAGCTGGTGTTAGAGCATAATTTTTTTTGTTTCAAGGTGAGTGCTATTGGCAGAAATCAGGTGTAGCTGTGGGCACAGGTTGTGCTAATTCATATGCGAACCTGGTCATGTCTGAATGGGAATATCCAAATGTCTTAGGGAAATGGAATGAAAACATCATTATTTATCGATGTTTTGTCGATTTGTTTATTGCATGGAAAGGTGATAAGGAACATCCAAAGGAGGCTGTGAGATATTTTAATAGTAGCAGTTCGTTCCTAATATTTTCTATGACATGCTCACAGCAAATGATTGACTATCTTGATGTGAATATTAGAAAGATGGATGATGGCATCAGTACCAGCATGCATAGGAAGGAATGCTACAGACCCTCCTATTTACACAGGGACCGCATGCATCCTAACAATATTTTTGGTAACATTGTCACTGGACATGCACTGAGGGTATCGAGATTAACAAGTGAAGATCACAATCTAGACAGGAGCTGACATGAGCTTAAAGTTGAATTTACATCTAGGGGTTACAATGAAACAGAATTGGAAGTAGCCTGTTGCAAGGTTTGCAATGAGAGGGAAGTGAGGGGTAGACCTATTATGCTGAGAACAACTATAAAACAGTGGCACGTACTGCTAATCATGTGTGTCCACCTATTGTGCTTCCATTTGCAAAAGGAATAGATGATAAGAATATTATTAAAGGGAATTGGCACATTTTGGAGACTGACACTAGGTTTTCAAAACTTTTAGGTAAAGCTCCCAGATTTGTATATAGTAACATGAGGAATTTGAAACGAAGATTGTGCTCTGAGTACAAGGATACCTCGTCCCATGAATATTGATGGTACATCTAAATATAATAACTGTAATTACTGTCAATATATTAATGAGTCGAGATTTTTTAGGCATCCCGAAACACGTCATTTATGGAGCATGAAGGTTAATGCTGATTGTTGCACTAGAAATGTTGTTTACTTGGCCCACTGCTGTAGGTGTTTTAAGTTTTATGTGGGGAAAACCAACAGGAGTCTTAAAGAAAGAATCAGGGACCACCTTTACTGTATCTGTAAAGGTCATGACTACAGCGCTTTGGCTAAACATATATTACAGACAGACATGACCCATTCTTTTTTATTTCAAGTTTTACATGTTACATATGATGGTATACGTAGAGGGGATGTGGTGAATTGCACAGAGGCAGCTGAATTGGAATGGTTGTTGAGGTTGGGTGCACATCAGGCCATGGGCCTCATTGATGATGCCCCCCTCAAACCAGTGCTGAGGTCCAGACTACTAAGGCCCTAGGGACTAGTACACTGTCATCTACATTCCATCAGCTGTGTAGGCTGTCAAGGGATCTGTGTACTTCATATTTATTCATTTATTTTAGGTTTTGTATTTGCCAGTATATTTTTACATTGTGTATATAGTAGTTAGTGCATTTATTAATTATTAGTGACTTACTGAGTTTCAACATTCTATATTCACTATTTATTACTATTTATCTTTATTGTTCATCATTAGTCCTTGTAAAAAATCGAAAATATTGCTTCATATGTATGAATAAGTATTTTAAAACTGGACGTTACTTTAAAATAGTCAGCAATGAATGTCATGATGCATTTTTAAAGTTTGAATAGGTTCTCTGATATTTTGTAACTGTCTGAGGAAGCGGTCTTTTGGAACCATGAAAGTGCTTAATTTATGTGAAAATAAATTATTGTACTTTTTATCTTTGAGAGCTCGACTTTTTTCTATACTTGTCTCTGCCAGCTATTGGGACTTCGTTTTCATTGTGTATATATATATATATATATATATATATATATATATATATATATATATATATATATATATATATATATATATATATAGGTTCACTTCAAAATCTTGAAAGCTCGAAATCCTGAATCTCAAAATACTGAACTCAAAATCTTGAAAGCTCAAAATACTGAAGTGTCATACTGATTCTCATAACATAGAAAAATATACAGAGCACCAACACTGATTTATATTGCAGCAGAAATACATACAGAAACATATTACCCTTCTGCATTTATAAGCAAGCACCCCCCACACCCCCTGATACTTCAATATATCAACTCCAGGAGCGCACTTCACTACACTAAGATGAGTTATGTTGTAGTATAGTACATTAAAAGGGAACATGACTAGGGTTACAACAGGCAGTCATGAAGCATGTAGTGGTATTTTGCCATTGTCTTCCTTGAAGTGCGATCTTGGAGTTGATATATTTGCTTGCACAGTGATGATGGGATTCCACCAGGGCAGCTTGTTTTTTTTAGTTGCCCCTGTGATTAATCCTAGAGGTTATAGCTGCCTCGATGCAGCTGTTATTATGGTTGTACAGCGTTTCTATAAGTGGTTCTGCATAGGCAGCGTTGCTGTGACTTTGAGGGGGCTTGAAATTTTGCTATGGTGTCACTTAGTAGGAAGTTCGCCTAAGACAGTCCCATGCCATGCTTTGCAAGCTATAGGGCCCCCTCTATGACCCAGGAAATCCTGATACATAAATGTACTGGAGGTGTTCCATGTTCAACTTAACGCCATACTCTTGGATAGTTTTAACTACTCCAGTATAGATTGGGAATCATACACATCCCCATACTTGAAGGCCCCAAAATGTTTGGACTTTACGAATGCTAACACTTTGGACGAGTTATTCTGTGCATCCACTAGCGGCACAAACATCTTTGGCCTGGTCCTCACTAACATGGAACATTGCACCCTCCCTATAGTAATGTATTTGCTGATCAGGTCAGAACATAAAGCGCTCTCCTTTAAAGTAAAGGTCAAACCAGGAATATCTGCTAACCCTGGATCTTTTAGGAATTATTCTAAGGTAATTTGTACATAGAGAAACTCAAGCGCTTCATACTGACAGACATGCTTTCAGCTGTGTTTGTTTTTAATGTAAATGGAGACACCTTCATCTTTTGTCATTCCTGTGCAGTAGTTTGTCTAAATTTGTGGTAGGCATTATAGCCTTGCACTGCTGAGGTGCTCTCAGCAGCTTTAAAGTATGTCTCAGTAACTGCACAAATACCTGCATTCTCCTGGGTAATGAGAGCTTGCAGGGAGTGGAGTTTCTTGTTTAGACTCTTGGTATTGAGCAGTAACACCTTCAGATTTTCCTGGGCTGATTTATCTGTTGGTAGGTTTGTTAGGTTTACAATGTCTAAAAAAGGCAGTATGGGAATGGACATGATTTTAGCCAGTACTCAAAATTCCAGAGGGAACATGTGCAGATCTCCCCTGGCAAAGCAGTGTGGCCTCTCCGCGTTATCCTGTCATGCTGACAAGTATTGTAACCTCTTTGAATGACACCATACTTTAAGCCAGTTGTTTCAGTTAACTGTTTGTATTGTGGCATCATCCTTGGAGAAGGTAGGCGCCCAGTCTTAGAGCTCTGTCATGTCTGTCTTTATGTAGTCCATGGCGGTACATCTCTGGTTGTTTACGTCCACATGGGCTATGACTGAGTCATACTAGTAATTGTGGTTCAACGACCTAATTGCATGTGTGATCTGACAGAGCCTACCCTTGACAGACAGCTGACTGTGACTCTTATTTAACCTGGTGAGAGGGACGTTGAAATGTCTCATGATGGTGTCTCCTAGGACTAAATTATTGAGTTGTGTGGCGGTGTGCCTTTTGGGCTTTAAAGCTGAGACACTGGGATTTGTCCATATGTGTGGTGTTGGCGCTGATTTTGTGCAATGCTCTTTGAGGTTGCTGAAGATACTTTGTGTAATGTCTGGCATGCTTTTGTTTAGGGACATTACATTTAAAAACCTCAGCATTTGTGGCTCTGTGTGTCGGGTCTGTACTGTGATGTGTGTGTGTGTTTTTACTGACTACCTCTTTGTTCTTGTAAGTGCTTGCATGTGAGAGCCTTGCCTGCAGTGACATTGTGTAACTACATCTGTAGGGAGTCATATCATCTGTATAAAGTGTAAGATGTTCATCGTGTTACCCTGCTGCAGTCATCACACTTGGGTTATCCTGCCGTCAGGCGGTCCCACAGTCGGCCCGAATTCCAAAGCCTTGGTCCGGCGTCGGTTGCTGTCGCTTCTTCCCTGACATCAGTGCGCCAGGGGTATTTAAGAGGCATCCGACGCCATTTTCTTCAGTTTTTCTTGCCCCAGATGTCAGGTGCCCCCAATAGGTAGGCAAAATATATATGGTCATATAAAAATCAAACAAAAGCCTTAGGCACAAGCAAATACACCCACAGAGGTAGTATAGGAAGAAGTGGTAGAGAAGTTCAACTAGTTCAGAGGGGATGGAGGGAGGATAACCTGGACTGCAGCAGGGTGAACACTCTTAACATCTACATTTATGGTAGGTACAAAACTGTACTACGTTCATCGTGTTACCCTGCTGCAGTCATCACACTTGGGTTGAATCCCAAAGCTAAGGAAGGGAGGTGGAATCAAACAGGGTTAGAAGAAGCTAGTAGGCCCTGCAAAACTAGCTCTAGTCTTAGAGTATAGAGGTAAATGATAGTGTTTGGTGAAGGTGTGCACTGAACTCCAAGTAGCAGCTTCCAGAATGTCCTTGGTTGGCACTCCCCTGAAAAAGGCTGCTGATGTAGCTGCAGCCCTGGTGGAGTGGGACCTAATGTTAGCAGGTACTGGTTTCCCATGATGTGTGTAGCAGAAACATATGCAATGTCCTATCCATTTTGAAATGGTCTGTTTTGAGATAGCTTTTCCTTGTGATCCTGTAGCATAGGCTACAAAAAGCTGGTCAGTTTTTCTGAAAGCTTTAGTTTTATCCAAGTAGTGACGTAATTGCCTGTGAATGTCCAAAGAGTGCAGGAGTCTTTCTCCTTTGTTCTGGGGATTTGGGAAGAAGGTGGGTAAGTGGATGGTTTGGTTTAGGGCCACAGTGGATACCACCTTTGAAGAGGAGATTTTACTCTGAGGAGTCTGTTTTGTGAGAAAATCTTGGAACCACTGAGTGGTTTGTGGGCTAACACCAGTATTGTTCAGGTGGGTAGCAGAGTGGAGTAATTCACCTTGTCAAAGGATCGGGTTAAATAAATGAAGAGTACCTGTTTGTGTCTTGTCCACACTAGTCTAGATGTCATTTTTAGGGCCCCAAAAACCATCATTAGTACTCGTACCTGAATAGATTCCATGCTGCTGCTTGGAGATTTGGTGATATTTATGTATGCAGGAGATGAGTTGATTATATACACATTTCTCAAGAATTTTGCTATTAGTAGAGAGTACGGAGATTGATTGGAAATGATTGTTAGAGAGTGGTTTAGGCTCCTTTGGAAATGGACTGACTAGTGCTGATTTCACTTGTGGGCATGGTGTTTGATGTGAGGCTACACTTAATGATGTGAATTAAGGGGGGGTGACAGTGTAGTCTCCATGAAATAGAAACCATGTGCTGAGATTGTCTGAGCCAGTTAGTTAAATCAAGAGGGAATTGTTCTGGCAATGAGATGATATGATTTGCAGTAATCTTAGTAAACTAGAGAGTGGTAGATATTGGGAGTTTACTGCTGGATGGTGGGTGTGGAAGGTTGGTAAATCCTTTGAGGAAGTCAAAGGGTATGAGATTACCATTTTCTACATGGCGTGATGTGTAGTATTGAAGTTCCCTTAGGGGATATCCTGCCTATTATCTAATTAACCTCATGCTAAAATTGTTTTTAGGGAGTATAGAAAGGTCTGTTAGGCATATGGCTTTGTCTGTGTATTCCTTGTTTGATAATGTTATTGAAGTGTAGTGATCTATTTTGTGGTGTGAGATTAGTGTTTTACTTTTCCCAGGCCTCATTCTGAATTTGTATCAGGGCTTTTAGCTCATTAGTAAGCGTTTCAGTTTTGTTGTGGTTGACAAATCTAGCGACTATGGGGAAGTGTTTTTGTTGGGAAGAAGAAGCTGAGGAAGGCTTTACCAAATACTGTTGGCTGCTAAAAAAGTAGTTGCTAGAAAATTGAAATCAAAATCCTAACCAACTGTAACTGAAGTACTGAATATTGTAAAGGAGACAAAGACTGGAGGAAGAATCTTTTAGAGAAGAGGAGGAGCAAATTGCATAAAAATAAATGGATTTTTGAGATCAATGTGCACAGAATGTTGAGGAGAAGTAAGGTTTAAGGCGTACCAGGAGCTGAGCAACCTATGTAATGGAGTGAATGATAGCCGTAACTTCCCCTTATTTTCATGCAGTGTACAGTTGTCTTTTCTGTTAATGTGTTTATCTCATTGCATGTGTGATTTAATAAAGATGCTTAAAGAAAGAAGCATAGAGAGGTGATTTATAACAGAGGTAGTGTCACAAGGATAAGAATGGGAGTCCAATCCTACAATTGAGGGATGAAGTAAGAGTCTAGAGGTATTGTTGATTTTTGTCTGAAAGAAATTGGATTTGGGATGCCTAATATTACTTTCTGAATGTTGAACGTTGTTGGACAGTGGTTATGTAAGATGGATGCTGATAGAAAATACATTTGCAGGGTATAAGATGATTGCAAGGTCAAGTGTGGAATGTTTGTCTGAGATGATGTTGAGTCTAATTGGTTCTTAGCAAGTTGGAGTAGTTTCAGTTCATCTAGGAATTCAGAGACATATCAGGTGTCAAGTTCCAGTAAGTTTGTTATTGTCTAGGAATGAGGTGTTTATTGGGTGGGTTGGTGGACAGTATAAGTGGCTCAGTTCCTGGTATGCCAGGAATAAAGAAGCCGCCATTCTAGACTTCTGTCTGGCAAATGGCTTGATAGTAGCTAACACATGGTTCAGAAAGAGAGACGGTCACAAGATCACATACAAGAGTAGTCAGCATGCAACTCAGGTAGACTTCCTGCTAGTAAGGAAAAGGCAACAGGGTAGAATCCATGATTGCAAAGTCATCCCCAGTAAAACAGTTGGCCCACAGCATAAACCACTAGTTGCCACAGTCAGCTGCAAGCATTGATCAGAGAAGGCTCTAAGGTCAACAGAGACCAGGCTGAAGACCTGGAAGTTGACTGGAGAGAAAGTGCAACAATTCAAGGAATTACTTAGGGCTCTAGCACCCCAAGAAGAGGAGGAAATAGGTGGAGTTGAAGAAAAATGGCAGGGCCTAAAAATAGCATGCGTTAAGACTACAGAAAAGATAAGTGGCTGAGCCAGGTATGGAAATAAGGTACATAAGAAAAGCTGGTGGTGGAATGCAGAAGTCCAGGAAGTCATCAAAAAAAAAGGAGTGCAGGAAAAAGTGGGAGACAGAAAAGACTGACCAGGGGCTGAAGGACTAAAAAAGGAGTGCAGGAAAAAGTGGGAGACAGAAAAGACTGACCAGACTGGGAAGGACTACTGGTTGGCTAACAAAAAAGCCAAGATAGAAATTGCAATAGCAAAGACTAGGGCATCAGAGGCACTGAACCAACTTCTGGAAAATGACTCCGTAAGGGGCACAAAGAAAATCTATATCAGGTTGCAAGGCAAAGACAAAGAAAAAAAAAACGATAGTCCGACACCCTTTATAAGGGATGCCAGCAACAACCAGCTCACCAGCCCAGAGGACACCAAAGACAAATGGAAGGAGTATTTCTAGCAACTTCTGAATGAAGAAAACCCCACAGAAGCTGTACTTCCCCAGAAACAGCCTACGATGAGAGAAGAGGAGCCCACCCTAGAATAAGTAAGAATGGCACTAAAGAAGATAAAATCAGGGAAAGCAGCAGGCTCAGATGAGGTCACAGCAGATATGATAAAGATGCTGGATGAGTTGGGGTAGAAATGGCTCCTGAGGGCACTAAGCTGGAGAATATGCATACTTGTGCCAGTGTACAAGAACAAAGGGGAACATCCACAACTGTGGGCAGTACAGAGGGATCAAACTCCTTATCACATAACGTGAAAGTTCTGGAGAGGGCGATTGATAAACGGATACGCAGAGTAGTAGAATGTAAGATGGGAGATGAGCAGTTTGGATTCAGATCAGGATGCAGCACAACTGACCCGATGTTTGCATTGAGACAGGTACTTGAGAAGAAGCTAGAGACGAGGAGAGAGTCCAACTGGGCCTTCCTAGATTTGGAGAAAAGCATATGACAAGGTCCCAAGAGAGCTGATCTGGGCAGTACTGCAGTAGTTTTAAGTCCCATAAAAATTTGTAGAAGAGTGCAGGCTATGTACAAGGACCCAATGACTCAATTACGGACAGTGTTTGGCCTCAAACTTGGAAAAACACAAACTAGAGGACTGCAGACCCAAACAAATGGCTTTTAAGGGCAAGTGCAGGCAGTAAATGCTTAGAGTCACAAAGATAGTTCCACAGTGTAAGCCCAGCACAAACAACTTCAATATTCAAATACAAGCAGTGAATACTGCAAGTCTCAAAGGATAATTCCAAACTGAAGACCGCAAAGCTGAAAAAGCATACGACCCGAACAATTACTGTATGCAAGTGCAAACAGTAAATACTTCAAGTCCCAAAGGATAATTCCAAACTGAAGGTCGCAAAGCCAAGTTAGCAAAAAAGAACTTTATTTACGAACATGAGTGAAGCACTTTTCGTCCCACTAAATTGTGGGACTACTTCAGACAAACAAGAGCAAATTATCCAAAACATTTAAATAGCTAATTTGGCGCCAAAGTATAAGCGCCATAACCCAGCAACAGTAAACAAATCTTGTAAGCTGTAATATGTAAAGATTCTAATAAACTCTGCATAAGACTGCAAATAGTGACACATAAGTACTCTAAATCAACTAAAAATAAACATATTATATTATAATAACCCTAATAACCAACCATGAATGTTAAAATGAATAAAAAACATATAAAAGATCATAGATAAAAAATCTCTGTGGCTATGATATCCTAGTATTAATGTACAGAAGTATAACAAGTAGATAAAAATATGGCTAATATAAAAACCAACTGTGTATATGATTGACAAGTGAATAAGATGATAAAAATCAATACAACTAGAAATATATATATAATATATTAAATGCATATATTTCATTACAAATTATATGTGCAAGGTTTCATCTACGTAAACTTTTTAACTTCAAAATAGGATACAAGGAAAAATTTAGTTTAGTCCTGGTGACACGCTGGCATTGAGGCGGAGTTGCCAGTATAATTCCTGAACTTTAAGTAGTACCTGTTCAGGACCATCTCACCCATCTGGTACAATTGTGTCAACTGCTCTAAACGAAAATAAATGATTAGTGTTTTCTATAATATGTTTAGCTAATGCATTGTCTAGTTCGTTTTTCCTAATGGCATATAAATGCTCATAAACCCGTTCACGTAGCGTTCTGTCTGTTTTGCCGATGTAAAAGGCAGGGCATGATTGGCACTGAGCTAAATAACTCCCTTTGATTGACAATTGAATTTATATTTAACTTTATATGTGACATTTCTAATGGTGAAAGATTCACCTGTAGCCATGTGTGTACAGTATCTACACATGTTACATTGGAACATTCCTTTTCTAAGGGGTACTATTTTTGAGTCACTCTGCATTATTTGTTTGAGATTCCTACCCCTTTTCCAGATAAGTTTTGGTTTAACTGGTAATTTATTACTTATATCATTATCAAATTTTATCACATTCCAATTTTTATTAAATAATAAAAATGATAGCGTCACTATCTGAACTGAAGGGAGTGATAAGTGCCAAATTTGTTACAGGCATATGAGTATTACATGTGTTTAATGATTGATGCTGGTCAGTACCCAAAATAGGGAAATAAAAACATTGTTCTCTTTTTATTGTAACCTCTCGAACTAGTTGGTCAAGAAATTGTTGTGGGTAACCCCTGCTAATGAACATTGTTTTAAATAGTTGACATTCGTCATAAAAGTGATCTTTCTTTGAAACCATACGGGCTGCTTGTACCAACTGTCCTTTTACGACAGGTTTCTTCTGATATATAGGGTGGTTACTACTATAATGAAGGAAAGTATTGGAATAAGTTACTTTCCTGTATATTTTAGCATAGAAAATCTTGTTAACGTAATCCTTACATAATTCAACATCTAAATACATTATTCTATCTTTGTTAAAAGAATACGTGAAAGTTAAAAAGTCAGTACTTGAGTTAAAAAAAAGTAATCAAATCTGCAGCCATGGTTTCATCACCTTCAACTAAAATAAAAATGTCATCTAGGAAGCGTGTGTAATACTGGGTTACTCATCATATTTGTATTCTTCCCCAAAACTTCCTGCTCCCAGTAGGCCATGACTAGGTTGGCAAAACTTCCACCGCAAGGGGAGCCCATGGCCACACCTATTTTTTGCAGGTAAATGTTGTTGTCAAAAGTAAAATAATTATAAGACAAAACAATGTCCAACATTTCTTCTACTAGTTTAATTTCCGTTTGTGGTGCACCATGTTTTCTCAAAATAAAACTAACCCATTCAATGCCATCCTGGTGGGCTATACAGGTATAAAGATCCTTGACATCAGCTGTTAAAAAATTTAAATTGTCCTCAAATTCTAATTGATTAATGTTATGGAGAAAGGACCAAGTATCTTTACATATAACTTTCTCCTTAACTACATACTGTTGCAATATTGGATCAATCATCTTGGCACATGGATAGGTGATACTGTTCCTGGCTTCAGCTAATGATCTCATAGGTGGGTTGGCTAATGATTTATGGATTTTTTGGAATACCAAAAAGAATAGGTAATCTTGGTGCAAGCATTGTCAAATAGTTTAATGTTGTTAAATCTATTCTGCCGTCTATGAACCAGTCGTTGAAGGAAGACCTAATAATGTTATATGATTGGTGGAGTTGGTTCCTAGATGTTTCCTCATATGCTGCAGTGTTAAGTGTATCTAACATTTTCTCAATATACTGCTGTTGAGTCATAATAATCAAGCCACCACCTGTATCTGGTTGTAGGAATCTTACCCCTGTATTTTTTAATGCGTGTAATGCTGTTGTTACTAATATTGTAGTATTAGGGTGTGTATCAGCCCTATGTATACTCACATAAAACATATTTCTCAAATCATTTTCACATATTTTCTCAAACATGTTTAAAGTAGGATGCATTGGTGGTATAAATGTACTAGCTATATATATAAGTTGTCACTTGTAAGTTCACTAGCAAAAAAATCTTCAAATTTAATTTTCTCAAAAATAACTTCAAATCAGTAATAGTTTGGACTACATCTGCACGATTACTAGGAACAAACGTAGAACCACGGGCAAGTAATTCAATAATAATTGGTTCTACTGTCACAGTAGTGTAATTACAAATTTTAAAATCATTGGTTGAATTGTACAGTATGGTAGGGTATTCTTGCCAATCAGTGCTTACCTCCCCCTCCTCCCTTGTGTGTTGGTAAAATTCTTGTTGGCATCATAATTGTTCCTTCGCAGGTTGTAATGGGAAGTACCCATCCGAAAATGTGCTTGTTGATGTGCAGGAGCAACCTGTGGTGAAGGGCTGGTTGTCATGTGAAGTTGATCATCATGATGTGCAATAGCACCAAAGTTATTAGAACTAGAAACATGCATATTTTGTTCATGTAATGCATGATCTGAAGAGTTGTTGTCGTTTTGGTTGTGTATTAGAGCAAAATTAGATTTTACCTGGGAGGGGAGAGGTTTTGGATATGCTGTACCATTACTGTATGCTTGTCTATCTCTGTTCAGTTTCTTAATTTTGCTTCACTTACTTTACTCATGTATTGGTCAATACTCACGAAAATCCTATCATCATACTGATAACGGGCAAAGTTAATATGTTGCTGGATAATCTCGTCTATTCTGGTTGCTTCCTGCATTTGAGTTTGACTGGATCTGGTAATGTTTACTAATTACTTCCAGTAATTCACATCTGAGCTTGTTGAAGAGTTTGATTAGTTCTTGATGAAAAAAAGATCCATCCACTAAGCCCCAGTAGGGTATTGCCAAGATCGCAAGCCCTTTGGGACTATGCCTTCACTGAGGCATTCACGAAAATAAGCTAATTCAATTTGCAATTTCTTATATTTAACTAAAGTGATGTCAAATTGTTTAAGTAGAACCGAAATGTCTGTAACATCCGTGGTTGGTTGCCCCCTTGTACCACTCTGTGTTGGCATTTGAAGAGAGAGTGGTTCCTTTAACCATTCGGTCAGTTTAGGTGCTCCAATAAGCCCACCAGATCTCTTACTACTGATAGGTTTATCCATATTATTATTAATTCTTTGTGGTGAATTGCAAGCTTGTAAATTCAGGGATATCCACACGTGCTGGTATCCTTTTATCAGAATTTAATGTATATAAAATTGGCTGATTTGATTCAACAGTGTTACAACCAAGTTGAATTGAGGAATTAGCATGGTTGCTGCTGGACAGTCTCAACTTTTTTAGTCAGTGCATCAACCTAATGTGTTAAAGTCTCCATTAAAGATAACATTGGTAGTGTTCTGAATCTGGTTATCGTGTGCCGGTAAAGTCATGATGGGTGCTGCGTCCTCAGCCATACAGACTGCTGTAAATGAGAAAAAACAAACTTGGAAAAACACAAACTAGAGGACTGCAGATCCAAACGAACGGCTTTTAAGGGCAAGTGCAGGCAGTAAATGCTTCGAGTCACAAAGATAGTTCCACAGTGTAAGCCCAGCACAAACAACTTCAATATTCAAATGCAAGCAGTGAATACTGCAAGTCTCAAAGGATAATTCCAAACTGAAGACCGCAAAGCCGAAAAAGCAAACGACCCGAACAATTACTATATGCAAGTGCAAACAGTAAATACTTCAAGTCCCAAAGGATAATTCCAAACTGAAGGTCGCAAAGCCAAGTTAGCAAAAAAGAACTTAGGTTCATAGGGTTGTACTAGGCTATCTGCCCTAAGGCATTTATAAGCCTAGCCAAGGTGTATGTGGCTTACACCACCCCTTAGGATGAGAATACTACGCCCTTTTAGGGTTTAGTTTACCATGCCTCTGTCTAGTAGTGACACAGAGATGACCCCCGGGGTAAACCTACGATCTCCCATCCACTCGTCGAGATTTCTCTTGAATAGAGTCAGTGAGGGGCTCTGCCTAACGTGGACTTGGGATTCTGTTCCAGAGTGTAGGGAGCCTCTGGGTTATGAATCTGTCCCTCCAGCACGTCCTATTTATTTCTGTGATTGCGGTTTTTACCAACACACAAGGGAGGAGGGGGAGGTAAGCACTGATTGGCAAGAATACCCTACCATACTGTACAATTCAACCAATGATTTTAAAATTTTTAATTACACTACTGTGACAGTAGAACCAATTATTATTGAATTACTTGCCCGTGGTTCTACGTTTGTTCCTAGTAATCGTGCAGATGTAGTCCAAACTATTATTGATTTGAAGTTATTTTTGAGAAAATTAAATTTGAAGATGTTTTTTGCTAGTGAACTTAGAAGTGACAACAACTTACATATAGCTAGTACATTTATACCACCAATGCATCCTACTTTAAACATGTTTGATAAAATATGTGAAAATGGTTTGAGAAATATGTTTTATGTGAGTATACATAGGGCTGATACACACCCTAATACTACAATATTAGTAACAACAGCATTACACGCTTTAAAAAATACAGGGGTAAGATTCCTACAACCAGATAAAGGTGGTGGCTTGATTATTATGACTCAACAGCAGTATATTGAGAAAATGTTAGATGCACTTAACACTGCAGCATATGAGGAAACATCTAGGAACCAACTCCACCAATCATATAACATTATTAGGTCTTCCTTCAACGATTGGTTCATAGAAGGCAGAATAGATTTAACAATATTAAACTATTTGACAATGCTTGCACCAAGATTACCTATTCTTTTTGGTATTCCAAAAATCCATAAATCATTAGCCAACCCACCTATGAGACCATTAGTTGATGCCAGGAACAGTATCACCTATCCATGTGCCAAGATGATTGATCTAATATTACAACAGTATGTAGTTAAGGAGAAAGTTATATGTAAAGATTCTTGGTCCTTTCTCCATAACATTAATCAATTAGAATTTGAGGACAATTTGAATGTTTTAACAGTTGATGTCAAGGATCTTTATACCTGTATACCCCACCAGGATAGCATTGAATGGGTTAGTTTTATTTTGAGAAAACATGGTGCACCACAAACGGAAATTAAACTAGTAGAAGAAATGTTGGACATTGTTTTGTCTTATTATTTTACTTTTGACAACAAAATTTACCTGCAAAAAATAGGTGTGGCCACGGGCTCCCCTTGCGGTGGGAGTTTTGCCAATCTAGTCATGGCCTACTGGGAGCAGGAAGTTTTGGTGAAGAATACAAATATAATGAGTAACATTAAGTATTACACACACTTCCTAGATTACATTTTTATTTTAGTTGAAGGTGATGAAACCATGGCTGCAGATTTGATTACTTTTTTTAACTCAAGTACTGACTTTTTAACTTTCACGTATTCTTTTAACAAAGATAGAATAATGTATTTAGATGCTGAATTATGTAAGGATTACATTAACAAGATTTTCTATGCTAAAATATACAGGAAAATAACTTATTCCAATACTTTCCTTCATTATAGTAGTAACCACCCTATATATCGGAAGAAATCTGTCGTAAAAGGACAGTTGGTACGAGCAGCCTGTATGGTTTCAAGGAAAGATCACTTTTATGACGAATGTCAACTATTAAAAACAATGTTCATTAGCAGGGGTTACCCACAACAATTTCTTGACCAACTAGTTCGAGAGGTTACAATAAAAAGAGAACAATGTTTTTATTTCCCTATTTTGGGTACTGACCAGCGTCAATCATTAAACACATGTAATACTCATATGCCTGTAACAAATTTGGCACTTATCACTCCCTTCAGTTCAGATAGTGACGCTATCATTTTTATTATTAATAAAAATTGGAATTTGATAAAATTTGATAATGATAAGTAATAAATTACCAGTTAAACCAAAAATTATCTGGAAAAGTGGTAGGAATCTCAAACAAATAATGCAGAGTGACTCAAAAGTAGTACCCCTTAGAAAAGGAATGTTCCAATGTAACATGTGTAGATACTGTACACACATGGCTACAGGTGAATCTTTCACCATTAGAAATGTCACATATAAAGTTAAATATAAATTCAATTGTCAATCAAAGGGAGTTGTTTATTTAGCTCAGGGCCAATCATGCCCTGCCTTTTACATCGGCAAAACAGAAAACTACGTGAACGGGTTTATGAGCATTTATATGCCATTAGGAAAAACAAACTAGACAATGCATTAGCTAAACCTATTATAGAAAACGCTAATCATTTATTTTCATTTAGAGCAGTTGACACAATTGTACCAGACGGTCGAGATGGTCCTGAACAGGTACTACTTGAAGTTCAGGAATTATACTGGCAACTCCGCATCAATGCCAGCGTGTCACCAGGACTAAACGAAATTTGTTCCTTGTATCCTATTTTGAAGTTAAAAAGTTTATGTAGATGAAACCTTGCACATCTAATTTGTAATGAAATATATGTATTTAATATATTATATATATATTTCTAGTTGTATTAATTTTTATCATCTTATTCACTTGTCAATCATATACACGGTTGGTTTTTATATTAGCCATGTTTTTATCTACTTGTTATACTTCTGTACATTAATACTAGGATATCATAGCCACAGAGATTTTTATCTATGGTCTTTTATATGTTTTTTATTCATTTTAACATTCACGGTTGGTTATTAGGGTTATTATAATATAATATATTTATTTTTAGTTGATTTAGAGTACTTGTGTCACTATTTGCAGTCTTATGCAGAGTTTATTAGAATCTTTACATATTACAGCTTACAAAATTTGTTTACTGTTGCTGGGTTATGGCGCTTAATCTTTGGCGCCAAATTAGCTATTTAAATGTTTTGGATAATTTGCTCTTGTTTGCCTGAAGAAGTCCCACAATTTAGTGGGACGAAAAGTGCTTCACTCATGTTCGTAAATAAAGTTCTTTTTTGCTAACTTGGCTTTGCGACCTTCAGTTTGGAATTATCCTTTGGGACTTTAAGTATTTACTGTTTGCACTTGCATATAGTAATTGTTTGGGTCGTTTGCTTTTTTGGCTTTGCTGTCTTCAGTTTTGAATTATCCTTTGAGACTTGCAGTATTCACTGCTTGTATTTGAATATTGAAGTTGTTTGTGCTGGGCTTACACTGTGGAACTATCTTTGTGACTCGAAGCATTTACTGCCTGCACTTGCCCTTCAAAGCCGTTTGTTTGGGTCTGCAGTCCTCTGGTTTGTGTTTTCCCAGTGTTTGGCCTCACACAGTGGTTCCCAGTAGGTGTGGATGTACATCAGGGTTCAGCTCTGACCCCACTGTTGTTCATACTGATGATGGACTACATTACCAAACAGGTTGGTGGGGATGGATCAACAAAGCTGCTGTATGCAGATGATGTGGCAGTACAGGCAGACTGAGGAAGAACTTCAGCAAAGGATAGGAGAATTAAATGCAAATCTGAAGGCACATGGGATGAAACTAAGCACAAATAAGATGGTGGTAATGGCAGCAAATTGCAGAAATCAGAAGAAGTTGAGAATAGAGATAGAAGGGAAGATAGTGGAACAGGTTAACCGCTTCAAGTATCTGGGAGGAGGAGTTGAGGAGAAGGGTAGTCTGAATGAAGAGGTCAAAGCTAGAATCAGAGGGACTGCACCAACTGGCATAGAGTATCAGGTGTAGTCTATGACAGAAGAATGCCAAAGAAGCTGAAAAGCAAGGTGTACAAGACAGTGGTGTGACCAGTACTACTGTATGGCACAGGAACTTGGGCAGTAAAGGCAGAACAATTGAAGAAGCTAGAGGTGATGAAAATGAAGTGCCTGAGAAAGATGATAGGTTGCATACTTTGGGGCAGATAAAGAAGTGACAAGAGCAGAAGCCAAAGTAGCTCCAATTGCAGAAAAGATGACAGAGAACAGACTATGGTGGTTTGGGCACATGTGTAGAAAAGCAGAAGACAATCTGGTGAGGAAGATTTGGGACAGACAGGAAGAAGGTAAGAGGAAGCAAGGACATCCAGCAAAGAGGTGGATGGATTGTGTGAAAGAAGATCTGCGACAGTCAGGCGTGAGTGTTGAAGGCAGGAGCGTGGCACTGAATCGAGAGAGTTGGCAATGGTTAACACGACATCCCGACCCCATGTAGAAAAATGGGAAAAAGGGATGATGATGATGGTGGATAGTGTTTGAATTAGGGTTTGGAATTTGAGAACTGGAGGAGGTGGTAATTTTGCTATGGTTGTGCAAAAGTAACTGGAGCATTTGGAGGGCATTTGAGTGAATAGCAAGTTAGGGCCATGATGAGAGGTTGAGTGGCTTGGGTAATCACAGTTTTGTGGAGGTAGACTTGTATAGTAGTAGTGTGCCACCTTCTGGTCTCAGCCCAGGTTAGGCATCAGGTAGTTGTAGTCAGGAGAGAGAGAGGACCAACATGCCACTGCTCTGTGATTGCAATTACGTGAGATGAGTGGGTGCTAATAAGTACATTGATTTGGTCTAGCTTATTGAATAACTTTTGACATTGAATAGCATGCATGAATGTGTTGAGGTTATTTTTGGAGTACGGTCTTGGTTAGAGGTAGATTGAAAGTGGATTTGATATTTCAAATTATTTGCAGAAGTGATATGACTGGGGTGAGTTTGCATAGGTATCTTGAGGCAGTTACATGGATGTAAACTGTATGACATTTGTGGAGGGAATGATTAACAGTATGGCTTCCAGTATTTTAGTGAGCTTTTCAAAAAATCAAGTTTTATCTGTGGTTGGTGGTAGTTGCTGTGTACAGAGAGTTGTAAATGTTTTTGAAGAAGGAAGTAGGAGATTTAATTTGAAGTGCTAAAGCTGGGATAGAGTGTACTCAGGATGATGAGTTACTGGTTCCTTGATACAGACATTAGCAAAGTGCAAGGGAACAAACCCCTCCTCCTAAGATGGCCTTAACTTGGCATTTAGTGTTGTGTAGTGTTAGCCTCTCTAAGTTTTCTGATTAAAACAATGTCTGCTCCATGTCTGAGGTGGAACTTAGCCTGTCTCCCTCAGACCATAATAAAACAGATCAGTCAAACCTTTACAGTCGTAATGTAGTCACTCTGTTAGCATCAGTCCTGACAATGGGAAAAAGATGCAGGCACCATTATAGATGGGTTGGACCTATCCTTTTCCCTTCTGATTCCGGGATGGATTGTGATGCTTCATATTTGCCCTCCTTTCCTGTTTTTAATCATTCCCTGTCTTGAGGCCATTTCCATTGAGGCTGGTCAGGAGCTAAAGTTGGCAGGAATAGAAACATCATCATCAGCAGCAGTTTTGATATTTTGACTGTTTTGTGATTAAAACAGTATTTGATTTCTTAGGGGTGATTATTTACTTATGTTTAATACTCCTCACATACTGACACTGTGATGCCAAGAACCAAAGGTCACTTTTTTTTTTTTTTTTTTTTAAATGGAAAACCGTGCATAATCACTCAGGAAATAACACACTGAACAAGCACGTAGCTTTCATTACTTTAATCTGTACTTTTTCATACATTTGCAAAATAATTAAATCCTAGCACCCCACAAGTCTCTTCTTGAGCTTATTTTAAACTACAGCAGACCAGTTTGAGTAGTACTTTACACAGGTGAAAAAAGAAAAACTGGTTCAGTTTACTTGGTTAAATTAATGCAAACATTTTTTATTTCTACTTTAACCAGGTTAGTCCCACTAGGCCAGTGGCCTGGCTTCTGGAGTGACCTGAGGGATAGTATTCATACTGACTAGGGGAAATATGGTCAGTGCACTGGGAAGCTTCCCCTTTTGTTTTCAGTAAATGCAGTAGGGATTTTCTACAGCCAGTTGAGCTACCACCAACTCAAATCGATATGAGGTCTCTGTTTAATGTCTCGTCCAAAGGATGGCACACTCCGTAATCCAGCATCTCCTTGTGCTGTACTGTTGTCAGTAATGGAAAAATTAATCCATCTACCTGCTGTTAGGATAGAACCCACAGCCTTCTGCATCAAAGACAAGTGCATTACCCGTTGAACTACTAAGACTGTCTGTTTATAGTTTTCTCCTTTAATCTATCCTTGATGTAGTGGTGGGAAGCTCTGTTAGTAACCATATAGGGCATTCTGTGGTCTCCTAGTATAAATCCAACTGACTGAACTACTACAGCACTTGTAACAAAAACCTGACTGCAGAGTCTTAATATAAGAGAATAATGCTGATTTGCAAGCTGGGAAAACAGATACTAGTTTGGACTAGTTTGTTACAACTAAGCTGAATTCTAAGGAACTTGGCATTTAATTACATGCCAGATGTATGTTTAATGCCACCTTTTTCAAAGACTTCCTGGTTAGAAGCAAACGTCAGCAGACAACTTTTATCACAAATCCTCTGTTTATCCAAGGTTTTAATGATACTCAGTCAAATCAAATGCCTTATCATTCCTATTTTACAAGCAAAAAGGGAGCAGCAGAGAGATAGTACTGTCTGACTTACTGGTCATAAACTGCATGTGATCACATCTGTAAAAGAACTTCTTCTTTCGGCTTTTTCCCGGTTAGGGGTTGCCACAGCAGATCACCTGTCCGCTCATGATTGGCAGTGGAGTTTTACAGTGTCTAGTTGCTGTGGAGCAAAAATAAGGTTAATACTTATGTTTTAGCTGTAAGGCTCTAAATGTTTTAACCTTCTCAACTTTACTCTTTATCTAGTTACCTGGTTAAAACACCGTTCAGTAAATGGAATGTCTGAAAACAGCTCCTACTTGAACCTGTCATATACTATAAAAGTAATATGCTTGTTTTATCGTTTGTATCACGTTAAAAATGAAAATGTGCTACTAGTACACCCTTTGAAAAAACTGTTCATTAAACATTTTATATTAGAAGTCACCAATAGGCTTGTATTTAGTCTGTGTTTTGTGCATGTTTAATATATAGTCTATAAGTGTGTGTGTGCGCGCATGTGAGTTTATATATATATATATATATATATATATATATATATATATATATATATATATATATATATATATATATACACACACGTACAGCTTCATGTTGTCTAATGATGGTTTCACAGTCGGTACACGTGTTTGAAAATCAGTTTCACTGAAAGGCAGTTTGCCAGAAATTCCATTTTATTGAATGTGGTATAGCTAGGCATAATTATATAATGCAGAAATATTTAGATGTGCATGGTGAAGCTGTAGCTGGTGGTTGAGGTGACCTGTATGTAGTTAGTACTGATCTGGTTTGCAGTTGTACATTGGTAGCGATTCCCTGTTTATGCTATTTTCAATTTTCTACACAGTTTTTTGCGAATGTGGACTTAGTATAATAAAGTAATGGGGTGGGTGGTGGCCACATTCCCTGCAAAAGTGTTTTTGAGTACTTTGTTTTGGATAGTTGTGATTGTATCAAGTTTCAGTTATAAATGGCCTTTAAGTGAAATAGTCTCAGACATTGTGACTGACGAGAGTTGTTTTTTCAATGAAATGGTCTTTCAAATGTGTATGAAAAATATGCAAAATACGCACTTTTTCTCACCAAGTTATGGCACGTAAGTCTTCAACAGAACCCATTTAGCCATATTTTTCTCCTATGTCTTTTGGCTCATTTTTTCATGAATCTTTTAAATCTGGGATAATGCTTTAAGATGAGAACTATGAGAAACTTTTTTTCTTTATTTCACTTAAACCAGCTCCATACAAAGAAAAGCTATGTCTTCAGATGCCAATTCATTACAAACACTTATTTAGTGATGCAGAAAAAAGTCCACCAGCACATTTTTTACTTGTCTATTATAAGAACGTGCAATTGTGTGCACTACTAGGTAGTAGTTGTAATTTTTGACATAGATCAGAATATTTGCACAATCAGAACCCAGCCAAAGTATCCCACACCACACTATTTTGAAAAAATATTGCCTGAAGTAAACTTGTTCCATTCTTTGAGAAATGGTACGTGTCTTTCTTTCTCAGCTTTCTAAGCTCCGTCATCGAAGTATGGCCTCACTGAGAGATCTGTTATCGAGAGTAAAAGTCGTGTAACCATGTTTATTATTCTCTCTCGAAGTCTCTCTCTCTGTCTCTCTCCCCCTCCCCCTTGGAAGGCTAACACCTCATTTGGCACAGACACGCTCCTGTGGTCCATGCATCTATTCTCTGGAGGGTTTTAGAAAGTTGACAGTTCTGTAGACCCTTTTGAATTTTTGAGATGTCTGCACTGCTTATTATCCCTCTCCTTGTAGGCCCTTTGCTAGATCGTTGTGCCTGTTGTACTCTTCTAAAATTGAGGCGTCATAACCATATGAAAAATTGGTCACTTCTCTTTCCCTATTTTTGCTCAGAGTACAGCAGGCCATTGGATGGAGAGACAGACTGATCAGTCTTTCAGGTTCAGTCATTTAGTGGGAACTTTTTCATTATCATCATTTCTAACATAGCTTTCAGGTCACATTTATTTATTTTTGTGTCAACATATTTGTTCTTGTAAGACCCTTCCAACATAACTACAGTCTGTGAAGTATTCATGCATGGTGCACAGTGACCAGGTGAAACCATTATCTAACTAATCCATTTCTGGCTTCTCTTTTCCTCATTCTGTTAGACTCGGCCATTGTCTGCATCTGACTGTTGCACGTTGTAGTTTTTAGACTTCATTTTTCTACATGGTAATTTTTAGTCCCTTTTCATTCCCCAATATCAAATGCTTTCTTTTAATACTCTGCAGAATCCTATCTGATTTACCCTCATTTTAATCCTAAGTTCCTATTTCAGATTTTTATAGTATTACTTTTCTAAATTATGTACATTATATTGGGTCAGACCAGGCTCATCATGTTTTCTTACTACATCCTGTTATCACAATTCCATCTTTTATATTCCTGTATTCTTTCTTTGTAGCTCTACACTTACATTCTGTCTTCCTGCTGAGAAAGGATCTACTTGGTCCATTCAGTAACTAATTATTCTTGTTCTGGCTTGCCAGCCTTGCCCCACTTTCCCTGATAGTTTTCCCTTGTACCACTTTTGTTTTTTCTTTAGACTTCCATGTCCTTGTAATAACATAATTTCCCTATTGTCATTAGTGGAAATCAATAGTTTTAATATGCCTAGGCTTCTGTGTATTTAACTCTATAATGTGATTTAATTTGTTATGATCTCCCCTCCTATGATATTCCTTTAATGTTCTTCGTGTTTCCCTGTTGCAGTCATCACATTTGGGTTATCTGCTTGCAGTAGCCCTCAGTCGGCCTGATTAACTAAGTCTTGGGTCCTGCGTTGGTTGCTGTCCCTTCTTCCGTGACGTCAGGGGTATAAAACATGCAGCCGACACCATTACATCAATCTTTCTTGCTATGCGGTACCCGAAGCAGAAGCAGTTCACAAATGCCGGTCGGCCGACTCCTGAAATTTTCGTTTTTCAGAACTGAAGTCTTCAACTAAAAGCTAAGTACCCCTTTGGGGAAACTTTTTCTTGCTCTAAACCGATGTCAATAAAAGTAAATAATTGTATTACTTGTGGAAAGCAAATACCTCATAAAGATTTTCATTCGTACTGTATTCCTTGCCTAGACCCTGACCACGACATACCTCGCTGTCAGTTTTGTCTTATTTAAACCACGAACTATCAGTCTTCGGTATATTTTCACTTCTATATAGGTTGGTGCTCGGTTCAATTATTCTGATACGTCTTCGGTAAGCCATCTGACTACCGACATTCCAAAAAAACGCAAAGATAAAGACAGAGGCAGGCTGCCTAGGTCCAAATCTGCCGATGACACTTCTCTTAAGCCAGTCACCAGTTCGCCAGTACTCAGTGAGGCGTTTTCGCAGCCCCTGATACCCGTTACTTCTGATTCGCAGGCCTCTACTGAGACCCATTCGGAATCTGGTATGCTGCGAGATGCTTCAACTGTGGAACCTGCAGATGTCTCTACCGTGGATGGGCCTGGAGCCGTTGTGCAGGCACCGGCTTCTGAGGGTGTATTCAGGCCTATTGACTTGCGTATTAAACCAAAGCCATCTTCTTCTTCAAGGCCTAAAACTCGAAACATGCCTAGAAAACTGACACCCAGACCGCATGGTCAGGCCTCTATGCCTAAAAAACAAATTATAAGAATGGCTGAATACCTTATTACTTTAATCAGGGGAAGCCAGCCTTCTCCCTCTAAGAGACCTAGGACTGAGTTTGCTTATGATACTTCTGACCAGGATTCTGAATTTTCTGTTTCCTCTGATGACCAGGTTTTACCCTTGTCATACCTCTCAACCTTTAATCATCAAAAATCTGGACAAAGCCCATGAAAAATAGGTACAAATCTGTACGCTGATTAACATAAAATTTGCATACATAATTATTTAACCCTGCCCACTCCAGTGGAATTGTGGGATACCAACTTTCAAATGCAAGCTGAACATACAAGCAAAATATGGCAACAGAGTCCCCCTGCAGCCATTCCAATGTCCCATTACCTATGTATTTTGCCCCATTTACCATAAACACTAATGTGCATACTGCTTTACTAATACAATGATTATTTGGATTTTATTTTTACATGTTATAGCCCAATGCACAACCAATAGACATCTGCTAAACTAAGCAACACTATCTAACAACGAAAATAAACTTGGCATTAAAACTTCTCTCTCTACTGCAGTTTAGTTTCATGCGTTTCAGTGTTTAAATTATGATCATTCATAAATTCATAGCTTGTATTACAAATTCTTGTGTGTATGTGTCTGTAGGTCTGAGTGGTTACTCAGAAACTAATTAACTGATAAATAATACAGCCATTTCAAAAGTCAATGACTGCCACAAAACAGACTTAATATTACAACTAAGTGTATAATCAAGCTGCAAATGGAAAGGAAAAACATTTGGCTTATCACATACTTGTATGATGACTCATAGGAATGCTCATTTTAGTAAGTGCTCACATTTATCTGTACCAAGTGTAAAGCAGTATAGCAAATTCAGATAGAGTAAAAATATTAACATAACAACAAAAATAAAGAATTTAATATAAAAGGAGCCCTATAAATGTGATCCTGAGTGGTTAAATATGAGCTAAATAAATTTGCAAATAAAATCAAAAAATAAAATACATTCATACACACTCACAAACATATGTACAGCTATTTAGATAGACAGACAGCTAGATAGGTATTGATATATAACTATCTTGGTTTCTCAAATAGTGTTTGTCACCTAAATTAAGCCTATAAATAATGAGACGTAGTATGTGTTCTGTGCAAATCTATGAAATGAATGAAGGTATCTGTCATGACAAGAAAGGAAATGAACTGCTATTTGAGCATTAAAAAGTATTTTAGCACCTGGTCACAATGGAATGCATTTGTTACATGTTAAAACAAGCAGCTGCTGTCTTTTCGAGGCAGACAAAATGTTTCCATGTTCCTCTTAACATTCTTAAACTACTTAATTGGTATGATACATTTTACAATCTAGACTGGAATGTCCACTACGCAAGGTGTAGACATAAGCTCTATACTTGTCAGGACTCCTGGGTCTGTGCAACTGAGAATAGCACTTAATTCTGTGGAATCTGTTATCAAATTGACTACTGACTTTTTCTAGAAATCCCTCAAGGGTCTCCATGAAGTGCCAGTGGAGCAGTCATATTTCCTATACACTGACAAAGCACTGTAGTCCTTTAAAGGTTGACAAAAAAAAAAGAAGAGGTTGATCCCTGAAACTTTTATAGCAGAAACTGCTCAGACTGGAACCCACTTTGACCTCTTCTACAGAAGATCAAGGAAGGCAGCAACCATTTCTATTAGATCGGTAACTGTGTCAGTTGCTGCCCTAGGCAATCCCTCAGATGACGGCCATCCAAAAGGATTTGAGGACAAAAAAAAAAAAAAAAAAAAAATAGTGCGTCTCCCAAAGAGCCCCCAAAATGTCGTTCAACATAGATTTGGGGACAATGGGAACCAAAAAGAAAAGAACCCTTAAGTAGTATACTAAAATGATGCATCTTTCAGAAACTGCTGTAAATAGCTATACTTGCTCTTTGCTACAGTTTCTAATGCACACACATATACACGCACACAAGCACACACACAGGTCCACACATGTGCTACAGTTTCTAATGCACCCACAAATACACGCACACAAACACACACACTACCATTTCACGTTCCTTATTCTAAATAAATCCAGCCAGGAGCGAAAACAACAGCGAGCGATAATCCAGCCAGGCGAGCCTTCTAAATAAATCCTAACGCCAGAAACAGCGAGCAATAATGCATCCAGCCAGAGCCTTTTAAATAAATCCTTTCCGGCTCTGGTGAGCGATAATACATCCACAAACAGCCAGGCGAGCCTTCTAATAGATTCCACAAACAGCCAGGGCAGGCGAGCCTTCTAAATTTCTGTTCCCGCTCGCAAAATATTTAAAACAGAGCCGGAAATACCTGCACTCACTGTGCGAGCTCTGTTCTGATAGGCTGGTAGCCCTGACGGAGCTGACGTCATCGCATGCAATGACGTCAGCTCACAGAGAGTGAAAAATAAAAAAAAAAACAAAGCGAGGAAAAGAAAAAAAAAACAGAAATGAAGGGGTGCCACTCGGGGAATCGTGGCACCCCATTATTTGGACCCCAAAACTCTGTAAAAAAACGAGTAATTCGGAACAGTTGGGAGGTATGACCCTTATCTACCTATGAGGATTCTGATGCAGAGAACTCTATTCCCTCTGCTTCTTCCCCAGAGGATTTCTCTTTTGGTGAAACCTTGCATACTCTCAGGGAGCATTTTCATTGGGAAAGTCAGGATTTCTCTAATTCTAGAAAGAGGATTAGGGATTTCTTACTACTGCCCCAGCACAGGCCTTTAGCCATACCTCCTGTACTAGACATTGTTGATGCTTTTTCAGAATCTAGCTTGACCCCTGACTCTTTACCTCCTGCTCCCAGAAAACCTGACCGATATTACAGGGTCCCTGACTCTCAAGTTCCTTTTTAAAAATCCTACTGCAGATCCTGAGACCATTTCACAGGGGACCCAAGGGCATTAAAGCTACTACTGCCAAAAATCCTACCCCTTCTGATAGAGATTCCAGGGCACTGGATAGATGGGGTAAGAAGGTATACACTTCTGCAACTTTGGCCATTAGGGCCTTAAACTGCCAGTTTTATATGTTAAAGTATCAGCAGTATATTATTGGATTGCTTAAATAGAAAATGATGTTGATTCCTGTTTGTACTGAAAATAAGGATTTACAGGATTTACTGCATTCAGCTGAACAAGTTAGAAAATCTACTTTGCAGTGTGGTTTTGATTCACTAGAGGCATCTTGCAGAGCTGCTGTAACTGGGTCTCTACTTAGAAAGCATGGTTGGCTTAAGGAGCAATCCTTGCCAGATCATGTTAAAGCAAAATTACTGGATGTTCCTTAAACCAGGACCGCCTGTATGGCAACAAGGCAGAAGAAATTCTTAAAAAGATGGAGGAAAAAGCTAAATCTATGCAAACTGTTAAAGATTTTTTTACAAGTACAACCCTTAAAGTTTAGTAGGCATTGGCCTTCCAAGAATTGGCCCTTTCCTGCCAATTCCAGAGCGTCTCAGTCCAAACTCAGATCCAGCAGTGCTCCCAAGCTTTCAGTCCCAGGGTACACACAGGACTAAGCAGTGTGGGGCCTCCACTTTTAAATCCGGGAGTAATAACCCCCCCCACCCCCACCCCCCCAATGGTAAAATGTCTCAGTGACTTCCTTTTAAAACTTCCAAGCACTTCTCAACTGATTGCATGAAGAGCAATCTTCCCCCTAAAGGGGCAAAGAACTGGGAACTCATTACCCAGGACAAATGGGTTTAATAGTGTCCCAGGGATACAGATTTCACTTCCACACATTATCCACACCAAGCATTTGGCTAGATCTACCCCCAAATCAGTGGGCAGAGGCCCAAAAGCAAGTACGTTCTCTCTTAAGCATGGGGGCTATTCAGTTGTTACCAGAAGAGGAAAAGGGACAGGGTTTCTACTCGAAATTTTTCCTGATACCCAGAAAAGACAGTTCATGGCATCCTATCCTGGACCTGTCTACTCTAAGCACCTTTTTGGTGATTCCAAAATTCAAGATGCTGACTCTCTTAACCAGTTGCTCCCTATGCTAGGCAAAGACACCTGGCTGGCAACAATAGATTTAAAGGAAGCATACCTGCACATCCAAATCAGGAAATCATGAAGAAGATACCTACGCTTCAAAGCAGGCTACACGCACTATCAGTTCTCTGCACTGCCCTTTGTGAATACCCTGGGCGCAGTAGATAAGCCAAAGTGCCTAGCTGCAGTCATTGCATTTTGCAGGCAAAGAAATATTCAAATATACCCATACCTGGACGATTGTCTAATTCAGGCAGAAAGCCAGGAACATGCTTTTGAGTCATCTGGCCTTTGTACAGAGAGTGCTAACTTGTCTGGGGTACACCATAAATGAAAGGAAATCACACCTGGTATCCTATCAACAAAGTATATTCCTGGGAGCAAGCTTGAATACAACTTCCCAGATGGCTTTCTTCATGCCAGAGAAACAAATTCATTTGACAACCTACTTCAAACAAGTGTCCACAAAAACTCTGCTATCTGCAAGGCAAATACTGCAAGCCTTTGGGGTTCATGGCCTCCTGCATTCTTCTAATTCCATATGCAAGGCTGCATATGAGGAAACTACAATGGTATCTAAAAAGCCTATGGTGTCAACATTCTCAGGATCTAGAAGCCGTGATTGTTGTCATACCTTGCCTACGCCTAGAGTTTCTTTGGTGGGCAGAGGCCTGCCACCAAAACAAAGGACTACCATTCACACTACCCCCTGCCGCCCAAACCCTAACAAAAGTCGCATCAGACTATGTATGGGGTGGCTCACCTGACCGGGAAGTGCATTCAGGGCAAATGGAACCCAAGTCAAATGCACCTGCATATCAATCAAAAAGAAATGTTAGCTGTACAGTATGCTTTGACAGCCTTCAAGGACCACATTCTTCCAGGGCAATTAATGGTAAAGACAGACAACACCACTGTTGGGTGGTACATAAACAAGTGTGGGGGGGTACACAGTCTTACCTCCTCTGCAGACTAGCCATGGCATTGTGGAACACAGCCCTGAGCTACCAAGTGCATCTACAAGCTCAATTCCTGCCAGGAAAACTAAATACACTGGCAGACAAACTAAGCAGAAACCTCATCGACCCACACGAGTGGAAACTGGAACCAAGGATTTTCAACATGTTGACAAGCAAATGGGGGAACCCAGATATAGACGTGTTTGCCTCCCCCCAGAACTGCCAATTGGACAAATTTTGCACAAGGACTCCCCACAAACTAGCTTGGAAAGTGGATCCTCTGTCCTTCAGCTGGAAAAACCTATCCGTTTATGCTTTTCCTCCTTTGCCTCTGCTCTCCAAAGTACTGCTAAAGATCAAACAAGACAAACTAAGGACGATTTTGATTGCACCAGACTGGCCACGCCAACACTGGTACCCCCTCTTGCGCAGTGTGTCACTGTTTGCCCCATGGCACCTGCCTCAGACTCGTACCCTAATGTCTCAGCAGGAGAAACAGATTTTGCACCCTCAGCTTCAAACACTGAACCTAGCAGCCTGACTAATTACCTAATCTCTCCTTTACCATCCCTCAGTAAACCAGTGATGGATATCATTTTAGAGGCAAGGAGGCCTAGTACTAGAAAATCTTATGCTGAAAAATGGAAAAGATTGTGTGCCAGGGACCAGTCTCAATGGATGAGCACAGCAGTGCCCAATTTACCTCAGATTTTACAATACTTAACTGAGATGCTTCACAAGGGCCTGTCTTTCTCCTCCATCAAGATTCATACCTCAGCCATTTCAGCTCTTTTATAACACAGAACCTCCCCTCTTCTCTCATCCACTGCTCAAGCAGTTCCTCAGAGGGGCCAAAAATCTAAGACCACCCAGGAGACCCCCAACTCCAGCCTGGGACCTTAACTTTGTATTGGAGAAACTCACTGTTCCTCCTTTCGAGCCAGCTGCTACTGCAGGCTTAAAATTCCTTTCTTGGAAAACAGCTTTCCTTTTAACAATCACTTCAGCAAGAAGGGTATCTGAATTACAGGCCTTCATGGCAGTGGAGACTTTCATCATCGTTCATGCGGACAGGGTGTCCCTCAGGACCAATCCCTCCTTCATGCCCAAGGTGGTATCCAGTGTGGCCCTTAATCAGTCCATTCATTTGTCAACCTTCTTTCCTAATCCACAGAACAAAGGGGAACGGATACTGCACTCCTTAGATGTGCACAGACAACTTAGATTCTACTTGGACAGGACTAAACCTCAAAAGAAATCTCACCAACTGCTGGTGGCATTTGCTATAGGGGCAGAGGGGAAGGCTATTTCAAAGCAAACCATTTCCAAGTGGATAGGTTATTGCATTCATTTCTGTTACAAGCACCATGGAAAACCTATCCCACAGGGGATCAGACCCCACTCAACCAGGACTGCATCTACCTCTACAGCCTTTCTCAGAGGCGTCCCTACCAGGGACATCCTAGAAGCTGCTACCTGGAGTTCTGTACATACTTTCACCAAGCATTACCATCTGCCATTTTTCTCTAAATCCAGAGCTGGCTTTGCCACTGCAGTCTTGCAGGGCCTTATAGCTGGTCCTAATGCTATCTGAATTCCTCCTCCCATCCTTAGCTTTGGGAATCTACCCAAATGTGATGACTGCAACAGTGAAACACGAAGAACATAGTACAGATGTTCTTCATGTTTCACTGTTGCAGTCATTACATTTGGGTTATCCTGCTGGCAGGTTGCCCTCAGTCGGCCTGAATTCCAAAGTCTTGGGTCCTGCGTTGGTTGCTGTCGCGTCTTCCCTGACGTCAGGTTGTCAGGGGTATAAAAGATGCAGCCGATGCCATTTTCTTCAGTCTTTCTTGCTGCTCTGTGCCCGAAGCAGAAGCAGATCGCAAGTGCCGGTCGGCCGACTCCTGAGATTTTCATTTTCGAGTTTCAGATCCGAAGTCTTCATTAAAAGCTAAGTACCCCATTGGGGAAACTTTTTTCTTGCTCCAGTCCGATGTCAGAAAAAGTTAATAATTGTATTTCTTGTGGGAAGCAAATACCTCATAAGGACTTAAATTCTTACTGTATTCCTTGCCTAGGCTCTGACCACGACTTTTCTAGTTGTTGGTTTTGTGCTAGATTTAACCAACGTACTATTAAGCGTCGGTACGATTTTGCATTAAGCTATTTTGGGGCGAAGATTTAATTTATACAATGTCGTCCGATAGCCATCCGACTACCGGAGTTCATAAAAAACGCAAAGAAAAAGACAACCGAGGTCCAAAACCGACGAAGCGTCTCCTAAGCAAGTCACCGGTTCTCGGTGAGGCACTTTCACAGTCCCTGATGCCCGCTACTTTAGAGTCGCAGGCCGCTACCGACTCCCACGTGGAGCTGGCCAGGCCGCTGGAAACTCAAGGTATTGGAACCTCGGAAATTATTCCCTCAGATGGGTCGGGAGCCGCTGAGCAGGCATCTGTGTCTGAGGGTGTATTCAGACCTAAACAATTATATATTAAACCGACTTCAAAGGCAAAGACTAAAACACCTTTAAAGGCAAAGAAACAAGTTCACCAGCCACATGGACAGGCCTCTATGCCCAAAAAACAGATGCTCAAAATGGCCGAAGACTTAATTACCTTGATCAGGGGTTCCCATCCCCCTCCTGATAAGAGGCCTAGGCAAGAGACAGACTAGAATCTTCAGGTCAGGTTTCCATTTCTTCTGATCAGGAATATTCTCTTCCTCCCTATGAGGATTCTGATGCTGAAGAATCAATTCCTTCAGCTTCTCCTCCTGAGGACTACTCTTTTGGGGAAACCTTGCATACCATGAGGGAGCACTTCCACTGGGAGAGCCAAGATTTTTCAGAATCTAAGAAGAGGATCAGAGACTTCCTTTTACTACCTCAAAACAGGCCTCTAGCTATTCCACCTGTGTTAGACATTGTAGATGATGTGTTCTTGGAGCCTAGTCTGACCTCTGACTCCATACCCTCCAGCTCCTGTTAAGCCGGTCATATACTTCAAGGTCCCTGACTCTCATAAATTCCTTTTTCAGAAACCCTACTGCAGAAACTATTTCTCAGGGTCCCAAAGGGGTCAAGGCTTCCACTGCAAAAAAACCCTACCCCCTCTGACAGGGATTCTAGGGCACTGGATAGATGGGGAAAAAAGATTTACACATCTGCTACCTTAGCTATAAGGGCCTTAAATTGCCAGTTTCATATGCTCAAATATCAGCAATATATCATGTCACTGCTTAAACAGAAAATGATGGTAAATTCTGAATGTGCAGAAAAAAAAGAAATGCAGGATTTATTGCATGTAGCTGAACAAGTTGGAAAGCATACTTCGCAATGTGGTTTTGATTCTCTGGAGGCCTCCTGCAGGGCCGCTGTTACGGGTTCTGTCATTAGGAGGCATGCTTGGTTAAAGGAACAAAATCTGCTTGATCATGTTAAAGCAAAATGATTAGATGCTCCATTGCAACATGATATCTTGTTTTGTGTTAAGGCAGAAGAGATGTTAAAGAAAATGGAGGACAAAGCTAAATCTATGCAAACTGTCAAGGATTTCTTACAGGCACAGCCACCTAGATTTAGCAGACACTGGCCTACAAAGAATTTGTCCTTTCCAGTCTCAGACAGACCTCAAAGGGGCAGATCCAGATGCCCTAGAGGCAGATCACATCCGCAAGGTTCCTACAGGTCTAAGCAATGAGGTGCTTCTACCTCCAAAGGTGGAGAAGACAAATCACAACCATACAGGAAAAAGTCCCAGTGACTTCCCCCTGCCTGCACCAAGCATTTGTCTTCTGGCAGCACCCTTAGGGGGGAGAACTAGCACTTTTTTCTCAAAATTGGCACATTATAACCCAGGACAAATGGGTTCTAGATATAGTGTCACAAGGCTACAAGTTTCACTTCCATACCCTGCCAAGGGCAAACGGATGGCCAGACCTGCCAACAAATCAATGGGCAGAGGCTCAAAAACAAGTTGCAGCTCTCATGGACATGAGGGCTATTCAACAAGTGCCACAGCAAGAGCAGGACAAGGATTTTACTCAAGACTGTTCTTGGTACTCAGAAAGGACAAAGCATGGAGACCAGTACTGGACCTATCTATTCTAAACACTTTCTTGGATTTACCAAAATTCAAGATGTTGACCTTGCAGCAGCTTCTGCCCATGCTGGGCAGCAAGGCTTGGCTCGTGACTTTAGACCTAAAAGAGGCAGACGATACCTGAGATTCAAGGCCGGCTCAAAGCATTACCAATTCTCTGCACTGCCCTTTGGCTTATCTACTGCGCCCAGGGTCTTCACAAAGTGCCTGGCACCAGTAATTGCTTACTGCAAACAGAGGAAAACAAATATATCCTTACTTGGACGACTGCCTCATACAATCAGAGAACATGGACATTCTACTACAGCATCTGACGTTTGTCCAAAGACTTTTAACATGCCTAGGGTACACAGTCAACAAAAAGAAATCAAAACTAGTACCCTCTCAAGAGATAATATTCCTGGGTGCAAGCTTAAATACAACTGCCCAGATGGCTTATCTCACTCCAGACAAAGAAAGGCAACTGACTACCTTTTTCAAGGAAATGGCAGCAAAGGCCCAGTTATCTACAAGAAAAATTCTGCAGGCTTTGGGCTTCATGGCATCCTGCATCTTACTAATTCCATATGCAAGGCTGCATATGAGGAAAATTCAGTGGTACCAAAAAAGTGTCTGGACACAACAATGCCACAGCCTGGAAACAATGATTACTCTCATTCCCTGCCTGCAACAGGAGTTTCAATGGTGGGCAAAGGCTTGTCTCCAAAACAAGGGACAGCCATTCTCACTACCCCCACCCAGGCAGAGCCTAACGACGGATGCATCAGATTATGCCTGGGGGGCACACATGGCAGGAAGAGGCATTCAGGGCACCTGGTCCACAAACCAAAAGCATCTACATATCAATCAAAAAGAAATGCTAGCTGTTCAAAATGCCCTGACAGCCTTCAAGGACCTACTTCATCCGGGGCAACTACTGATAAAGACAGACAACACCACGGTCATGTGGTACATAAGCAGGGGGGCACTCATTCTTACCCCCTTTGCAGACTAGCCATGGCTTTATGGGACACAGCATTGACTTACCAAGTTCATCTGCAGGCACAATTCCTGCCAGGAAAGGAAAATACTCTGGCAGACGAACTAAGCAGAAACATCATGGATCCCCACTAGTGGCACCTGGATCCACAAGTCTTCAGCATGATAACAAAGAAATGGGGACGCCCGGACATAGACCTATTTTCCTCCCGTTATAACAATCAACTAAAAAGATTCTGCACAAGGACTTATCACAGACAAGCTTGGAACGTGGACACCTTACCTTTCAACTGGACAAACCTATCAGTATATGCCTTTTCTCCACTGCCTCTCCTCCCCAAGGTACTCCTAAAGGTCAGACAGGAGAAACCAAAAATGATTCTGATTGCCCCAGACTGGCCACGACAGTACTGGTATCCGAGCTTAAGGAAATTGTCCCAATGCCCAGCCTGGACCTTACCTCAAATACCTCATCTACTGTCCCAGCAAAACAATCAGATTCTGCACAGCCAACTCAGGACCCTAAACCTGGCAGCATGGCGGATGATGTAGCCATACAAACCACACCTCTCAGTAAAGCTGTGATGGATGTCATTTTAGAAGCCAGAAGGCCTAGTACTAGAAAATCCTATGCTGGGAAATGGAAGAGATTTTCTGCTTGGAACCAAGCTCAAGGAACTGATACAGCTGTCCCAAATATTCCTCAGACTTTGCAATACTTAACTGAGATGCTGGACAAAAGCCTATCTTTTTCATCAATTAAAATCCATGCCTCTGCCATTTCGGCTCATTAGAATACAGAGCCACCACTCATTGCTCATCCTTTATTAAGGCAGTACCTCAGAGGAGCCAAAAACTTAAGGCCTCCAAGGAGAATGCCAATACCGGCATGGGACTTCAATTATGTCTTGGAAAAACTCACCTTACCTCCTTTTGAGCCAGCTGCTACTGCGGATATAAAGTTCTTATCTTGGAAAACAGCTTTGCTCCTAGCAATAACTTCTGCAAGATGAGTTTCAGAGCTACAGGCTCTCATGGCTGTGGAACCCTTTATCATTTTTTATCCAGACAAGGGTCTGTCTGAGAACAAAAACCCTACATTTATGCCTAAGGTGGTATCCAGTGTAGCCTTTAACCAAACTATTCATTTGCCAACTTTTTTATTCAAATCCACAGAACAAGGGGGAGAAAATTCTGCATTCTTTGGACTTACACAGACAATTTAGATTCTACTTGGACAAAACTAAAGTTTTCAGAAAGACAGAACAATTACTAATGGCATATGCCACAGCATCACAAGGAAAGGCCATCTCCAAGCAGATTATTTCAAAGTGAATAGGTCACTGCATTCGTTTCTGCTACTCACAGCATGGCAAACCAGTGCCTAAGGGCATTAGGCCACATTCAACGAGAGCTGCAGCCACGTCTGCAGCCTGTCTCAGGGGGGGTACCAACCAAAGACATTTTAGAGGCTGCTACTTGGAGTTCAGTGCATACCTTTACAAAATATTACAGTCTGCCTCTTTACTCTAAATCCAGGGCAGGCTTTGCCACTGCAGTTCTGCAGGGCCTCATAGCCGCTCCTAATGCTGTTTAGCTCCACACCCCCCCCCCCCCCCAAACCATAGATTTGGAACTCAACCCAAATGTAATGATTGCAACAGTGAAACATGAAGAACATAGTACAGTTGTGTACACTTACCATAAATGTAGATGTTCGAGTGTATTCACTGTTGCAGTCCAGGTTACTCTCCCGCCATCCCCCTTATTTTTGCTGGAACTTATCTTTACTTCTCTAATCTTTACAACCTATGTGGTGTATTTGCTTCTAGATGAAGGTAAAGCTTATTTTGGTGCATGTATGTTTTATTTACATATTTTTAGCCTACCCTTTTGGGGGCACCTGACATCTGGGGCAAGAAAAACTGAAGAAAATGGCATCTGCTGCATCTTTTATACCCCTGACGACCTGACGTCAGGGAAAAAGCGACAGCAACCAATGCAGGACTTTGGAATTCAGGCTGACTGAGGGCAACCTGCCAGCAGGATAACCCAAATGTAATGACTGCAACAGTGAATACAGTCGAACATCTACATTTATGGTAAGTGTACACAACTGTACTATACCCTATCCTTCAGCTGGAAAAACCTATCAGTTTATGCCTTTCCTCATCTGCCTCTGCTCCCCAAGGTACTACTAAAGATCAAACAGGACAAGCCAAGGACGATTTTAGTTGCACCAGACTGGCCTCACCAACACTGGTACCCACTCTTGTGCAGTGTGTCACGCTTGGCTCCATGGCACCTGCCTCAGACTCCTTCCCTGTTGTCTCAGCAGGAGAACCAGATTCTGCACCCTCAGCTGCAAACACTGAACCTAGCAGCCTGGCTAATTACCTAATCTCTCCTTTACCATCCCTCAGTAAATCTGTGATGGATATCATTTTAGAGGGAAGGAGGCCTTGTATTAGAAAATCTTATGCTGCAAAGTGGAAAAGATTTTGTGCCTGGAACCAATCTCAAGGAATGAACGCAGCAGTGTCCAATTTATCTCAGATATTACAATACTTGACTGAGATGCTTCATAAGGGCCTGTCCTTTTCCTCCATCAAAATTCGTGCCTCAGCCATTTCAGCTCATTATAGCACAGAGCCTCCCCTCTTCTCTCACCCACTGCTCAAGCAGTTCTTCAGAGGGTCCAAAAATTTAAGGCCCACCCAGAAGAGCTCCAACTCCAACCTAGGATCTTAACTTTCTTTGAGAAACTCACTCTTTCTCCTTTCGAGCCAGCTCCTACTGCAGATTTAAAATTTCTTTCCTGGAAAACAGCTTTTCTTCTAGCAATTACTTCTGCAAGAAGGGTATCTGAATTGCAGGCCCTTTTAGATGAGCACAGACAGCTTAGATTCCTACTTGGACAGGACTAAACCACAAAGGAAATCAGAACAACTGCTGGTGGCATTTGCTGCAGTGACAGAGGGGAAAGCTGTTTCAAAGCAAACCATTTCAAAATGGATAGGCCACTGCATTTATTTAGTCTATAAGCACCATGGAAAACCTATCCCACAGGGGATCAGACCCCATTCAATCAGAGCTGCATCTAACCCTACAGCCTTTCTCAGGGGCGTCCCTATTAGGGACATTCTAGAAGCTGCTACCTGGAGTTCTGTTTCACCAAGCATTATCGTTTGCCAATTTTCTCTAAATCCAGAGCTGGTTTTGCCACTGCAGTCTTACAGGGCCTTAGCTGGTTCTAATTCTATTTAAATTCCTCCTCCCAACCTTCGCTTTGGGAATCTACCCACATGTTATGACTGCAACAGTGAAACACAAAGAATATAGTACAGTTGTGTACACTTACCATAATTGTAGATGTTAGAGTGTATGCACTGTTGTAGTCCTGGTTACCTTCCCTCCAGCCCCCTTTCTTCTTTTGGCTATACCTCTTCTCTCACTATGCTCAAAAAGCTTTTTGGTGTATTTGCTTTTTTGTTGGAGGTATATCCTTGTATTTATAGATTTAATTGCTTCCGATTAGGGGGGGCACCTGACATCTTATAGGTTTATAGGTAGGTACTAGGTTATCAGCCCTGGGGCCTATACAAGCCCAGCCAAAAAGGTACCCTGGCTTTTGCCACCCAAGAAAATTATTTTCCTTTGCCACTGTCAAGCAGAGCCACAGAGGTGATCCCCGGGGTGAATTTCCTATTCCCCATCCAATCACCAAGATTTTTCTTGAGTGCTAATGAGGAGCTTTGTTTGATATAGATAGGTAGTTTATTCCAGAGTATGAGAAGTCTCTGGGATAGGAATCGATCACTCCGGCATGTTCTGTTTATTGTGGTGACAAGGTTTAGGTCCCTAGAGCATGTAGCTTGGAAGGATTGGGATTTCTTTAAGTGGAGCATGTCCAACAGCTCTGGGTTTGACTTAGCTTTGTATGTTCGGCAGAGATCACCTCCGAGTAGGCGATATGCGACGGAGTAAAGCTGGAGTTTTTTTAGATGGTCTGCGTAGGGCATCTGTTTGAGGCCTGTAATCCTCTTTGTGAGGTATTTCTGCGACCTTTCCAGTTGTAGATGTCTTGTGAGGTACATACCAAAAGGGGCGTCATACTCTATAATGCGTCTAATGAGTAATGAGTAGAGGGGAACAATGACCTCTTTTTTTTCTGGATGAGAAACCTTTTGTGATGAGGTGTGCCACGTAGAAGGATTTCCTGACTACTGTAGCGATGTGATTATCAAAGGAGAGACTACCTGTGCCCCAAGGTCTCTTATCACACTTTTAGTGTTAAGTATACTACCGCCTGTGTTGTAGCTCATGGGTACAGAGTTTTTACCAAAGGGGATGACAATGCACTTTTTGGCATTGAGCTTGAGGCCATGGCTTTGACACCAGGCATCTGTCTCATTTAGGCCCTTTTGTAGGATGTCCACATCGTTAGGAATTTCGATTATGGCTCCTAGTTTGTAGTCATCTGCAAACTTCGTTAGCCAAAGACCTTCTGTGTTAGCCTGTACTTCAGAGAAGTAGGTACCAAACAGGAGAGGACCCAGGACTGAACCCTGTGGAACTCCACTTGTCACTGGTCTGAAGTCGGATTTGGAGTCTGCTACTTTCACAGTGTGGGTTCTCAGTGAGCCAGTTGGCAACCCATCTTGTGACATAAGGATTTATACCTAGATGTTCATCGTGCATACAGCTGCAGTCATAACAGATGGGTTGTCCTGCCATCAGGCGGGTCCTCGGTCGGCCGAATTCCAAAGTCTAGGTCCGGCGTCGGTTGTCGTCGCTTCTTCCCTGACGTCAGAGCGCCAGGGGTATAAAAGAACCAGCCGACGCCATTTTCCCCAGTCTTTCTTGCCGCGCGGTGCCCGAAGCAGAAGCAGTTCGCAAGTGCTGGTCGGCCAGCTCCTGAAATTACGAAAAATTTTGCAACCGAAGTCTTCTTGAAAGCTAAGTACCCCGTTGGGGAAACTTTTCTTGCCTCAGACCGATGTCAGACAAAGTTAATAATTGTATTTCTTGTGGGAAGCAAATACCGCATAAGGATTTTCATTCCCTCTGCATTCCTTGCTTAGGCCCAGACCACGACGTCTCGGTCTGTCGCTTTTGTGCTTCATTCAACAAACGCACCCTTTAGCATCGGGCGGAGTTCGCCCAGCACTATTTTGGCAAAAAATTTAACTATATTATGTCGTCGGATACTCCGACTCCAGTTTTGTCTAAAAACCGCAAAGATAAGGACCGACACACGAGGTCCGCGGCCTTTACCGACTCCATGCCAAAGCCGACTACAGGTGGTCCGGTTCTCAGCGAGGTGCCTACGCAGCCCCTGCCTACCGACGCCACTTCATTGGCGGTGTCTTCTGTGCCCGAGGGCGCAGGCTTTCACTAAGTCTAAAGCAGCCATGCATTCTAAGAGACAAGCTCCACAGGGCCCTTCTCCAGGCCCCATGCCTAAAAAACAGATGCTTAAAATGGGTGAGGATTTGATTACTCTTATCAGGGGTTCTCAACCCCCCCCCCCCGGAAAAAAGGCCCAGAGTGGAGGAAGAATCCCCCTCCTCTGACCAGGCCTCCATTATTTCAGAGCACTCTGATGAACAGGAACATTCTTATTCCCCTTTTGAAGATTCTGATGCTGAGGAGTCCATTCCCTCTGTCCCCCCCCCCCCCCCCCGAGGATTACTCATTTGGGGAAACCTTGCATACCTTAAGGGAACACTTCCACTGGGAAGGCCAAGAGTACGCAGATTCCAAGAATAGGCTTAGGGATTTTCTCTTGCTACCTCAGCACAGGCCTCTGGCTATACCTCCTGTCTTAGACATACTAGATGATGTGTACTTGGAGGCCTGCCTTAACCCGGATTCTTTACCTCCAGCCCCAGTCAAGCCTGACAGGTACTACCGGGTTCCTGACTCACACCAATTTTTATACAAAAGCCATGCGGCTGACCCAGAAACTATCTCACAGGGCCCCAAGGAAATTAAGGCCTCCACTGCTAAAAACCCATTACCTTCCGAGAGAGATTCCAGATCCTTAGAAAGGTGGGGAAAAAAGGTATACACCTCTGCCACCTTAACCATGAGGGCATTAAACTGACAGTTCCATATGCTAAAGTACCAACAGTTTCTGTTATCACAGTTGAGAAGTAAAATGTCACAACCTGAACAACCAGACTTGAAGGAGTTGCAGGATTTGATGCATAGTGCAGAACAAGTGGGTAAACATACCTTGCAATGTGGTTTTGATGCCCTAGAGGCCTCATGTAGAGCTGCTGTTACAGGATCAGTCATACATAGACATGCCTGGCTCAAGGAGCAAACCTTACCAGATCATGTCAAAGCTAAGTTACTAGATGCCCCTCTACAAAAGGATGTATTATTTGGTGTTATAACTGAGGAGGTATTAAAGAAAATGGAGGAAAAGGCTAAATCAATGCAAACAGTGAAAGATTTTCTACAGGTAAAACCTCCACGTTTCAGTAAATATTGGTCCTTTCCAGCTACGGACAGACCCCAAAGAGGTAGATACAGGCGCCCGAGGGGCAGAGGGCATTCTCAAGGATCGTTTAGAGGCAGACAATGGCAAGCTCCTACACAAAGAGGTGGTGAGGATAGTTCGCAGCCATTCAGAAAGCAAGCCCAATGACTTCCCCTGTGCATGCCAAGCAAGGCTCAAATGGCAGCACCCTTAGGCGGAAAACTGGCATTATTTTCAAAAAATTGGCATATTGTCACAAAAGACAAATGGATCCTGGACATTATAAGCAGAGGCTACAGATTCCATTTTCACACCCTTCCAAAAATGAGAGGTATGCCAAACCTGCCACACAATCAAAGGGCAGAGGCACAAATGCAAATTTCAGATATCATGGACATGAAAGCTATTCAAGAGGTACCTATTCACGAACAAGGTCAAGGTTTTTATTCCAGACTATTCCTGGTACCAAGGAAGGGAAAAGATTGGAGACCTATTTTGGACCTATCCATCCTAAACACATTTCTACTCGTACCAAAATTCAAGATGCTCACATTACAGCAGCTTCTTCCCATGCTGGGCAAGGAGTCTTGGCTGGTAACATTGGACCTCAAGGAGGCATACCTGCATGTCCCAATCAGACAAAATTGCAGAAGATACCTCAGAATTCTTGCAGGTTCAATCCATTATCAATTCTCTGTATTGCCCTTTGGCTTATCTACTGCGCCCAGAGTATTCACGAAATGCCTGGCATTAGTAACTGCCTACTGCAGACTTCAAGGGATACAAATATACCCATATTTGGACGACTGTCTGATCCAAGCGGACAGCAAGCACATACTTCTGAAACATCTGGCTTTTGTAATAATGTTGAATTCTCTGGGATACACAGTCAACAAAAAGAAATCAAGGCTTATACCCTCTCAGAAAATAATTTTCCTGGGTGCCAACTTGGACACCCAGATGGCCTACCTCACGCCAGAGAAGCAGGGGCAACTTACTCAATACTTCAGAACACTAGCAAATTTCACCAGGCTGACTGCAAGGAAAATCCTGCAGGCTCTGGGATTCATGGCATCTTGCATACTACTAATCCCATGTGCAAAGCTGCATATGAGGAAACTTCAATGGTACCTGAAAAACCTATGGTCTCAACACAGCCACAGTTTGGAAACAATAATACCACTAATTCCATGTCTTCAAAAGGAATTTCTGTGGTGGGCTCAAGCATGCCGAACAAACACAGGTCTCCCATTCTGCAAGCCTCAAGCAAATCAAGTCATCACAACAGACGCTTCGGAATACGCCTGGGGGGCGCACATGACAGATCGGTGCATTCAGGGCAAATGGTCCCAAAAAGAAAAGCACCTTCACATCAATCAAAAGGAAATGCTAGCAGTAATAAATGCTTTTATAGCTTTCAAAGACCTTCTGCATCCAGGTCAACTGTTGATAAGGACAGACAACACCACAGTAATGTGGTACATAAACAAACAGGGAGGAACTCATTCATACCCCCTATGCAGGCTGGTCATGTCACTTTGGAACATGGCTCTGGAATTGCAAATCGAACTTCAAGCACAGTACTTGCCAGGCAAGGAAAACACGCTGGCAGACAACCTAAGCAGAAATATGACAGATCCACACGAATGGAAGTTGCATCCTCAAGTTTTTACAGAGATAATTCAAGCATGGGGAAGGCCAGACATAGATCTCTTTGCCTCCCACAACAATCACCAATTGACAAAATTCTGCTCAAGGACTTTTCATCCACAGGCCTGGAGAGTGGACGCTCTCTCTTTCAGTTGGACAACAATGACAGTTTATGCCTTTCCACCTCTTCCTCTGCTGCCCGAAGTTCTATTAAAAACCAGAGCAGACAGACCAAAGACGATTCTCATTGCTCCAGACTGGCCAAGACAGCACTGGTACCCACTCCTGAGGAGCCTGACGCATTCCCCTAAATGGACTCTACCTCTAATGCCTCTTCTTCTGACTCAGCACAGCTTCAAAACTATTCACAGTCAGCTGAAAACACTCAATCTGGCCGCATGGAAGATACCTTAGCATCACAACAGACCCTACTCTCTAAGGAGGTGCAGGATGTCATTTTGGAGGCCAGAAGGCCGTCTACTAGAAAAGCTTACTCCTCAAAATGGAAACGGTTTTGTGCCTTGAATGAGAAAAAGGGCCAGAATCCTGGAAAACTGAATTTACCTCAAATATTGCAGTATCTAGCTGAGCTGCTAAGCAGGGGACTTTAATTCTCCTCCATCAAAATCCATGCCTGAGCCATTTCTGCAGAATACAACACTGATCCACCTTTATTCTCTCACCCCCTCTTAAGACAGTTCCTCAGAGGGGCTAAAAATATAAAACCCCCAATGAAACAACCAATACCTGCTTGGGATCTCAATTTCATTCTAGAAAAGCTGACCTTGCCTCCTTTTGAGCCAGCTGCCTCAACAGATTTGCAATATTTGTCCAGGAAAACAGCTTTCCTTCTGGCTATCACCTCAGTTCGTAGGGTATCGGAACTACAAGCCCTCATGGCTTTGCAGCCTTTTATCATCTTCCATCAGGACAGAGTTTCCTTACGAACCAACCCGTCCTTTATGCCAAAGGTGGTATCCAGGGTAGCTTTGAATCAGGCTATTCACTTACCTACCTTTTACCCTAATCCTCAAAACAAAGGGGAGAGACTACTACATTCCTTGGACATCCACAGACAGCTGCGTTATTATTTGGACAGAACAAAGCCTTTCAGAAAATCAGAACAGCTGTTTGTGTCCTATGCTATAGGAGCTCAAGGGAAGCCAATTTCCAAACAGACAATCTCAAAATGGATAGCCCACTGCATACGCTTTTGTTACTCTTTTCATGGTAAAACTGTACCTGCAGGCATCAGATCTCACTCCACAAGGGCCACAGCTACCTCTGCAGCTTTCCTCAGAGGAGTTCCTACCAAAGATATTTTGGAAGCAGCCACTTGGAGTTCTGTGCATACCTCCTCCAAGCACTACCACCTACCATTATACTCCAAAACTAGAGCAGGCTTTGCCACTGCAGTCTTGCAGGGCATCCTGGCTCCTCCTAGTTCCACCTAGTGCCTACCACCCCTTTCTTAGCTTTGGGATTCAACCCATCTGTTATGACTGCAGCTGTATGCACGATGAACATAGTACAGTTTTGTACCTACCATAAATGTAGATGTTCGAGTGCTAATACAGCTGCAGTCCAGGTTTCCCTCCCTCCTTCCCCTCTTGGGACAGGCCTATTGGCTAACACCTCCTCATACAACCTGATTGGGGTATTCTTTTATGGTGTATTTGCTTGCAACTACTGTATTTTGATTATATTGCATTGCTTTATTACACAAATTTATGTATTGCCTTCCTTCTGGTGGCACCTGATATCTGGGGCAAGAAAAACTGAAGAAAATGGCGTCGGCTGGTTCTTTTATACCCCTGGCGCTCTGACGTCAGGGAAGAAGCGACGACAACTGACGCCGGGCCTAGACTTTGGAATTCGGCCGACCGAGGACCCGCCTGACGGCAGGACAACCCATCTGTTATGACTGCAGCTGTATTAGCACTCGAACATCTACATTTATGGTAGGTACAAAACTGTACTTTTAGTGAGTTTATCTATAATTCCAGAGTGGGGGATGGGGTGAACCACCTTACCCTTGTCTACGGCTTTGGTGACTGCTTCAAAGAAGTCGATCAGGTTTTGGAGACATGATCTGCCTTTTACAAACCCAAACTGGGTTGGGTCCAGAGTTTGGAGATTACCAACGTCTTTGTTTATAAGTTCCATGATGATACGTAAAAATGGCCTTGCACACCAGGCTCGTCAGGCTAATGGGGCGGTAGTTCCCGGGGTCCATGGTGGCTCCCTCCTTGTAGAGTGGGATAACCGTCGCTGTGCGCAATTCTGCAGGAACAAAGCCTGAGGTGAGGCTATGATTGAACATGGTACTTAGGTGGAGTGCCAGTTCATTCTGTAGTTCTTGTAGAATGCAGCCTGGGATGTTGTCTGGTCCCATGGATGCTGTGTTCTTGGCTTTGGAGAGTGTGGTTTTTACCTGTGCAGCCGTGATTACAGGAACTTTGCATTCTTCCGGTATAGAGATGGGCTGTTTAGGGGGTGAGCGGGGGTAAAGTTGGCACTAAACCTATCTGCCAGGATGTTGGCAATATCAGTTGGTTCTGTATATTTAGTGCCATTGTTCTTTAACTAAGAGCAGATCTGAGTGTTGCCATTGAGATTCTTGACATAGCTATAGAATGCTTTGTGGTTGTCTTTAGAATCTGTGGCGATTTTGTTTTCGTAACTAGCTTTGGAGGATTTTATCAGGGATCGCAGCTTCTTACTGAGGCTGACCAGGGAGGGAGCTCCTCCACTCATGGGATTATACTCTCTCTTGCAACAGTTTCTTCCTTCTGTTGTACAGTTTGTTTATGGCAGGGGACCACCAGATTGGCTTCCTTTTTTTGGAGGATAGCGTCTTGGTTCTGTTTGGGATAGCACGATCCATGCACTCATGTAAGTGCTTATAAAGTGCAGTTGTGTAGGATTCAGTAGTCGTAACTGTATTGTCCATCTGCATGGGTGTCATGAAGTTCATCACTTCTGTCTTAAGAAGCATGAAGTTGGCTTTGGAGAAATTTTTTACCATGGTTCCCTTAATGGGGGGTGGGGGCAGGATGTGGATATCTAGGGTAATTAACTTATGGTTGGATCGGACCAATGAGGTGTTGACTTCAGGTGTGGAACACCAGTCACTCATGTTGGTAATGACTAGATCTAGGATATTGTTGCCCCTGGTGGGGGTGTGGATAAGTTGATCCAGGGCATTGGAGTTTATGAATTCCAGAAAGCATTGAGCGAAGGAGTTGGTACATGAGTAGTTTTCCCAGTTAATGGTGGGGTAGTTGAAATCGCCCATTATTAGGGTGTTTGGTTGAACCCTAATATTTTCCAGTACATCAAGAGAAAAGGAGTGGGAATCCTGGGGGCATGGTGGGTGATCTGTAGCAAGCTACAATTTGGGCAAGAAAAACTGATGTAATGGCGTCTGCTGCATGTTTTATACCCCTGACGACCTGACGTCATGGAAGAAGGGACAGCAACCGACGCAGGACCCAAGACTTTGTTAATCAGGTCGACTGAGGGCAACTGCAAGCCGATAACCCAAATGTAATGACTGCAACAGTGAATACACTCGAACATCTACATTTATGGTAAGTGTACACAACTGTACTTTATCTGTATTCCTATCACATAGCAAAAACCTGGAATATGCTTCTTCACTCTATTAGAGCCACAACAAACTCCACTATTTTAAAAAAAAAAAAAAAACTACTCTAAGGTTATTTAACAGATTCATGGCTTTGCTCATGTAACAGTCCAGGCTAGCTATGAACAACAACTACCAATTCTCCCCTCCTCATAAAAATACCCTGACTTATTTTTGCACCTTTCTCCCTTACCCTACCTATCCTTTGCCAAGGGCTCTTATCCTGACCTTCCTCTCCTTTACTCTCTTTATTACTATTGAACAGAAAGTGATTATTAAATAACTTGACTATACTAATTCTCTTTTTACTAACTGTAATCACACAGTTTATATTCTTCTACCTACTGTTACCATGGTTATAATAATTACCCTACAAGACTATCTCTCACTAAATCTAGGTCATCTGTAATATTTGTAAGATCATACAAACTGTGAAATCCTGTGTTTTATTACTGATTGTATTAGTGCTTAATTACTATATCTGTCATATTGTATTCCGTTGTATAAAAATTATCACTATGTATAGACGTGTATGTATTGTTATTATGTGGAGCTTTTCTTCCTAGGCCTCTGATGAAAATGGGTCTTCAACCCAGTCGGACTTTCCTGGTAAACAAATGTAAAATAAAATAAACCTACATTACCAAGTGGCCAAAAAAGTAAATAAATAAACATATTTTAACTTGAATTTTACTGTCCATCCCAATAAATGTCAGCCCTCCATTGTCTTGTCATGTTTACTGTTTTTTGTTTTGTTTCTTCCCATATTTCCTTCATTGCTTGATGTGCAAGTCTTTCATTAACCATATCCCTTAAGTATTTCATTTTCTTATGACCTCATAAGAAGGGCAACTTTGTACTAAGTCATAAGAGGGCACAGCTTTGCTTTCGGAATTTTTTATTTTTATAACCCATCAACTTCCAGTAAGTTTCCAGTATCTCAGATATTTTGTGCATCTCCATGTTGGCTGTATTGTGCAAAGAATTAAATCTGTGAAAAGACTTTTTGTGCGAGTTTTGCCATTCGTAACCCATGAATTCCATATTCCTTGTTTACACTGCCAGCGGCTTCAAGTATGTGGCAAACAAGATTAAGAATAACTGACCCCTGCCTAGTCCATTTTGCTAATCTAATTCTACCTCTTCAGATACCTCCAGCATGTTTAATTCTGGCTGGGGCACCTTTATAAAGATTTAAAATTAGTCTTATTTGCCTCTTTGTGGCATCAACATTTTCAAGTGTTTTAATAAGAAAAAGCCCAGCTTTTCCTGTTGAAAGCCTTCTCCGAATCTACCCCTGAGATAGCCAGAGGCTTCTGTAATATTTCTGCATCCTTTTGTGTCAAATGCATCTTCAGAATGCTGTCAAGCATCTATCTGCCTTCCCTGTCTAAGTCCACATTGATCAGTCACCATAGCTACCTGTTTTGCCAACATCATTGTAAAAACCTTGTCTTAATTAATAACAGAAAATGGTGAATACGACCTTGATTGAATCAGATCTGTTTCTTCTTTTAAAAGTATTGCTACCATAGCATCCGTCCATGATATTGGAATCTCACCCCCTTCCATAATTGAACAATTGTGTCCATATGTTTATAGCATCCTTCTCATTCTTTTTCCATACATCTGCTTACATTTATTTCCTGGGTCTTCCCTTTAAAATGTTTTATAGCTTCCTTGATCTCTGATGCTGAATAGGTTTAATCAGATTCTGTTCTGTTAATTTTGGAAGCTCTTCTTTCCTTACTTCTAACTCCTCCCCCTCCTCCTCTCCAGTGTATAAATCCCTACAGTAGTTTAACAATTTTTTTCTATTTCCTTAGATTCATTTTCAGTTTTCTTTTATCCAGGACCTTTACCTTTGTTATTACTGATGTTGTCCTGTTCTGCTTAATCATTAGTGTCAACATTTTAATACTTTTTCAGACTATTTTCAGAATTTGTCAACCTTAATGGAGCTACTCTACTTTTATTCACTCTCGCCAAGGATTTTGCCATTTGTTGTTTGGCCATGAGCATACATTCCTGAACATGATCAGGGTCTGTTACTTTTTTTTTTCTTGTAGTTCTTTAATTTTCTGATTTGCCTTTCTAAACCTGTCTTTAATTTCCCTCCACATGTCCTGAGTCTTCATTATCACTTGTATGTTTCTTTTTCTTTGCATCTATCCCAGATGTCCTGTACTTTCCTTGCTTTATATATGCCAAGTTGTCTTTTAGCACCTTATCTACCTGATCATTGAAATCTTTTTCTAGAAAAAATGTTGGAAAATGACACACTCAATTAATCTTAATTTGAAACTGCATTCTAGAGTTATCGGTTATGAGAGCGTTAAACACGTGATGCTCCTTTTTTTGTGCATCTCCTCTCTAGTCTTACCCATGTGTTAAATCTGCCTGAGTGATGGGAATATTTGGCCATCTGTACTGCAACCATGAGACAGAATATTTGAAAATACTTTTGAAACTCTTCCTTTCCCTGTAGTCTGCAGTGTCTTGATTTTCTCCACCACAGAAACATCCCTTGTATTTTGTAACCATATCTCGCTCAACTAACACACCTTGCTAGAATGACGAAATTCTACCTAATACTTTATTTCTTAGATGTCTTTGAGGCTAAATATGTAGAAAGTAATGTACTTTTTATATCCTTTCAGTTTCCCTTGACTTCCACAAACCCCTTTTTTTTTCTTCTGTAATTCATTTTAACTGAAACTGCCAATCCTTTTAATACAACTCTTGTTCTTTTTAATCCTACAAAATACCCTTCTTTCCTTTATTGATCTTCCATGCTTTGTTTTGTTAATATGGGTCTCTTGTAGTAAGGCTGTATGCAACTCCATTTTTGCTGATTGACTATTCCATTAGTGTTCCAAAGCATTACATTCATGCTCCTTGGTTATGTAGCTCTATTTTATCTCTTCAGTTTTCCATGTTTTTGCTCCTTTTCTGTGTAGTGCCCCTCCTTCCCCAGTTAGCAACAGTAGATAATGTTATAGGACCTTTTATGCTTTACTCTGTGGTGTAAACTAATGCCTCTCGATTGACCCTAATCCCTTTTATTCTCCCTCACCCAAATAAACTTTATACAGATTGTAGTAGCACTGTCTAGCTTCCTGTCTTGGAGCCCCCGCTCCTTTGGTGTCTTCTTACACAAACCATTGATCTGATGCTGTCTGTTCAGTCTTCATTAAACATGTGGGCCTCTGTTCCAACCTCTGAACTGACTCTGCCGTCAGATGCCTCAGATCTTGTTTGCCATGCATCAGCGAAGCATCATAGTCAGGTTAGAGCTCCTTCTTGGGTGTTTGTAACATTTTGTTTACATCGAATTGCAAGTGGCTTTTGGACAATCTTTACTTTTCTACCTACCCTTCTTACTGCCTTTCATTTATGCAAAAAAAAAAAAAAAAAAAAAAAAAAATACTCCTCCTGTAGTAGCTGTATTGTAGCAGTTTCTGCCATGTGGTCATTGTGCTGTTTTTCCTGTCTTTTTTTCCTTTCCTTAATATGTTGAAGTCTTACAAACCCATTGGTTTTAAAAAAAAGTGCACTTCCTGTGGCACAAGATCCCTGTATCTGATGCCCACAGGGAGTGCATTTATTGTTTGGGTCCTGCCCACCTTGAGGTTGCTTGTTTTATCTGCAAGGCTTTTCTCCCCTGGGCCCTTGCAGATAGAAAAAAAAAGTTGGTCCTTAGAGGCCTTATTCTCCCTACTTCTCCAGTTGTTGCTTCTGTCTCAGGGGCTCAACCCCCTGCCAAAAAGTCTAAGGAAGCCAAGGATCCTAAGGAAACTGTCCCTGGACTGCTCCATGTTGTGTCGAAACCTACTAAAAAGGCCCCAAGACCTTTGGAGTAAGGTTCCTCAGATCCAGTCTGTTTCTTCCTCTCTGCCCCATGCCCCAGCCCCCTCTTCCAGGCTGGAGCTTGTACGTAGTACGTTTCCTAGGGGTGCTTCGCCTAGACATCACTCTAGACCCTCCTCTGTTTCTTCTTCCATCAGGTCCTGTCTGAGTCAGTCAGAGAATGAGGTGTTAGTTGAAGTTTCTCTGTACGTGGATCCAGATGAGGGTCATCCCAGCTCTGTCCCCTAGATCTGCAAGCAGACCTTTTCCCTGCAGAATAGTTTCTCCTTTTCCAATTCAACCTGCTGTTTTGGAGATCCCGGATCCGTCTATCCCTGGGGGCCAGTTCTTCAGGTCTGATAGACTTTACCTCTTCGAGCCCAACTGCTTCCTTGACTCGCTTGGTTCTGACCCCATTTGGGCAGAGCACGTCTCTGAGCCAAAGCCTCAATGTAGAGTCTGGGGGATGGCTTCCACTCAAAAGTTCTTAGAGCTGTCACTTCTCCTTGGTGCCTTGGCATTCGACAGCTTTACTCTAACTCCGCCCTCAGAGCGGAAGACTGCTGATGACCAGGGACTATCTGTTCCTGATCTTTTGAGACAGGGGAGGCTTCCTTGGGACTTAGGGAGTCCTTCAGCCTTCAAGGTGGCAGAGAGGATCATATCGGATCCATCCCTTCCCCTCCTGAGCTCTGTATCTGCAACCTCACTTCTGCCACTGGGGCAGCTGGCTCCACTGGGCCTCCAGAATGTTCCACTTGAGGAAGCCCTGACTTCTTCTGACCCCTCCCCGGAGCACCCCACTGAGGAGACTCATCAGAAGAAAAGGGTGCAAAAGGAGGCACCTAGATTCTCCAGAGGAATCTTATGATGGACACAGACTTAGATGAAGGTGAGGGGTCTGCTAGATGTCCACCTGACGTCTCCTTTAGAGACAGACATTTTAGAAATTCTTCACCAGAGAGGTGGCTGGTCAGCCCTAAACTCCACCCTGGATGAGTCAGTGTTCCTGCAGGCCTTTGGGACAGGCCAGTTTATATCCTAGTGTCCCCCCCCCCCCACACAGACCCCCTAGTGAACCTGATCTCTGCAGGGGCATGGAAAAACCAGGCACTGGAGAGTTCACTTCTGAAGAGTGGACAAAGTTCTTAGTGCCCCCCAGGATGGACTTCACTGGACAAAGGGCATTCCAGTAGATACCATGGTGGTTGCAGCCACCACCAAGAAAGAGCTTGCCCAGGAAAGCTTTACTATCCACTCCCCTAACAGGGAGTGTAGGGTTACGGATAGATTTGGAAAAAGGATCTACGCTTCTTCCACTTTTACCCTTGAAGCATTGAATTACCTTTACCACTTTACAAGGCTACAGAAGGACTTCATTAAGGAACTCTCTAGCTCCAGCCCTGTGTCCATAATGGCATAGGAATGAAATTCCTTTACCTCCCAAATGGCCACTCTGCAGTCCATTTCCAATGCGTCCATGAGGCTTATCTCTCATAGTTGAGGGCATCTCTAGGGGGACCATTTCCCGTACTGCCATTCAGAGTCCTGCCTGGATGTGGCTGTGTGATTTCGCAGAACCTTTCAAGGTTTCATTTGTCAACGCCCCCTTTGACGGTTCCTCCCTGTTTGGACTGACTGTCCGAGACGCACTCTCCCACAGCGAGAAAGACGGACCCTGTCTGCCATCGGAATCCTTTTCTCTACCCCACAAAGATCCTTTTCCAGGAATCAGCATGGGGAAAGAAGTTGTGATTCAGAAAGTCCCAGGACCCTTTCCAGGATGCTCAGGGAGATTGTTTCGAGGGAAGAATAATTTGAGTGGGTAAATGTCTCCCTCGAGGCAGAGGTCATCTGCTGAATCAGGGGTCTCGGGATTCTCCTTTGGAGAAATCCTTGCAGCATCCCTGAAACGTTTCCCAACTGTCCATCTCTGGAAGTAGTCAGTGGAAGTTGTTGCTTGCACCTAAAAGTCTGGTTAGCCATCATGAACGACTGATAGGTGCAAGGTATTATATCCAGAGGTTACTCCATTCTCTTTTCAAATCTTCCCAAGCCAAAACAACAATTTCCCAATGTTCCACCCAATCAGAGGGAGGTGGCAGCTTTTGAAATTGCAAACTTGCTTCAAAAAAGTCATCCAGTAGATCCCCTCAGACCAGTGCGGATCAGGGATTTACTCCGATTCATTTTAGTTCCAAAGAAGAGGGCATCTCAGGCCCATACTAGACCTAACTTACCGGAACAAATTGGTGAAACACACTAAGTTCAGGATGGTCATGCTTCAGTCCATCCTTCCCTTTCTACAGAAGGATGACTGGATATACTCAATAAACCTGAAGGATGTGTACTATCATATCAAAATGAATAGATGGTCCAGAAGGTACCTCCATTTCAGTCAAGGAGCCAGTCACTACTAATTTTGTGTGCTTCCATTTGGTCTCACCACATCCCCCAGGGTGTTCACCAAACGCATGACAATAGTGAAGCTCACCTCAGACTGCAGGGATTCAACGTGTTTTCTTACCTGGATGACTAGCTCCTAGTTGCACCATCCAGGCATGTGCTAATTCAAGCCAGGGACTTTCTGTTGCAGGTGCCCCAACCTTAGGGTCACTGTAAACCTTCAAAAGTTGCAGTTACAGCCTGTGCAAGTGATAAATTTTATAGGAGCCTGTTTGGATACAAACAAAACCGTGGCCTGTCTTCCACCGGACAGGATTCCTTACTAAGGATTCATATCAGGCAAATGCTAGTGGTTCCAATTTCTCCAGCAAATCTCATTCTCAGGACTCTGGGTTCTATGTCTACAACAATAACGCTGCTACCAACAGCTCACTTACTTACGAGAATCCTGCAGTGGATATAGTCAGTCCAGTGGTCCCTTCTGCACCATCCTGTAAGACTGTCTTGAGTGTGCAGAAATTCTCTTTTATGGTGGCTTCACGATCCAGAAGTCTCTCAGGGCTGACCGTTCATTCTTCCCACACCCATCACCACATTGACCATGGATGCCTCCCTGCTGGGGTTTGGGGTGGCCATTGCCTGGGATGGACAGTTCAAGGTATGTGGACTCCCCAGGAGACCGTCTGCATATCAGCATTCTAGAGATGAAGGTAGTGCTTTTAGCATTATAAGCACTTCACTCCCTTCTTCCTCTAGGGAAATTGCTATTCAGACTAACATGTCTGTTGTGTTGGTACATCGACAAACAAGGTGGAACAAAGTCCTACACCCTTTGTTGAGAAGCAGCGAGTGTGTGGCAATGGGCTGTGTCTACCAACCACTTTCTAGTTGCAACTCATACTCTGGGGGAGCACAACATATTGGACAGGCTCAGTAGAGTACTGTTGATGCCTCACAAGTGTTCTCTGAACCAGTCAGTGCCACAGGATTTTCCTCAGATGGGGTCAGCCCTACTTTGCCCTCTTTGCCTCTCCCTTCAGCAACAAATAGAGAAGTTGCTCTGTCCCCGTGGAGGGATCTGTTCAGTCACCAAGAGATGCTCTAGTCCATGCTTGGCCTCCCGGTCTACTTTATGCATTCCCTGTTCTTCTGATTCCCAAATTTCTTCAGAAGGCATGCAGGTTGAAGAGCAAAGTGATCCTTATTGCCCCCTCTTGACCTCGACAAGTTCAGTTCACCTTCCTGTGGTCTCATTTAATTTGCCGTCCATGGACACTGGAACCTCGTCCAGACCTTCTCTCTCACCCCTCAGGGCAACTCCGTCCAGGTCTTCACAACTTGAAACTAACTGCATGGTTTCTCCAATTCTGATGATGGCTAGACAATCCAGGCTTTCCTCCCCGGTCCAAAAGATTCTGATTTCCTCCCATAAGTCTTCTACCAGGAAAATTTACAAAAGCAAGTGGAAAAGGTTTTCCATTTGGGCCCAGCAGCACCACATTGACCCACTTACGGCACCCATTTCAGCAATCTTGGACTTCCTAGTTGGTCTGTTTCATTTGGGAGGGGGCAGTTTTTCTACAGTTGGCAGCTGTTTCTAATTTTCATATTGGAGAAAATGCTGAATCTTCTGCTGCTTCTAGGCTTCAAGGGGTACGTTCCTTCAACCCCTGTTAAAGATTCTACTCCTCCATGGGATCTTACGTTGGTTCTCCAAGCTCTGACCTTACCTCCCTTTGAACCAGCTGCGAAGGCAGCGTTAAAATTTTTATCCTGGAAAGCAGCCTCATTAGTAGCAATTACTTTAGCCAAAAGGATCTTGGAGCTTCAAGCATAGTCTTCCAAACCTCCGTGTCTTATTTTCCATAAAGAAAGAGTTACTTTACTTACTAATCTCTCATACAAAAGATTGTGTCAGTAAATACCATTAATCAATCCATTCACCTCCGTGTGTTTTTCCCAGATTTTCAGAATAAGGGTGAATGTATGTTGCACCTTGTAGACGTTCTTGGACAATTGTATTTCTACCTGGATAGGACAAAGTCTTTCAGAAAATCTGATCAACTGTTTGTGGCTTTCTCAGATTCCAAAAAAGGGAAAGCTATTGTCAAAGTTACTAGTGCTCGATGGTTAAGGGATTGTATTTCTCATGTTTATTCATTGAACAATGTACCTTTGTCTAGACCAGTTAGAGCTCATTCCATGAGATCCATAGCCACGTCCCAGGCCTTTTCGTCCAGAGTTTCCTTAGAGGATATTTATCTAACTGCTTCATGGGCGAGTTCTCACACCTTTATTTCACAACACAAACTTGATATCCCCAGAAACAGGGCTGCTTTTGGCTCTGCAGTACTCTGGAGTATCTTTCCACAAGGCCGCCCAGATCTATGTAGCTGGGGACTCTGAAGAGTGTGAACAGACATCGGATAAATAAGTTATGTACTCACCATAACACTCCATCTGTGTTGTCTGCTTCAATCTTAATCAACCTTTCCTCCCTCCTTCCCCTTCCTTATATCTGAAGGACCTGATGAATAACACCTGATGCCTTTGCTCCTCTTTTAAGCTCCTGAGCATTGTTTTAAGCATGTATTTTCTCTTCTGGGAGAATAGGCAGCAAACTCTAAGGTATGTGGGAGGAGCAAGGCAGTATGGGTAGTGTGGGAGGAGCTCTAGCTTGGAATCCTTAGCTTGCTGACGGCTGAGTCAGTTCTGAGGTTGGAATAGACACCCACAGGTTTGATGAAGACTGAAGCAGACGACACAGATGGAATGTTATGGCGAGTACATAACTTCGTTTTTCCCTCTTTTTTTCCTCTCTATTGACCTACATTAGATTTCATCTTGATCCCCTTCATGATGTCTTTCTTTTCTTATCCTGATGACAGTGTCATCCTACCCCTTTCCTGATGTTTCCTTAGACTGCCCCAACCCAGGCAGTAGCAGGTGGTGTCATCTTGTAGGTTACCTTGCTGTTGCCTGTTCAGCTTGTTTTCCTTCACTGCTTATTTCTATTTTGCCAGCCTCCCCCTCTCGAAATACTGTCCTCCGTCTTACCTAGTTTTAACATAACTTCCATTTCCCTTTCTCCTCTTCTTTGTGAAGCAAGTAATTCTGTTCCCTCTTTATTGGGTCTCCAGTTTTCCTTACTAACTGAAGTTTTCTTCCTGCTCCTGTATTTGATAGCTCATACTTGTGTTTGTAATCAGATGTTCATCGTGCATACAGCTGCAGTCATAACAGATGGGTTTTCCTGCCATTAGGCGGGTCCTCGGTCGGCCGAATTCCAAAGTCTAGGTCCGGCGTCGGATGTCGTCGCTTCTTCCCTGATGTCAGTGCGACAGGGGTATAAAAGAACCAGCCAACGCCATTTTCTTCAGTCTTTCTTGCCGCGCGGTGCCCGAAGCAGAAGCAGTTCGCAAGTGCCGGTCGGCCAGCTCCTGAGATTACGAATATTTTTCAACCGAAGTCTTCTTGAAAGCTAAGTACCCCGTTGGGGAAACTTTTCTTGCCTCAGACCGATGTCAGACAAAGTTAATAATTGCATTTCATGTGGGAAGCAAATACCGCATAAGGATTTTCATTCCGTCTGCATTCCTTGCTTAGGCCCCGACCACGCCTCGGCCTGTCGTTTTTGTGCTACATTCAACAGACGCACTATTAAGCGTCGGGCGGAGTTCGCCCAACACTATTTTGGCAAAAAGTTTAATTACATTATGTCGTTGGATACTCCGACTCCAGTTTTGAGTAAAAGACGCAAAGATAAGGACCGACATACGAGGTCCGGAACTTCTACCGACACCACGCCAAAGCCGACTACAGGTGGTCCGGATCTCAGCGAGGCGCCTACGCAGCCCCTGACTACCGATGACACTTCATTGGCGGTGTCTTCTGTGCCCGAGGACGCAGGCTCTTCGGCCCACACCCCGACTACAGATACCGAAGCTACTCTTGGTGGTGAAACTCAGAGTTTAGACAGGCCTGCCACCTCTCAAGGTGTCTTCAGGCCTTCCTCTTCTTTTTCCATCAAGGCTTTCACTAAGTCTAAAGCAGCCATGCATACTAAAAGACAAGATCCACAGGGCCCCTCTCAAGGCCCCATGCCTAAAAAGCAGATGCTCAAAATGGCTGAGGATTTAATTACTCTTATCAGGGGTTCTCAACCCCCCCTCGGACAAAAGGCCCAGAGTGGAGGAAGAATCCCCTTCCTCGGACCAGGCCTCCATTATTTCAGAACATTCTGAAGACCAGGAACATTCATACTCCCCTTTTGAAGATTCTGATGCAGAGGAGTCCATTCCCTCTGTCTCCCCCCCTGAGGATTACTCTTTTGGGGAAACCTTACATACCTTGAGGGAACACTTCCACTGGGAAGGCCAAGAGTACTCAGACTCCAAGAAAAGGCTTAGGGATTTCCTCTTGCTCCCTCAGCACAGGCCTCTGGCTATACCTCCTGTCTTAGACATACTAGATGATGTGTATTTGGAGGCCTGCCTTAACCCAGATTCTTTACCTCCAGCTCCAGTCAAGCCTGACAGGTATTACCGGGTTCCTGATTCACACCAATTCCTATACAAAAGCCATGCGGCTGACCCAGAAACTATTTCACAGGGTCCCAAGGGAATTAAGGCCTCCACTGCTAAAAATCCATTACTTTGAGAGAGATTCCAGAGCTTTAGAAAGGTGGGGGAAAAAGGTATACACCTCGGCCACCTTGACCATGAGGGCATTAAACTGTCAGTTCCATATGTTAAAGTACCAACAGTTTCTGTTATCACAGTTGAAAAGCAAAATGTCACAACCTGAACAACCAGTCTTGAAGGAGTTGCAGGATTTGTTACATAGTGCCGAACAAGTGGGTAAACATACCTTGCAATGTGGTTTTGATTCTTTAGAGGCCTCATGTAGAGCTGCTGTTACAGGATCAGTCATACGTAGACATGCTTGGCTCAAAGAGCAAACCTTACCAGATCATGTCAAAGCTAAATTACTAGATGCACCTCTGCAAAAAGATGTATTGTTTGGTGTTAAAGCTGAGGAGGTATTAAAGAAAATGGAGGAAAAGGCAAAATCAATGCAAACAGTGAAAGATTTCCTACAGGTACAACCTCCACGTTTCAGTAGAAATTGGCCTTCAAAAAATTGGTCCTTTCCAGCCACGGACAGACCCCAAAGAGGTAGATACAGGCGCCCGAGGGGTAGAGGGCAATCTCAAGGATCGTTTAGAGGCAGACAATGGCAAGCACCTACTCAGAGGTGGTGAGGATAGTTCACAGCCATTCAGAAAGCAGAACCAATGACTTTCCCCTTTGCATGCCAAGCGAGGCTCAAATGGCAGCACCTTTAGGCGGAAAACTGGCATTATTTTCGAAAAATTGGCATATTGTCACAAAAGACAAATGGATCCTGGACATTATAGACAGAGGCTACAGATTCCACTTTCACACCCTTCCAAAAATGAGAGGCATGCCAAACCTGCCACACAATCAAAGGGCAGAGGCACAAAAACAAATTTCAGATCTCATGGACATGAAAGCTATTCAAGAGGTACCTGCACAAGAACAGGCTCAAAGTTTTTATTCCAGACTATTCCTGGTACCAAGGAAGGGCAAAGATTGGAGACCTATTTTGGACCTATCCATCGTAAACACATTTTTACTCGTGCCAAAATTCAAGATGCTCACATTACAGCAGCTTCTTCCCATGCTGGGCAAGGAGTCTTGGCTGGTAACATTGGACCTCAAGGAGGCATATCTACATGTCCCAATCAGAAAAGATTGCAGAAGATGCCTCAGATTTCTTGCAGGTTCAACACATTATCAATTCTCTGCATTGCCCTTTGGCTTATCTACTGCGCCCAGAGTGTTCACGAAATGCCTGGCATCAGTAATTGCCTGCTGCAGACTTCAAGGGATACAAATATACCCATATTTAGACGACTGCCTGATCCAAGCGGACAGCAAGCACATACTTCTGAAACATCTGGCATTTGTAATAATGTTGTTGAATTCTCTGGGATACACAGTCAACAAAAAGAAATCAAGGCTAATACCCTTTCAAACAATAATTTTCCTGGGTGCCAGCTTGGATACCAACACCCAGATGGCCTACCTCATGCCAGAGAAACAAGGGCAACTAACTCAATACTTCAGAAAACTGGCAACTTTCACCAGGCTGACTGCAAGGAAAATCCTGCAGGCTCTGGGATTCATGGCATCTTGCATCCTACTAATCTCATGTGCAAAGCTGCATATGAGGAAACTTCAATGGTACCTAAAAAACCTATGGTCTCAACACAGCCACAGTTTGGAAACAATAATACCACTGATTCCATGTCTTCAAAAGGAATTTCTGTGGTGGGCTCAAGCATGCCAAAGAAACACAGGTCTCCCATTCTGCAAGCCTCAAGCAAATCAAGTCATCACAACAGATGCCTCTGACTACGCCTGGGGGGTGCACATGACAGATCGGTGCATTCAGGGCAAATGGTCCCAAAAAGAAAAGCACCTACACATCAATCAAAAGGAAATGCTAGCAGTAATAAATGCTATTATAGCTTTCAAAGACCTACTGCATCCAGGCCAGCTATTGATAAGGACAGACAACACCACAGTAATGTGGTACATAAACAAACGGGGAGGAACCCATTCATACCCCCTATGCAGGCTAGCCATGTCTCTTTGGAACATGACTCTGGAATTACAAATCAAACTTCAAGCACAGTACCTGCTAGGCAAGGAAAACACACTGGCAGACAACCTAAGCAGAAATATGACAGATCCACACGAATGGAAGTTGCATCCTCAAGTTTTTACAAAGATAATTCAAGCATGGGGAAGGCCAGACATAGATCTCTTTGCCTCCCACAGAAATCACCAATTGGCAAAATTCTGCTCAAGGACCTTTCATCCACAGGCCTGGAAAGTGGACGCACTCTCTTTGTTGGACAACAATGACAGTTAATGCCTTTCCACTTCTTCCTCTGCTGCCCAAAGTTCTATTAAAAACCAGAGCAGACAGACGAAAGATGATTCTCATTGCTCCAGACTGGCCAAGACAACACTGGTACCCACTCCTGAGGAGCCTGACGCATTCCCCACCATGGATCCTGCCTCTAATGCCTCTTCTACTAACTCCGCACAACTTCAAAACTCTTCACAGTCAGCTGAAAACAATCTAGCCGCATGGAAGATTCCTTAAAATCACAACAGACGCTACTCTCCAAGGAGGTGCAGGATGTCATTTTGGAGGCCAGAAGACCTTCTACTAGAAAAGCCTACTCTGCAAAATGGAAACGGTTTTGTGCCTGGAATGAGAAAAAGGGCCAGAATCCTGGAATACTGAATTTACCTCAAATATTATAGTACCTAGCTGAGATGCTAAGCAGTGGACTTTCATTCTCCTCCATCAAAATCCATGCCTCAGCCATTTCTGCAGAATACAACACTGATCCTCCTTTATTCTCTCACCCCCTCTTAAGACAGTTCCTCAGAGGGGCTAAGAATATAAACCCCCCAAGGAAACAACCAGTACCTGCTTGGGACCTCAATTTCATTCTAGAAAAACTGACCTTGCCTCCTTTTGAGCCAGCTGCTTCAACAGAACTGCAATATTTGTCCTGGAAAACAGCCTTCCTGCTGGCTATCGCCTCAGCTCGCAGGGTTTCGGAACTACAAGCCCTCATGGCTGTGCAGCCTTTCATCATTTTCCATCATGCCAGAGTTTCCTTACGAACCAATCCTTCCTTTATGCCAGAGGTAGTATCCAGGGTAGCCTTGAATCAGGCTATCCACTTACCTACCTTTTACCCTAATCCTCAAAACAAAGGGGAAAGACTACTACATTCCTTGGATGTTCACAGACAGCTACGTTATTATTTGGACAGAACAAAGCCTTTCAGAAAATCAGAGCAACTCTTTGTGTCCTATGCTACAGGAGCTCAAGGGAAGCCCATTTCCAAACAGACAATCTCAAAATGGATAGCCCACTGCATACGCTTTTGTTACTCTCTTCATGGTAAAACTGTACATGCAGGCATCAGATCTCACTCCACAAGGGCCACAGCTACCTCTGCAGCTTTCCTCAGGGGGGTTCCTACCAAAGATATTTTGGAAGCTGCCACTTGGAGTTCTGTACATACTTTCTCCAAGCACTATCACCTACCATTATACTCCAAATCTAGAGCAGGCTTTGCCACTGCAGTCTTGCAGGGCATCCTGGCTCCTCCTAGTTCCACCTAGTGCCTACCACCCCTTTTTTAGCTTTGGGATTCTACCCATCTGGTATGACTGCAGCTGTATGCACGATGAACGTAGTACAGTTTTGTACCTACCATAAATGTAGATGTTAGAGTGCTAATACAGCTGCAGTCCAGGTTTCCCTCTTTCCTTCCCCTCTTGGGACAGGCCTAATGGCTAACACCTCCTCATACAACCTGATTGGGGTATTCTTTTATGGTGTATTTGCTTGCAACTACTGTTTTTTGATTATATTGCATTGCATTATTACATAAATTTATGTATTGCCTTCCTTCTGGGGGCACCTGACATCTGGGGCAAGAAAAACTGAAGAAAATGGCATCGGCTGGTTCTTATACCCCTGTCGCACTAACGTCGGGGAAGAAGCGACGACATCCGACGCCGGACCTAGACTTTGGAATTCGGCCGACCGTGGACCCGCCTGACGGCAGGAAAACCAATCTGTTATGACTGCAGCTGTATTAGCACTCTTAACATCTTCATTTATGGTAGGTACAAAACTGTACTTTTTCCAGGCTTCGAGCTTGTGTATTTACCTGTCTACTTAGAAATTTATACCCACTATTCTCCCACCTTCTTCACCTGAACTGAGCTTTTGCAGTCCCCACCTACTCATATTGTCAAATCTCCCTTGGTTGTTTTTCATCTCGCTCTTTACTTTTGATTCGAAAGACTACCATTCATTAAACGTGCCTTAGTTTCTTAACCTTCTATTTACTTGGCCTTTGCCAGTCTATCCTAGCTTTCCCAGAAATTGTCTGTTGAAACGTTTAATTCATAATGGGTTTACTCCATTTTCCTCCTCCTTGGCTTCCTGTCTTTGAGTTTAGACATCTACCCACTTGAATCCTTGCACCCTCCTGGCAGATGCTTTTACTGCATCTAATTACTCTGGCATACTAATTTATTACGACTTATATGATGACCTCTCTGTGTAATGTTTTTATCTTTTCTCAGTTCAGTACTTTGCTCTTTCTCTGTATCTCCATATTCAGTTAGCTATATTCCCCTCAATTTTCCTATTCAGTTTATTGTATTAGAAAAATACTGTTTATGGCCCTCTCTATGTATTCTTCGTCACTGCTGCTTGTTAAGCATTGGTTGGTATGTCCCTACCCGTTTGTTATAGGTTTAAAGTGACTTTAAACATGTAGCAGTTCTTTCCTCTGCACTTCTTTACATTCTCAATACTTCTGTACTTGACTATTGCTGACTTTCATCTTACAACACATTAAAGTGGATGTTCTTCGTGTTTCACTGTTGCAGTCATTCCATTATCCAGAAATGTCATCTGTTAGCCAGCCGACTACAGGAATTCCTAAAAAACGCAAAGATAAAGACGGAGACAGGCCGCCGAGCTCCAAAACTGTTGACAATACTTCTCCTAAGCCAGTCGCCAGTTCGCCAGTACTCAGTGAGGCGCTTTCGCAGCCCCTGATACCCGCTACTTCTTATTCGCAGGCCTCTATTGAGACCCATTCGGAGTCCAGTATGCCGCAAGATGCTTCACCTATGGAACCCGCGGATGTCTCTACCTTGGATGTGTCCGGAGCTGCTGTGCAGGCACCGTCTTCTGAGGGTGTATTCAGGCCTACTGACTTGCATATTAAATCGACACCGCCTTCATTACTAAGGCCTAAATCTCGATCCATGTCTAAAAAACCGATGCCCAGGCCGCATGTTCAGGCCCGTATGACTAAAAAACAAATGATAAAAATGGCTGAAGATCTAATTACTCTAATCAGGGGTAGTCAATCCCCACCCTCTAAGAGGCCTAGGGCTGAACTTGATTATGAATCTTCTGATCAGGATTCTGTTTCTTCTGACTTTTCTAATGACCTGAATTTGTCCATACCTACTTTTGAGGATTCTGATGCAGAGGACTACATTCCCTCTGCTTCTCCTGAGGATTTTTCTTTTGGGGAAACGTTACATACTTTGAGGGAGCATTTCCACTGGGAAAGCCAGGAATTTTCTGATTCAAAAAAGAGGCTTGGGGATTTCCTGCTTCTACCTTGGCATAGGCCTTTGGGCTATACCTCCTTTACCTAGGCTTTGTTGATGTGTTCTCGGAATCCAGTTTGGCCCCTGGTTCCCTGCCTCCGGCTCCTAGTAAACCTGACAGATACTACAGGGTTCCTGAGTCCCACAAGTTCCTTTTCAAAAATCCTGTTGCAGATCCAGAAACCATTTCTCAGGGGTCCAAGGGCATTAAGGCTTCTACTGCTAAAAATCCTATCCGTTCTGATAGAGACTCCAGGGCGCTGGATAGATGGGGTAAAAAGGTTTATGCTTCTGCGACCTTGGCAATCGGAGCATTAAACTGCCAATTTCATATGTTAAAATATCAACAGCATATTATTGGACTGCTTAAACAGAAAATGATGTTGATTCCTGATTGTGTGGAAAATAAAGATTTACAGGATTTAATGCATTCTGCTGAACAAGTTGGAAAACATACTTTGCAATGTGGTTTTGATTCTTTAGAGGCCTCCTGCAGGCCTGCTGTTACTGGGTATGTGCTTAGAAGGCATGCTTGGCTTAAGTAGCAAGCTTTGCCTGATCATGTTAAAGCTAAATTGTTGGATGCTCCTTTAAATCAGGACCGCCTGTTTGGCAATAAGGCTGAAGAAGTTCTAAAAAAGATGGAAGATAAAGCTAAATCTATGCAAACTGTTAAAGATTTCTTACAAGTGCAACCTCCAAGATTTAGTAGGCATTGGCCTACTAAGAATTGGTCCTTTCCAGAACCTTCCAGATCCTCTCAAGCCAAACCCAGACGCAGCAGAAATTTCGGTCCCAGGGGACTCTCGGAACTAAGCAGTGGGGGGCCTCCACTTCCAAATCTGGAAATAACAAGACACCCCCCAATAGTAAACAGTCTCAATGACTTCCTTTTAAAATTTCCAAGCACTTATCTTTTAACCGCCCCTTTAGGGGGAAAGATTGCTCTTCATGTAAAGAACTGGGAACTCATAACCCAGGGCAAATGGGTTTTAAATATAGTGTCCCAGGGATACAGATTTCATTTCCACACGTTGCCAACACCAAACGGGTGGCCAGACCTGCCCCCGAATCTGTGGGCAGAGGCTCAAATACAAGTATTTGCTCTCATACGCATGGGGGATATTCAACTGGTGCCAGAAGAGGAAAAAGGGGCAAGGTTTCTATTCAAGGCTTTTTCTGGTACCCAGAAAAGACAAATCATGGCGTCCAATCCTGGACCGGTCTACTCTAAACACATTTCTGGAGATTCAGAAATTCAAGATGCTGACTCTTCACCAGTTACTGCCTATGCTAGGCAAAGACGCCTGGTTGGCAACTCTAGATTTAAAAGAAGCATACCTGCACATCCCAATCAGGGAATCTTGCAGAAGATGCCTATGCTTCAAAGCAGGCTACTTGCATTATCAGTTCTCTGCACTGCCTTTTGGCTTGTCTACTGCACCCAGGGTATTCACAAAGTGCCTGGCTCCAGTTATTGCATTTTGCAGGCAAAGAAATATTCAAATATATCCATACCTGGATGATTGTCTAATTCAGGCAGAAAACCTGGGCATAATTTTAAATCATCTGGCATTTGTAAAACGGGTTCTATCTTGTCTAGGGTACACCATACACACAAAGAAATCACAACTGGTACCCTGTCAACAGATTACATTCCTGGGTGCAAGCTTGAGTACAACTGCCCAGATGGCTTTCCTCACGCCAGAAAAACAAATTCATTTGGTAACTTACTTCGAACAAGTGGCCATAAAAACCCTGCTATCTGCAAGACAAATACTGCAAGCCTTGGGGTTCGTGGCCTCCTGCATTCTTCTAATTCCATATGCAAGACTGCGTATGAGGAAACTACAGTGGCATCTAAAAAGTCTATGGAGTCAACATTGTCACAGCCTGGAAACAATGATTCCTATCATACCTTGCCTAAGCCTGGAGTTCCTATGGTGGGCAGAAGCCTGCCACTAAAACAAGGGATTACCATTCACACTACCCCCAGTGTGTCACAAATATCTACATGGCACCTGCCTCAGACCCATTCCCTGTTGTCTCAGCAGGAGAACCAAATTCTGCACCCTCTGCTTCCAACATTAAATCTTGCACCCTGGCTAATCACTTAAATTCACCCTTATCCCTCAGCAGACCTGTGATGGATGTTATCTTGGAGGCGAGGAGACCTAGTGCTAGAAAATCTTATGGTGACAAATGGAAAAGATTCTGTGCTTGGAACCAGTCTTTAGGGATGAGCACAGCAGCACCCAATTTACTTCAGATTTTGCAATACTTAACTGAGATGCTTCACATAAGGGCCTGTCTTTTTCCTCCATAAAAATCCATGCCTCAGCTATTTCAGCTCACTATAAAACAGAACCACCCCTCTTCTCTCATCCTCTGCTCAAGCAGTATCTCAGAGGGGCAAGGAACTTGAGACCACCCAGGAGAGCTCCTACCCCTGCCTGGGATATTAACTTTGTTTTGGAGAAACTCACTCTGCCTCCTTTCGAGCCAGCTGCTACTGCAGACTTAAAATTCCTTTCTTGGAAAACAGCCTTCCTTTTAGCAATCACTTCAGCTAGAGGGATATCCGAATTACAGGCCCTTATGGCAGTGGAGCCTTTCATCATCTTTCATGCGGACAGGGTATCTCTCAGGACCCAATCCATCCTTCATGCCCAAGGTGGTTTCCAGTGTGGCTCTTAATCAGACCATTCATTTGCCAAACTTCTTTCACAATCCACAGAACAAAGGGGAACGGATTCTGCATTCCTTGGATGTGCACAGGCAACTAAGATTCTACTTGGACAGGACTAAATCTCAAAGAAAATCTGAACAATTGCTGGTAGCATTTGCAGGGGCAGGGGAAGGCTATTTCAAAACAAACCATTTTGAAATGGATAAAATCATTGCATTCATTTCTGCTATAAGCACCATGGAAAACCTATCCCCCAGGGGATCAGATCTCACTCCACCAAGGCTGCATCTACATCTGCAGCCTTTTTCAGAGGTGTCTGTACCAGGGATATCCTAGAAGCTGCTACCTGGAGTTCTGTACATACTTTCACCAAGCAATTATCATTTACCAGTTTTCTCTAAATCCAGAGCTGGCTTTACCACTGCTGCTTGCAGGGTCTTGTAGCTGGCCCTAATGCTGTATATAAACTCCTCCTCCCAACCATAGTTTTGGGAATCTACTCAAATGTAATGATTGCAACAGTGAAACACAAAGAACATAGTGCAGTTGTGTACACTTACCTTAAATGTAGATGTTCGACTGTATTCACTGTTGCAGTCCTGGTTACCCTCCCTCCAGCCCCCTAGTTTTCTGACTGTACCTCTACTTTCCTTTACTATGCTTAAAAGCCTTTTTGGTGTATTTGCTTTTGGTTGGAGGTATACTTTTGTGTTTTTGTGTTTATTTGCTCCCCATTAGGAGGGGGCACCTGAAATCTGGGACAAGAAAAACTGATGTAATGACATTGGCTGCATGTTTTATACCCCTGACGACCTGACGTTAAGGAAGAAAGGACAGCATCTGACACAGGACCCAAGACTTTGTTAATCAGGCCGACTGAGGGCAACCTGCCAGCAGATTACCCAAATGTAATGACTGCAACAGTGAATGCACTCTAACATCTACATTTATGGTAAGTGTACACAACTGTACTTTCTCAGCCCTTCCAAAGCTTTTTTTCTAAGCTGTTACCTTCCATTCTTGTAGATTTCCACCAGTGTCTTTTGCTATTCAGTTTTAGTTTTAACATGCAAATAGCTGAACTAAAAGGTTTTGATTTATGATTACCTTTTAGCTACTAGAGTTCAACATAGCAAGTAAACTGAATGATTGTATAGTCCATTATTCCACAAATTTTATAAATCTGTTGTAAGGCCAAGTCAACCCCTTCATCTCTAGACAGTCCACAGTTTGTCTCCAACTGTCTTCTGCTGCAATACACCCTTTGGTTACAGTACCCTCATTTCTGTTTCTCTTTGAGATAAGAGGGAAGGTTATGCAGGGTATTGTTCTTTCAGAATTTTTACCAGTTGATCTGCTATCAATTTTCATTCATTCCTCAAAGGATGGGTTTGGATCAGACTCTGCCATTACACTAGCTTGTGGCCTCCGACAAACTCACGAGCTCCTTTCCTACCTATAATGTGCAATACCTAAAGTCCTTCAGATCTCATTTGCCGCTTTTGTGTCTAGACATGGTTGTCTTCGCTGTCGAGCTACTAGATAGAGATAAGTACAGTTATACTCCTCAGTTATTTAAGTACATCTGTCGCAAGCTTTCTTCTGTTTGACTTTCTCTTGCCTTTCAGAAACTTTTCTACAACTTTTACACTTGCTAGTGTAGTCTTTGCTACCATTGTTGGTAGGCCTTTTCTACCCTCTTTACATCTCTTAAAATTAAATGTCATTTAAAAAAAAAAAAAACAGTGAAAATAAACTAGCAGAGGTTCTCTTGTCAGTTGTGGAAGTTGGTCACTGTCTGCATTTTTCAGGACAGACTTTGAGTATTCTTTGATCTCTGGTTTACATTATATAAGTGAAAGATGTCTAATAAAGGATTCAAGAAATGTGGGAACAAGTTGCCCTTTTCCGATCCCCACACTTTGTATCCTGTTTAGGGTCCGTACATCTCGAGCAAGAGTGTGACACTTGTAGTGGGTTTAACACCAGGGCTTTAACGGAAAGACGGAATAAATTAACCTTAAAGGGGCTATTACAAAACTCCCTTTTCTCAAGCCATCTCTGGAGTTCAGTTTCCCAAGATTGAAACAAAGGATCCTTCAAAACTGTCCGGATCTTTAGACTCAACTGCATCTACTTCACCGAGCCAAGAAAAAAGAAGTCAAAATCAGATCCAGTGTCTGTTCGGATCCAACCATCCTCAAATCCGGTAAGAGATGTGGCTAGTCCTACCTCCAATCTGACAGAGAATGTACCCCGGATCTGAAATCCTGGGATCCTAAACCATTGCCACACTATATTTACCCAGTGTGGATCCGGTACCATCCAGGATGCCTTCCCCTTTTTTTGGAGCAGTACTCTGTCTCCTTCAGTGGTGTCCTGTCATTCCTGCAGAAGCTTCACTGAGGCAGATGTGGAAAGGATCATGAGGAAATTCTTCATGGTGCAACTTCAGAAGGGAGTCCTCACTGATGTTCTTCGTGTTTCACTGTTGCAGTCATCACATTTGGATTATCTGCTTGCAGTAGCCCTCAGTCGACCTGATTAACAAAGTCTTGGGTCCTGCGTCGGTTGCTGTCCTTTCTTCTCTGATGTCAGGTAGTCAGGGGTATAAAACATGCAGCCGACGCCATTACATCAGTCTTTTTTGCCGTGCGATGCCAGAAGCAGTTCGCAAGTGCCGGTCGGCCGCCTCCTGAAATTTTAGTTTTAGAGTTTCAGAACAGAAGTCTTCAACTAAAAGCGAAGTACCCCGTTGGGGAAACTTTTTCTTGCTCTAAACTGATGTCAGTAAAAGTAAATAATTGCATAACTTGTGGAAAGCAAATACCTCAAAGATTTTCATTTGTACTGTGTTCCTTGTCTAGGCCCTGACCACGATGTACCTTGCTATTGGTTTTGTGCGTTATTTAAACCACAAACTATCCGTCGTCGGTATATCTTTGCTGCTAAATATTTTGGTGCTCGGTTCAATTATCTTGATATGTCTTCGGTAAGCTATCCGACTACCGACATTCTGAAAAAACGAAAAGATAAAGACAGAGATAGGCCACCTAGGTCCAAAGCTGCCGACAACACTTCTCCTAAGCCAGTTCACCGGTGCTCAGTGAGGCGTTTTCGCAGCCACTGATACCTGCTACTTCAGATTCGCAGGCCTCTACTGAGACCCATTCGTAGTCTGGTATGCCACGAGATGCTTCAGTTGTGGAACCTGCGGATGTCTCTTCCTTGGATGGGTCCAGAGCCGCTGTGCAGGCACCGGCTTCTGAGGGTGTATTCAGGCCTATTGTGTATTAAACCAATGCCATCTTCTTCAAGGCCTAAAACTCGTACCATGCTTAGAAAACTGACGCCCAGACTGGATGGTCAGGCCTCTATGCCTAAAAACAAATAAGAAGGGCTGAAGACCTTATTACTTTAATCAGGGGAAGCCAGCCTCCCCCCTCTAAGAGACCTAGGACTGATTTTGCTTATGATACTTCTAACCAGGATTCTGAATATTCTGTTTCCTCTGTTGACCAGGATTTACCCTTATTTACCTATGAGGATTCTGATGCTGAGGACTCTATTCCCTCTGCTTCTCCCCTAGAGGATTTCTCTTTTGGTGAAACTTTGTGTACTCTCAAGGAGCATTTTCATTGGAAAGGTCAGGATTTCTCGGATTCTAAAAAGAGGCTTAGGGATTTCTTACTGCTCCCCCAGCACAGGCCTTTAGCCATACCTCCTGTACTAGACGTTGTTGATGATGTCTTCTCGGAATCTAGCTTGGCCCCTGACTCTCTACCTCCTGCTCCCGGAAAACCTGACAGATATTACAGGGTCCCTGACTTTCAGAAGTTCCTTTTTAAAAGTCCTACTGCGGACCCTGAGACCATTTCACAGGGACCCCAGGGTATTAAAGCTACTACTGCCAAAAATCATACCCCCTTTGATAGAGACTCCAGGGCGCTGGATAGATGGGGTAAGAAGGTATACACTTCTGCAACTTTGGCCATTAGGGCTTTAAACTGCCATTTTCATATGTTAAAGTATCAGCAGCATATTGTTGGATTGCATAAACAGAAAATGATGTTGATTCCTGTTTGTGCTGAAAATAAGGATTTACAGGATTTACTGCACTCAGCTGAACAGGTTGGAAAACATACTTTGCAATGTGGTTTTGATTCACTAGAAGCATCTTGCAGGGCTGCTGTCAACTGGGTCTGTACTTAGAAGGCATGCTTGGCTTAAAGAGCAAAGCTTGAATACAACTTCCCAGATGGCTTTCCTCACTCCAGAGAAACACGTTTGTTTGACAACCTACTTCAAACTATTGGCCACAAAGACCCAGCTATCTGCAAGGAAAATTCTGCAAGCCCTGGGGTTCATGGCCTCTTGCATTCTACTAATTTCATATGCAAGACTGCATATGAGGAAACTGCAATGGTATCTAAAGAGCCTATGGTGTCAACATTCTCAGGACCTGGAATCCATGATTCCTATCATTCCTTGTATAAAGACAGAGTTCCTTTGGTGGGCAGCGGCCTGCTACCACAATAAGGGGCTCCCTTTCATTCTACCTCCTGCTGCCCAAACCCTAACAACAGATGCATCAGACTATGCATGGGGGGCTCACATGGCAGGGCAGCACATTCAGGGCAAATGGAACCAGACACAGATGCACCTGCATATCAACCAAAAAGAAATGTTAGCTGTACAGAATTCTCTGACAGCCTTCAAGGACCACATTCTTCCAGGGCAATTATTGGTAAAGACAAGACAACACCACAGTTATGTGATACATAAACAAGCAGGCGGGAACCCACTCGTACCCTCTCTGCAGACTAGCCATGGCTCTGTGAAACACAGCCTTGAGCTACCAAATGCACCTACAAGCTCAATTCCTGCCAGGCAAGCTAAATTCACTGGCAGACGACCTAAGCAGAAATCTCATGGACCCGCACAAGTGGAAACTGGAACCAAAAATATTCAACCTTTTGAGGAACAAATGGGGGACCCCAGAGATAGACCTGTTTGCCGCTCCTCAGAACTACCAATTGGACAAATTCTGAACATGGACTTCCCACAGTCAAGCTTGGAAAGTGGATGCCCTGTCATTTACCTGGGAAAGCCTCTCAGTTTATGCCTTTCCCCCTCTGCCTCTCCTCTCAAAGGTTTTTCTAAAGATCAAACAGGACAAACCAGGGACAATACTTATTGCACCAGATTGGCCACGCCAGCACTGGTAACCCCTCTTGTGCAGTATGACACTGCTGGAACCATGGCACCTGCCTCAGACCCCTTCCCTGCTCTCCCAGGAGATGGGCCAGATTCTGCACCCTCAGCTTCAAACCCTGAACCTTGCAGCCTGGCTAATTCCTTGATCTCTCCAATAGCATCCCTCAGTAAGCAGGTGCCTAGATGTCATTCTGGAGGCAAGGAGGCCTAGTACTAAAAAATCCTATGCTAAAAAGTGGAAAAGATACTGTTCCTGGAGCCAGACTCAAGGGATGGGCACAACGGTGCCCAGCTTACCTCATATTCTTCAGTACTTAACAGAAATGCTCCACAAGGGCCTATCCTTCTCATCTATTAAAATTCATGCCTCTGCCATTTCAGCTCATTATAATACTGAACCACCCCTCTCCTCTCACCCCCTGCTATAGCAATTCCTCAGAGGGACCAAAAGTTTAAGACCCCCCAGGAGAGCCCCTACTCCTGCTTGGGACCTTAACTTTGTATTGGAAAAGCCCATTCTCCCTCCTTTTGAGCCAGCTGCAACTACAGAGTTGAAATTCCTTTCTTGGAAAACATCCTTCCTTCTAGCCATCATTTCAGCAAGAAGAGTGTCTGAATTACAGGCCCTCATGGCAGTGGAGCCCTTCATTATCTTCCATGCAGATAGGGTTTCCCTCAAGACCAATCCTTCCTTTATGTCCAAGGTGGTGTCTAGTGTGGGCCTTAATCAGTCCATTCATTTGCCTACCTTTTTCCCTGTTCCACAAAACGGAGAATGAATACTACACTCTTTGGACGTGCACAGACCACCTAGATTTTATTTGGACAGGACTAAGCCTCTCAGAAAATCTGAACAGCTGCTAGTTGGCTTTGCTGCAAGGGCAGAGAAGGTAATTTCAAAGCAAACCATTTCTAAGGGGATAGCCCATTGCATTCATTTCTGCTATAAGCACCATGGAAAACCTACCCCACATGGGATAAGATCACATTCCACCAGGGCTGCATCTATCTCTACAGCCTTTCTCAGAGGTGTCCCTACCAGGGACATCCTAGAAGCTGCTACCTGGAGCTCTGTACATACCTTCACCAAGCATTACCACATGCCTATTTTTTCTAAATCCAGAGCTGGTTTTACCACTGCAGTCTTGCAGGGCTTAATAGCTGGCCCTAATGCTCTCTAAATTCATCCTCCCTTCCTTAGCTTTGGGAATCAACCTAAATGTGATGACTTCCAACAGTGAAACACGAAGAACTTAGTACAGTTGTGTACACTTTCATAAATATAGATGTTAGAGTGTATTCACTGTTGCAGTCCTGGTTACCCTCCCTCCAGCCCCCTGACTTCTCTTGGCTCTACCTTTCCTTCTTGTTTGGTGTATTTAAGCTTTCTGGTGTATTTGCTTTTTGTTGGAGGGGTACCATAACATATAATTGCTTCCCATTGTGGGGGGCAGCTGACATCTGGGGCAAGAAAAACTGACGTAATGGCGTCGGCGGCATGTTTTATACCCCCTGATGACCTGACGTCATGGAAGAAGAGACAGCATCCGACGCAGGAATCCAAGACTCTGGTATTCAGGTCGGTTGAGGGCTACCTGCAGGCAAATTACCCAGATGCGATGACTGCAACAGTGAATACACTCTAACATCTACATTTATGGTAAGTGTACACAACTGTACTCTCTCTCTCCTGTGTCTGCTGGTTGCTGCTATTCCTGATAATGGAACAGTAGTCAGTTAGCCTGTAAGATTGCTGTAGAGTGGTTTGGTATAACTGAGGATGTTCTTCCATATCACTGTTGCAGTATTTTTTTCCTAAGGGATCACTTGCCAAGGATAGACCAATTTCTTGCCAGTGTACCTAAGCTTTTAGTACTCATTGGTGTTGTACTTAACATGTATGCTCCCTGCTCAAGGCATAGCACATAAATGTGACGTATGGGCACACATACTCAGAACTACTTTGCTGCCAATCCAAATGCCGTTGTTGAATTTGTCTGAACACCTTTTTGCTGTGCTGGTTACCAAGCCATGTTTTCAGATAAGTGCCCCATTGAGGTTTCTTCTCTGTTTTTTGTTGTCATCGTTTTCTTGTCCCCCAGAAAGGGAAAATATCGGTGTGGGAGGCAGATTTCCAATAAAGACCATCATGACCAGTGTCTGTTCTGTTTGGGTGCTTCCCACAATCATTTGTTGTGCTGTTTCTGACAGGAGTTTGTGCCCAGGACCCTACGTAGTCATCTCTCTTCCTTATCCGTGTACCTGGAAAATCAACATCTTAAGTTGTTGGCTCAAGGCACTATGGCAAAGTCCTCCAATCCTGAGGGCCAGCTATCTACCAAGAAGGCCAAAACATTTAGGTCTGATCCAGCTGCTTTGGATTCCTCTGCCACAACCTCATTGGAGGCTGGCATGGATCTGGTTTCTCCAACATCCTCTGACGCTTTTCACATATCTGTACCTGACATTGAGAGGGAAACGCTGCTGATTGTATCCAAAGGACAGAAGGGGATTCCTCAGATCTTAGTGAGGGAGGAGATTCGTACAACCATTGAGTCACACCATAGGTCTGACCTTCCAAGGGTGTTCGGAGCAGACATTCCACAGAAAAAGAAACAAAAAACAAAACATCTTTCCGGTGTTAAGGATCCCCAATGTGAATGGCAGGATTTCACTCTGGGTTTATTTAATGCTTTGATGGCGTTGGAGCCTCCTCAACGGGTCTCTGTTGCTGCTCCTTCCTGGTCTTCCACTTCACTCAAGGGGCCTAGGGATTTGGATTCCTTGGATCAGGATCTGGACTTGGGAAGAATCCTTGGCGTATTTTTCCCATATTCCTTCCCTCTTGGACTATGGTTCAGAAGAAGAGTACTCCATAAGCCCAGAATCCCCTTGGAGGAGCTGTCCTTTCAGGATACTGTTGCCCATATGATGGATTATTTTAAGTGGATTGTTCTCAAGCCTCAGATTCAAAAAAGATATGAGCTCATACAGATGGAGTCTCCCAAGCTATCTGCTGTTCCTGCTGTCTGGTTGCCTGTTTGGATTCTTTCTCAGCAGCATCTGTAGCCCCAGACACTCAACCTCCTGCACTTAAGAAGTTGGATAATTTCTATAAAGTACTTGAGTGCAAATTTCTTCATAAATAGCCTTCTGCTGATCCTTCTGTAGTGTCTATCTTCTCTGATAAGCCTTTCCAAGTTATTGCCTTCTACTGTCTTCTGATAAGGATACTAGGGCTGTGGAAAGGCATAGGTTTATAGGTGTGTCCTAGGCTAATGGCCCTGGAGCCTTTACAAGCCTAGCCCATAGAACTACCTTATCATGCCACATGACCTTGATTCCCAGTGCCTCTGTTGAGTAGACCCACTGGAGTGATCCCCGGGGTGAATTTTCGGTTTCCCATCCACTCATCAAGATTTCACTTGAAGAGGGCCAGTGAGGTGCTTTGTTTGACATGTATGGGAAGTCTGTTCCATAGCATGGGCAGTCTGTGGGTTATGAACCTGTCTGTCTACCATGTTCTGTTGATTGTGGTAATGAGGGTGAGGTCTCTGGAGCATGTGGTGCGGAGGGATTGGATTTCTTTAGATGTAGCATTTCTGAAAGAGCTGGGTCAGACATGGCTTTGTACGTCGAGCAGAGATCACCTCTAAGTAGGCGATATGAGACCGAGAATGGTTGGAGTTTTTTGAGTCTCTCCATATAGGACAAGTGTTTGAGGCCTAAGATCCTCTTTGTGAGGTACTTTTGCGGCCTCTGCAGTTGTTGCAGGTGTCTAGTGAGGTACATGCCAAATGGGGCATTGTACTTGATTGGCCTAATGAGGGAAGAGTAGAGGGAGACAATGACCTCTTTCTTCCTGGATGCAAAACCCTTAGTAATGAGATCCGCCACATAGAAGGACTTTTGACCACCAAATTGCCACTGTGGTCAGAAAGAGAGGTTACTGTCAACCTGTGTTCCCAGATCTCGCATAATGCCTTCTGTGTTCATTGGACTACCATCAATGTGATAATTCATGGGAACTGGGGTTTTCCCAAAGGGGATGACGCATTTTTTGGCATTGAGCTTAAGGCCATGGTTCTGACACCAGTCTGTGGTCTCAGTGAGGCCTTTCTGTAGGATGTTGACATCACTTGGGGAGTTAATAATTGTTCCCAACTTTAGTTCCCAACTTGCAATCGCCTGTGAACTTTGTCAGCCAGAGTCCCTTTGTGTTGGCCTGGATGTCATAGAAGTAGATAAAACAGGAAAGGACTCTGGACCAAACCCTGTGGGACTCAACTTGTGACTGGTCATTAGTCTGACTTGGAGTCAGCTACTTTCACACTATGGGTTCTACCTGTGAGCCAGTTTGCAACCCACCTAGTGGTATAGGGGTTGATGTTCTTCGTGTTTCACTGTTACAGTCATTACATTTGGGTAATCCTGCTGGCAGGATGCCCTCAGTCGGCCTGAATTCCAAAGTCCTGGGTCCTGCGTCGGCTGCTGTTGCCCTTTCCCTGACGTCAGGTCGTCAGGGGTATAAAAGATGCGGCCAACGCCATTTTATTTAGTCTTTCTTGCTGCTCGGTGCCCGAAGCAGAAGCGGTTCACAAGTGCCGGTGTCGGCCGACTCCTGAGATTTTCGTGTTCGAGTTTCAGATCTGAAGACTTCAATAAAGCTAAGTACCCCGTTGGGGAAACTTTTTTCTTGCTCCATACCGATGTCAGAAAAAGTAAATAATTGTATTTCTTGTGGAAAGCAAATACCTCATAAGGATTTTCATTCTTACTGTATTCCTTGCCTAGGCCCTGATCACAACGTTTCTGGTTGTCTGTTTTGTGCTAGATTTAACCAACGCACTATTAAGCGTCTGTATGATTTTGCTTTAAACTGTTTTGGACGCTGGTTTAATTATCCAGAAATGTCATCGGATAGCCATCCGACTACCGGAGTTCACAAAAAGACGCAAAGAAAAGGAGCGAGATAGTCAACCGAGGCCCAAAACCGACGATGAAGCTTCTCCTAAGCCAGTCGCCGGTTCTCAGTGAGGCGCTTTTGCAGCCCCTGACACCCGCTACTTTAGAGTCGCAGGCCACTACCGACTCCCACATGGAGTCGGCCATGCCACTGGAAACTCAAGGTATTGGAGCCTCGGATACTATTCCTTCAGATGGGTCCGGAGTCGCTGAGCAGGTACTGGCTTCTAAGGGTGTAGTCAGACCTAAACATCTTTATATTCAACCGACTTCAGCTTCAAAGGCAAAAACTAAAGTACCTTCTAAAGCAAAGAAACAAACTCGAGCCACGTGGTCAGGCCTCTATGCCCAATAAACAGATGCTCAAAATGGCCGAAGACTTGATTACCTTGATCAGGGGTTCCCACCCCCCACCCCCCTGATAAGAGACCGACTATGAATCTTCAGATCAGGCTTCCATTTCTTCTGATTCCTCTTCTGATCAGGAATATTCTCTTCTCCCCCTATAAGGATTCTGATGCTGAAGAAATTTATACCTTAAGCTTCTCCTCCAGAGGACTATTCTTTTGGGGAAACCTTGCATACCGTGAGGGAGCATTTCCACTGGGAGAGCCAAGATTTTTCGGAATCTAAAAAGAGGCTCAGGGATTTCCTTTTACTACCTCAACACAGGCCTCTAGCCATTCCACCTGTGTTAGACATTGTAGATGTATTTTCGGAGTCTAGTCTTACACCTGACTCCTTACCTCCAGCTCCTGTTAAGCCTGACAAATATTACAGGGTTCCTGACTCTCATAAATTCCTTTTTAAAAACCCTGCTGCAGACCCAGAAACTATTTCACAGGGTCCCAAGGGAGTTAAGGCTTTCGCTGCAAAAAACCCTACCCCCTCTGACAGAGATTCTAGGGCACTGGATAGATGGGGAAAAAAGGTATACACATCTGCTACCTTGGCTATAAGGGCCTTAAACTGTCAGTTTCATATGCTCAAATATCAGCAACATGTCATGGCATTACTTAAACAGAAAATGTTATTAAACTCTGATTTGTGCAGAAAACAAGGAAATGCAGGATTTATTGCATGCAGCTGAACAAGTTGGAAAGCATACTTTGCAATGTAGTTTTGATTCTTTGGAGGCCTCCTGCAGGGCCGCAGTTATGGGTTCTGTAATTAGAAGGCATGCTTGGTTAAAGGAACACAATCTGCTTGATAATGTCAAAGTTAAATTATTAGACTCACCTTTACAGCATGACACTTTTTATTTGGTGTTAAGGCAGAAGAGGTGTTAAAGAAAAAGGAGGACAAAGCTAAATCTATGCAAACTGTCAAAGATTTTTTTTACAAGTACAGCCACCTAGGTTTTGTAGACACTGGCCAACAAAGAATTGATCCTTTCCTGTGTCAGACAGACCCAGACGCCCTAGAGGCAGATCCCAGGCGCAAGGTTTATACAGGTCAAAGCAATGGGGTTCCTCTACCTCCAAAGTTGGAGAAGACAAATCTCAACCATACAGGAAACAGTCTCAATGAGTTCCCCCTGCCTGCACCAAGCACTTATCTCCTGGCAGCACCCTTAGGGGGGAAATTAGCACTTTTTTCTCAAAATTGGCACATCATAACCCATGACACGTGGGTTCCAAGTATCTTGTCACAAGGCTACAAGTTCCATTTCCATACCCTGCCAAAGGCAAACGGCTGGCCAGATCTGCCAAAAAATCAATGGGCAAAGGCACAAAAACAAGTATCTCTCATGGACATGAGAGCGATTCAGCAAGTACCAGAGCAAGAGCAGGGTCAAGGATTTTACTCAAGACTGTTCTTGGTACCCAGAAGGGACAAGGCCTGGAGGCCAATACTGGACCTATCTATTCTGAACACATTCCTGGATATACCAAAATTCAAGATGTTGACTTTGCAGCAGCTTCTGCCCATGCTGGGCAAGAATGCTTGCCTTGTGACTTTAGACCTAAAAGAGGCATACCTGCATGTCCCATTCAGACAGATATGCAGGAGATACCTCAGATTCAAGGCTGGCTCAAGACATTACCAATTCTCAGCATTGCCCTTTGGCTTATCTACTGCGCCCAGGTCTTTATAAAGTGCCTGGCACCAGTAATTGCATTTTGCAGACAAAGAGGAATACAAATATATCCTTACTTGGACAACTGTCTTAATTCAAGCAGAGAACAAGGACATCCTTGTGCAGCATCTGGCGTTTGTAAAAAAGACTTCTAACATGTCTAGGGTACACAGTCAATGAAAAGAAATCAAAACTAGTACCCTCCCAAGAGATAATATTCCTGGGTGCAAGCTTAAATACAACTGCCCAGATGGCTTATCTCATGCCAGACAAACAAAGGCAACTGACTACCTATTTCAAAATGTTGGCAACAAAGGCCCAGTTATCTGCAAGAAAAGTTCTGCAGGCTTTGGGATTCATGGCCTCCTGCATCCTAATTCCATATGCAAGATTGCATATGAGGAAACTACAATGGTACTTAAAAAGTCTATGGAGTCAACATTGTCACAGCCTGGAAACAATGATTCCTATCATACCTTGCCTACGCCTGGAGTTCCTGTGGTGGGCAGAAGCCTGCCACCAAAACAAGGGACTGTTATTCAAACTATCCCCTGCCACCAGAACCCTAACTACAGATGCATCAGACTATGCATGGGGGCTCACCTGGCAGGGAAGTGCATTCAGGGCAAATGGAACCCAAATCAAATGCACCTACATATCAGTCAAAACAAATGTTAGCTGTACAGAATGCTCTGACAGCCTTCAAGGACTACATTCATCCAGGACAACTAATGGTAAAGACGGACAACACCACGGTTATATGGTACATAAGCAGAGGGATGCACATTCCTACCCCCTCTGCAGACTAGCCGTGACATTGTGGAACATGGCCTTGAGCTACCAAGTGCAAATACAAGCTCAGTTCCTGCCAGGAAAACTGAATACACTGGCAGATGGACTAAGTAGAAATCTCATGGAACCACACGAGTGGAAACTGGAACCACGGAATTTCAACATGTTGACAAGCAAATGGGGGAACCCAGACATAGATCTATTTGCCTCCCCCCAGAACTACCAGTTGGACAAATTTTGCACAAGGGCTCCTCACAAAAAAGCGTGGAAAGTGGATGCTCTGTCCTTCAGCTGGAAAAACTTATCAGTCTATGCCTTTCCCCCTCTGCCTCTGCTCTCCAAAGTTCTGCTAAAAGTCAAACAGGACAAATCAAAAATGATTTTGATTGCTCCAGACTGGCCACGGCAACACTGGTACCCACTCCTGTGCAGTGTCTCTCAAATATCTCCATGGCACCTGTCTCAAGACACCTTCCTTACTGTCTCAGCAGGAGAACCAATTTCTGCACCCTCCACTCCCAACATTGAACCTTGCAACTTGGCTAATCACGTGCATTCACCCTTAGCATCCCTCGGCAAACCTGTTATGGATGTCATCTTGGAGGCGAGAAGACCTAGTACTAGAAAATCTTATGCTGACAAATGGAAAAGATTCTGTGCCTGGAACCAATCTTTAGGGATGAGCACAGCAGCGCCCAATTTACCTCAGATTTTGCAATACTTAACTGAGGGCCTTACAGAAACAGATGCTTGGTGCCAGAGCCATGGGCTTAAGCTCAATGCCAAGAAATGTATAGTTATCCCCTTTGGGAAAAAACATGTACCCGTGAATTACCATATAGGTGGCAGTACACTAAACACCGAAAGTGTGATAAGAGACTTAGGGACACAGGTGGACAGTGGTCTCACCTTCGATAACCACATCGCCACAACAGTCAGGAAATCCTTGTATGTGGCACACCTCATCACTAAGGGCTTTTCATCCAGAAAAAAGGAGGTCATTGTCCCACTGTACTCGTACGTAATTAGACCCATTATAGAATACAACGCCCCGTTTGGTATGTACCTCTTAAGACATCTGCAACAACTGGAAAGGCCGCAGAAATACCTCACTAAAAGAATCACAGGCCTATAGCAGATGCCTTATGCTGACCGCCTTAAAAAACTCTAGCTATACTCTGTCGCATATTGTCTACTCAGAGGCGATCTCTGCTTAACATACAAGGCCATCTCAAACCTAGAGCTGTTGGACATTCTACACTTAAAGAAATCCCAATCCCTCAGAGCCACACACTCCAGGGATCTAAACCTTGTCATCACAATAAACAAAACATGCTGGAGGGATAGGTTCCTGACCCAGAGACTCCCCAGACTCTGGAATAGATTGCCCATACATGTCAAGCAGAGTGCCTCTTTGGCCCTCTTCAAAAGGAACCTTGACAATTGGACGGAAGAAAGGAAATGCACCCCTCAATTAAAATCCACGCTTCAGTTATTTCAGCTCACTATAACACAGAACCACCCCTTTTCTCATCCCCTGCTCAAACAGTATCTCAGAGGGGCAAAGAACTTGAGACCACCCAGGAGAGCTCTTACCCCTGCCCGGGGCTTTAACTTTGTTTTGGAAAAGCTCACTTAACCTCCTTTTGAGCCAGCTACTACTGCAGACTTAAAATTTCTTTCTTGGAAAACAGCCTTCCTCTTAGCAATCATTTCAGCTAGAAGGATGTCTGAATTATAGGCCCTTATGGCAGTGGAGCCTTTCATCATCTTTCATGCGGACAGGGTATCTCTGAGGACCAATCCATCTTTCATGCCCAAGGTGGTTTCCAGTGTGGCTTTTAACCAGTCCATTCATTTGCCAACCTTCTATCCCAATCCACAAAACCAAGGAGAACGGATTCTGCATTCCTTGGACATGCACAGACAACTTAGATTCTACTTGGACTGAACTAAATTTTGAAGAAAATCTGAACAATTGCTAGTGGCATTTGCTGCTGGGGCAGAGGGGAAGGCCATTTCAAAACAAACCATTTCTAAATGGATAAGCCATTGCATTTATTTCTGCTATAAGCACCATGGAAAACCTGTCCCCCAGGGGATCAGATCTCATTCCACCAGAGCTGCATCTACTTCTGCAGCCTTTCTCAGAGGTGTTCCTACCAGGGATATTCTAGAAGCTGCTACCTGGAGTTTAGTACATACTTTCACCAAGAATCATCATTTACCAATTTTCTCTAAATCCAGAGTTGGCTTTGCCACTGCAGTCTTGCAGGGCCTTATACCATACTCCCAACCATTGCTTTGGGAATCTACCCAAATGTAATGACTGCAACAGTGAAACATGAAGAACATAGTACAGTTGTGTACACTTACCATAAGTTGCAGTCCTGGTTACCCTCCCTCCAGCCCCCTGTTTCTCTCTTACTGTACCTCTACTTTCTTTTACTATGCTTAAAAGCCTTTTTGGTGTATTTGCTTTTGGTTGGAGGTATATTTTTGTGTTTTTCATTTTATTTGCTTCCCATTGGGGGGCACCTGACATCTGGGGCAAGAAAAACTGATGTAATGGCATCGGCTGCATGTTTTATACCCCTGACGACCTGACATCATGGAAGAAGGGACAGCAACCGACGCAGGACCCAAGACTTTGTTAATCAGGCCGATTGAGGACAACCTGCCAGCAGATTACCCAAATGTAATGACTGCAACAGTGAATACACTCGAACATCTACATTTATGGTAAGTGTACACAACTGTACTTTCTCTGCACTTCCATTTGGCTTATCTACTGCGCCCAGAGTATTCACAAAGTGCCTGGCTCCGCCATTGCATACTGCAGGCAGAGAAATGTCCAAATTTTCCCATACTTGGATGACTGCCTGATACAGGTGGACAGTCAAGAATTGCTACTTCAGCACCTGGAATTTGTAAAAAGCCTTCTCAGTTCATTCGGGTACACCATCAATAAAAAGAAATCACAACTGGTGCCCAATCAAAAGATTGTATTCCTGGCAAGCTTGGACACAACTTCCCAGATGGCTTTTCTCACTTAAGCAAAATGGGTCTATCTGACAAAACTGTTTCAAACAAATGGCCACCAGAACCGAGCTATGTGCTAGAAAAATACTGCAAGCCCTAGGGTTCATGGCCTCATGTATTCTGTTAATTCCATATGCAAGATTGCATATGAGGAAACTTCAGTGGTACTTAAAAAGTCTTTGGTACCAGCATTCTCAGGACCTGAAGACAGTCATTCCAATCATACCTTGTTTAAGGGCAGAGTTCCTTTGGTGAGTAGAAGCATGCAACCACAACAAGGGACTGCTTTTCACTCAACCCTCACCTCCCAAACCCTGACAACAGACGCATCAGATTATGCATGGGGGGGCTCACATGGTAGGCAAATGCATAACAGAGCCACTGGAGACCTGCCCAGATTCTCTTGCACATAAGTCAAAAAGAGATGCTAGCTGTCCAGAATGCTTTGATAGCCTTCAAATACTTCCAGGACAACTGCTTATAAAAACAGACAACACCACAGTTATGTGGTACATAAGCAGGGGGAACCCATTCTTACCCACTCTGCAGGTTAACCATAGCCCTGTGGAACACAGCCTTGAGCAACCAAGTGCATCTATAAGCTCAATTCCTGCCAGGCAAACAAAATTCACGGGCAGACTTAAGCAGAAATCTCCTAGACCCACACGAGTGGAAGTTGGAGCCCAACACCTTCAAACTTATGATCAGAGGTGGGGGACACTGGAGGTGGACCTATTTGCCTCCCCTGAGAACCATCAGTTGAGCAAATTCTGCACCAGGAACCCTCTCAGCAGGGCCTGGAAGGTGGATGCCTTATCCTTTCAATGGGAAAACCTCTCAGTTTATGCCTTTCCCCTCTGCCCCTCCTCTTATAAGTACTGCTCAAGATAAAACAGGACAGACCAAGGGCAATTCTTATTGCCCCAGACTGGTCTCACCAGCACTGGTACCCACTCTTGCGCAGTCTGACAACAGTGCCACCCTGGCACCTTCACCAGACTCCTACCCTGCTGTCCTAGCAGGAGGGACAGATTTTGCATCCACAATTGTAATCCCTAAACCTTGCAGCCTGGCTTATCCCTTGATTACATCGCCAGCAACCCTCAGCAAACAGGTGCTGGACGTCATTCTTGAAGCCAGAAGGCCTAGTACTAGGAAATTCTGTGCTGAAAAGTGGAAAAGATATTGTTTTTGGAATATGTCTCATGGGAAGGACACAGCAGTTACCTCCTTACCTCTAATCCTGGATTACCTAGCAGAACTACTCCACAGAGGCCTATCCTTCTCCTCCATTAAGATTCATGCCTGTGCCATCTCAGCTCATTATAATACTGAGCTACCTCTATTTTCTCACCCTGTCATGAAACAGTTCCTGAGAGGGGCTAACAACTTAAGGCTTCCTAGGAGAGCACCCACCCCTGCCTGGGACCTTAAATTTGTACTGGAAAAGCTCACACTTCCCCCTTTTAAACCTGCAGCTTCAGCAGAGTTAAAATTCCTCTACTGGAAAATGGCCTTGCTTTTAGCCATAACTTCAGCAGGAAGAGTGTCTGAGTTACAGTCACTAATGGTTGTGGAACCCTTCATTATTTTCCATGCTGACAGGGTTTCCCTCAGGATTAACCCATCCTGTATGCCTAAGGTGGTGTCCAGTATGGCTCTAAACCAATCCATCCATTTTACCAACCTTCTCCCCTAACCCTCAGAATAAGGGGAAAGGATGGGCACAGACAGCTCAGGTTCTACCTTGACAGGACTAAACCTTTCAGAAAATCTGACCAGCTGCTGGTCAGCTTTGCTACAGGGGCAGAAAGGGTAAGGCCATTTCAAAGCAAACTATTTCCAAGTGGATAGCACACTGCATCCATTTCTGCTACAAGCACCATGGAAAACCTACCCCACAGGGGATCAGACCACATTCCACTAGGGCTACTTCCACCCCTACAGCATGTTTCAGGGGAGTCCCTTCCAAGGACATTCTGGAAGCTGCAACCTGGAGTTCTGCACACATCTTCACCAAGCATTACCACTTGCCAATCTTTTCTAAATCCAGAGCTGGATTTGCTACAGCAGTCTTGCAAGGCCTACTAGCCAGCCCTAACACTTATTGACTGCCACCACCCTTTTTCAGCTTTGGGAATCAACCCAAGTATGATGACTGCAACAGTGAAACATGAAGAACATAGTACAGTTGTGTAAACTTACCATAAATGTAGATGTTCGAGTGTATTCAGTGTTGCAGTCCTGGTTTCCCTCCCTTCAGCCTCCTGGCGTTCTATATCTTTCTACCTCTCCTCTCTGTGGCCATTCCTAATGGCATTGTTATTTACTTTTTACTGGTGGTATTCCTCACCATATACTCTCTTTCTATTTGGGAGCTCCTGATGTCTGGGGCAAGGAAAACTGATGTAATGGCATTGGCTGCCTGTTTTATACCCCTGACAACCTGACCTGGAAGAAGCGACAGCATCCGGCGCAGAAATCCTAAGACTCTGGTATTCGGGCTGACTGAGGGCTACCTGCAGGCAGATAACCCAAGTGTGATGACTGCAACAGTGAATACACTTGAACATCTACATTTTATGGTAAGTGTACAAAACTGTACTTTCTCCTTGTCCTCAAGGGCTTTCTGCCCCTTCTGGGGCTTTTTCAGTTCTGAATGTTTGCGTCTGTATGTCCCCTTTTATGCTGCATGCATTGTGCATGGAGCATACCTGTGAAATACAATGCCTGTAGGTACTAAAGGCTTTTGTGTACTGGCCAGCTGTTGGGCGGTCCTTGACAGCAGATCCCGTAGGTAAAGAATACTGCAACAGTGAAGAGAAGGACATCTACTGTTATGGTAAGATTTTATGCAACTGTACCTCCAAACCCCTCTAATCTAGAAGTTTTTAGTATAGCTGTAGCTGTAATAAGTGTCTGTCAAATTACTGAATCAGACCACTTATCTGATGAACAAACTAAATTAATTAAAATCAAATCAGTGACTCCCTTCCATAACTGTGATTGTGCCAGAGCTAGTTTTACTCACTGCCCTATTAATTAGTGCAGCAAAACTCTTTCTTTCGTTTTTTTTTTTTTTTTTTTCTTTCGTTGTGAGATTTTTGCTTTCACCATTGGAAATCGGGAGTCCTACTGTGCAAGTAATATCCTCCGTGTTTGCTCCGATTCCATTGGAATAACTATTTCTCCCCAGGTTTGCTGAACTCCATTTGAGAAAACATTTTTGTAATTCCACTTCATCAGTGTGGAGTAATTTCTTTGTATGTACCATTGACAACTAGCTAGAATTTTTTTTGGTTTTCAACTTGGCATATGGATTGAAAGTAAGACGTGTTTTGTGTGTATGTATGTAATATGTATGTGTGTGTGTGTATATATATATATATATATATATATATATATATATATATATATATATATATATATATATATATATATGTATATATATATATATGTGTATATATATATATATATATATATATATATATATATATATATATATATATACACACATATATATATATATATATATATATATATACATATATACATATATATATATATATATATATATATATATATATATATGCGTATACATTTATACCCACCCACACAGTGTTTACACATGCTGTAGGTAGACTTTTACTTACGTGGTGGTCATATAAGGTGCAGTCATGAATATGACAGAAGTACTACTGAGCATTCGGTCTGACCAGCATACTTGTCTGAGTGACTGATTTTCACTGGGATTTTCTTTTGGTGCAATCATTTGACATTAGATCATGAATGTGATATTTTCAAGCCCACGTAGTAAGCAATTATGGGGGAAATGCATTAAAATGAACAGTCTATACCTCTACCCTCCCCCGTTCATGTTTACATCTTTGAAAAATGACTTGCTTTGTTCTAATGAGCTGTTTATTTGCCTTCATTTATTTTGAAGATGGTGTGGTGTTTGTTCTGTTTTGTTTAAATAAACTGTACCCACTCAGTCCTTATGCCTTGTTTTATTTGTAATCCGGTATGCTTTGTATAGTTTGTAGACTTGCTCAAGCAAGTAAAATGTAGCTGGAGGATGAGGGGCTCAAACCCATATCTACATTATTTGTTAGTGGCTTGTAGTTTTAATCATTTGCACTGTACAAGCAGCTGTTGAACTGGTGTATGTCAGGTGGTGTTTTTTCCTAGTAAGTGATGAGGCAGGTGAGTAGTTCAGGGCATTGTATGTGGTTGTAAAAAGCTGTACTGTGCTCAGAATGTGGAGACCTGTTTGTGATTTAGTTGGTAGGGTGTGGCTTGTTCTTTAGTCTTCATTTAGATATTGATACTTGATACAGTTCATATTTTACATTCACTCTTCCTTAAGTGGCACTAGTCAGTGGGTTATTTATAGAACACACATCTTGGTGGGAGTCCAGTTGCAGGCAGTGGACTTGATCAGTTCTATAGCTTGAAAGGTGGGGGGAGGATTGACTTGTAGCACTCTAATCTCTGGTGTTGTACACAACTGTTTCTGAATATGCATGCCAGTACTGTAGTCTGCAGTTGTACATTTAGCAGAGTGTAGATATCTCCTTTATCTAGGAGATTTTGGACATTGAGTAGTTTTATTATCTTGTTCAGCTAACAACTACTTTTGCCTTTCTTCCTGACTTTAGATAGAGCTGGATTTGATTTCAAAGGGTTTATCCTATTATTGAAGACTGCAGCATCTGTGAAGTTTCTTGAGAGCATGGTACACAGGTTAGGTATTCTTAAGCTGCTGTCCAGTCTTTGGCATTACTACCTTTGATAAAGCTTTTTGTGTAATATGTGAACATATGGGTTTTACATTGAAGTGTTGTCCTGAATCCTGGTTTATGTAGGAAGTAACAAAGTAAAAAATTTTACAAGTTGGTTAATACTTTAGATATGCTTTCTAATAATTTGCATTGATAATGTGTCCCCATTATATACAGTTTCTTTGTAAACTCTATCTGCCTATGACCATTTTTTTCTCATTAAACTACCATTGTAATGCAGCTAGTGGCATCTCTTCTGTAAATCCCACTGAAACAAATATTCATTCTCCCCATTTGTTAATATGTTCTAACTTGACAAATTCACCTTTCCTGTAGCTCTTACTGTCATGGTCAGTACCCTTTTACAAAACAGTTCTGTTTGTATTCCTTTCAAAGTGGGTTAAGTGCACTTAGTGTTCTGCCTTTACTTTAATGTTCCAAAAAGTAATGGTGTTGAATTACTCAGTGACGCACATTAGATTGACATGCCCTTCCTTGTTTTTTTTGTAACTTGAAAGAGGGATCTGATGTCAGTTTTCATTTTATCCTCCTATATGGGTTCGGATCTGAACCCTTGGTTCCAACTCGGCCATTGCAACAGATCGTAGCAACCAAAAACCTCTTGAGCACCCTGCCATATCCATAATGCCTCTCTCCCAGTCACCTCCGATCTTGTTTGCCACTTCTCAAAGACTTGGTCCTTCCATTAGCTTTCGGGCAGGTAAGTGGATGTTTTGCTATTTTTACAGCCTTTTCTGTCAAACTATAATTGAACTTAAACGTTATTTATTTCTCCCTTTTCCTTTTTACTAGCTGATTTTTGCCTAACTTGTACTGAGGTACTTCTTGACTACTGTTAGTAGTCTTTTTCTGCCTGCCCACCTTTCTTTGTGATTGCGCCTCCTGTCCCTTTTTCCCCGTACCGCGGTATGTCTGAACTACTGTTGTTAGTAGTCCCTTTTCCCTTTATTCTTATATCCTTTTCAGAAAAACAAAAAAAGGCTGTCCTTGTTTAATTTTTTCCAGTGTGGCTGAGAAAATGGATAAGCAGTCTGGCTTTAAAAAGTGCTCCAAATGTGGTGTTAAAATACCTTAAGTGACTCACATATGAGCTGTGTGTTTATTGTTGGGACCCACTCCACCTACAGGAGGAATACAATGTTTGTAAAGTCTTCAACGAATGGGGCCCTCTGAATGCCATAATAAGCCTATTCTAAAGGGTATGTTGCCTTCCTCTTTTGTGGAGGCTATTCCTGGCTCTGACCAAAAAACATAAGAAAGATTCTTCCAAGTCTAAACAGTCTAGCCTAAATTCCCCCTGTCCTCGAACTTAAGGCAAAGAAAAAGCTGTCTCCTGCTGCAAAGTTTCCATTGGAGCATCCTCCAAAGATAGCTAAGCTGTCTGGTCTTAAGACCTTCTTGTATCCGAAGACTTCAAGGACTCCCCTGTCAGATGTGACAGCTTCGGATCTGAGCCTCTCTGCTCTGAAGGAGAGGTCGGATTGGTGGTTGTTAAATCTTTGGGGAGCCCCTTCAAACCAATTCAGTCTTTGCCTAGGACTCCGTACTTTCCTTCCATTGACCCAGTGACATCCAGAATGGCTTCCTTCTCCCTTCCTGGAGAAACAGAAGTCATTATCGGCGTCATCAACTCGCTTGACCAGAAGCCTCACAGAAGATGTGGAGAGGATGGCCAAGAAGATCCTCTGAGTGCAGGGCTTTGCAATGTCCCCTTCGGCTCCTACCCCTTCTTCCATTTCCTCCGACTTTCCTGGAAGTTTTGGAGCCTTCAGATCCGATCCATCTGATATTGTCTGAGTAGGAACCGAGGACCTTTCCTACCTCAGCTCAGACTTCTGCTCTGAGTTCTTCAAGCCACTTAAAGCCAGGGAGCTCTTGGGGTCGTGGTGGCCCGGTCAGTCCAACATGGTGGGGTTGGCTCTGAAGTTTTCGGAGCCATCCCTATGTCTTTGGACCTCGGCTCAGATCAGCCCAGTTCTGGCTTTGAAGTGCTGTTTTCTGGATTTGAGGGTTCCTGGATCTGGAGGCATGACCTCTCTGAGCAAGGATCCCCCATTTCTCGAGGTCAGTCAGCTTTCATGGCCTTTGAGAAGGTTATGTCTGCCTCAGCAGCACTGACAAGTATCTACCCCATTGGAACCGCAGTCTTCCGCCTTGTAGATGTTCTTCGTGTTTCACTGTTGCAGTCATTACAATTGGGTTATCCTGCTGGCAGGCTACCCTCAGTCGGCCTGAATTCCAAAGTCTAGGTCCGGCATCGGTTGCTGTCGCCTCTTCCCTGACGTCAGTGTGCCAGGGGTATAAAAGATGCAGCCGACGCCATTTTCTTCAGTCTTTCTTGCCGTGCGGTACCCGAAGCAAAAGCAGGTCGCAAGTGCCGGTCGGCCGACTCCTGAGATTTTCGTGTTCTAATTTCAGATCTGAAGTCTTCACTAAAAGCTAAGTACCTCATTGGGGAAACTTTTCTTTCTTGCTCCAGACCGATGTCAGAAAAAGTTAATTGTATTTCTTGTGGGAAGCAAATACCTCATAAGGACTTTCATTCTTACTGTATTCCTTGCCTAGGCCCTGACCACGACGTTGCTAGTTGTCGGTTTTGTGCTAGATTTAACCAACGCACTATTAAGCATCGGTACGATTTTGCATTTCACTATTCTGGCAGAAGATTTAACTATACAATGTCGTCAGATAGCCAAACGACTACCGGAATTCACAAGAAACGCAAGGAAAAGAACAGGCATCCGAGGTCCAAAAGTGAGGTTTCTTCTAAGCCATTTGCCGGTTCTCAGTGAGGCACCTTCGCAGCCCCTGACAACCGCTACTTTAGACTCGCAGGCCGCTACAGACACCCACGTGGAGTCGACCACACCACTGGAAGCTCAAGGTATTGGACCTTCGGAAACTATTCCCTCAGATGGGTCCGGAGCCGTTGAGCAGGCATCGGCTTCTGAGGGTGTTTTCATACCTACTCAATTATATGTTAAAACAACTTCAGCTTCAAAGGCAAAGACTAAAGCACCTTTAAAGACAAAGAAACAAGTACAACAGCCTCATGGGCAGGCCTCCATGCCTAAAAAACAGATGCTCAAAATGGCCGAAGACCTAATTACTTTCATCAGGGGTTCCCATCCCCCTCCTGATAAGAGGCCTAGGCAAGAGACAGAATATGAATCTTCAGATCAGGTTTCCATTTCATTTGATTCCTCTTCTGATCAGGAATACTGTCTTCCTCCCTATGAGGATTCTGATGCTGAAGAATCAATCCCTTCAGCCTCTCCTCCTGAGGATTATTCTTTTGGGGAAACTTTACATACCATGAGGGAGCATTTCCACTGGGAGAGCCAAGATTATTCAGAATATAAGAAAAGGCTCAGAGACTTCCTTTTACTACCACAACACAGGCCCCTAGCTATTCCACCTGTGTTAGACATTGTAGATGATGTATTTTCAGAGTCCAGTCTGACCCCTGACTCCTTACCTCCAGCTCCTGTTAAGCCGGACAGGTACTACAGGGTTCCTGACTCTCATAAATTCCTTTTCAAAAACCCTGCTGCTGACCCAGAAACTATCTCTCAGGGTCCCAAAGGGGTCAAGGCTTCCACTGCAAAAAACCCTACTCCCTCTGACAGGGATTCTAGGGCACTGGACAGATGGGGGAAAAAAGATTTACATTTCTGCTACCCTGGCTATAAGGGCTTTAAATTGTCAGTTTCATATGCTCAAATATCAGCAATATATTATGTCACTGCTTAAACAAAAAAATGTTGATAAATTCGGAATGTGCAGAAAACAAAGAAATGCAGGAATTATTGCATGCAGCTGAACAAGTTGGAAAGCGTACTTTGCAATGTGGTTTTGATTCTCTGGAGGCCTCCTGCAGGGCCGCAGTTATGGGTTCTGTCATTAGGAGGCATGCTTGGTTAAAGGAACATAATCTACCTGATCATGTTAAAGCAAAATTATTAGATGCTCCATTACAGCATGATGCTTTGTTTGGTATTAAAGCAGAAGAGGTGTTAAAGAAAATGGAGGACATAGCTAAATCTATGCAAACAGTCAAGGATTTCTTACAGGTACAGCCACCAAGATTTAGCACACTGGCCTACAAAGAATTGGCCTTTCCAGTCTCAGACAGGCCACAAAGGTGCAGATACAGACGCCTTAGAGGCAGATCCCAGCCCCAAGGTTCGTACAGGTCTAAACAATGGGGTGCTTCTACCTCCAAAACTGGAGAAGACAAATCACAGCCATACAGGAAACAGTCCCAATGACTTCCCCCTGCCTGTGCCAAGCACTTATCTTCTGGCAGCACCTTTAGGGGGAAAACTAGCACTTTTTTCTCAAAATTGGTACATAATAACCCAGGACAAATGGGTCTTAAACAGTGTCACAGGGCTACAAGTTTCACTTCCATACACTGCCAAGGGCAAACTGTTGACCAGACCTGCCAAAACATCAATGGACAGAGGCACAAAAACAAGTCTCATCCCTCATGGACATGAGGGCCATTCAGCAAGTACCAGAGCAAGAGCAGGGACAAGGATTTTATTCAAGACTGTTCTTGGTACCCAGAAAGGACAAAGCCTGGAGACCAATACTGGACTTATCTATTCTAAACACATATCTGGATATTCCAAAATTCAAAATGTTGTGACTCTACAGCAGCTTCTGCCCATGTTGGGCAAGAAGGCTTGGCTTGTGACTTTAGGCATACCTGCATGTCCCAATCAGACAAACATGCAGAAGATACCTCAGACTCAAAGCTGGCTCAATGCACTGCCCTTTGGCTTATCTACTGCGCCCAGGGTTTTCACATAGTGCCTGGCAGCAGTAATTGCATTCTGCAGACAAAGAGGAATACAAATATATCCTTCCTTGGACGACTGCCTCATTCAAGCAGAGAACAAGGACATTCTACTACAGCATCTGGCATTTGTAAAGAGATTACTACTATGCCTAGGGTACACAGTCAACGAACAGAAATCAAAACTATTACCCTCCCAAGAGATAATATTCCTGGGTGCAAGCTTAAATACAACTGCCCAGATGGCTTATCTCACACCAGACAAATGGCTTATCTCACACCAGACAAAGGCAACTGACTACCTATTTCAAACTGTTGGCAACAAAGACCCAGTTATCTGCAAGAAAAATTCTGCAGGCTTTGGGCTTCATGGCATCCTGCCTTCTACTAATTCCATATGCAAGACTGCATATGAGGAAACTTCAATGGTACCTAAAAAGTGTTTGGACTCAGCATTGCCACAGCCTGGAAACAATAGTCACTCTCATTCCCTGCCTGCAACAGGAATTTCGATGGTGGGCGAAGGCCTGTCACCAGAACAAGGGACAGCCATTCACTCTACCCCCAGCCACACAGACATTAACAACGGATGCATCGGATTATGCCTGGGGAGCCCACATGGCAGGAAAATATATTCAAGGCACATGGTCCGCAAACCAAATGCATCTACATATCAATCAAAAAGAGATGCTAGCTGTTCAAAATGCCCTGACAGCCTTCAAGGACCTACTTCATCCGGGACAACTACTGATAAAAACAGACAACACCACGGTCATGTGGTATATAAACAAGCAGGGAGGCACTCATTCTTACCCCCTTTGCAGACTAGCCATGACTTTGTGGGACACAGCATTGGCTTACCAAGTACATCTGCAGGCACAATTCCTGCCAGGAAAGATAAATACTCTGGCAGACGAACTAAGCAGAAACCTCATGGATCCCCACGAGTGGAAATTGGATCCACAAGTCTTCAGCATGGTAACAAGAAAATGGGGATGCCCGGACATAGATCTATTTGCCTCACCTCACAACTGCCAACTAAAGAGATTCTGCACAAGGACTTATCACAGACAAGCATGGAAAGTGGATGCCCTATCTTTCAGCTGGAAAAACTTAACAGTATATGCCTTTCCTCCTCTGCCTCTCCTCCCCAAGGTACTCCTAAAGGTCAGGCAGGAGAAGCCAAAAATGATACTGATTGCCCCAGACTGGCCACGCCAGTGCTGGTATCCAATCCTAAGGAGCTTGTCTCAATGCCCAGCCTGGAGCTGGTCTCAAGTGCCTCATCTACTGTCCCAGCAGAAAAATCAAATCCTGCACAGCCAACTTAAGACCTTAAATCTGGCAGCATGGCGGATAATGTAGTCATACAAAACACACCTCTCTCTAAAGCGGTGATGGATGTTATTTTGGAGGCCAAAAGGCCTAGTACTAGAAAATCCTAAGCTGAAAAATGGAAGAGATTCTGTGCTTGGAACCAGGCACAAGGAATTGACACAGCTGTACCCAAATATTCCTCAGATTTTACAATACTTGACTGAGATGCTGGATAAAGGCTTATCCTTCTCATCTATAAAAATTCATGCATCTGCCATTTCAGCTCATTACAATACAGAGCCACCAATCTTTTCTCATCCTTTATTAAGGCAGTACCTCAGAGGGGCCAAAAATTTAAGGCCTCCAAGGAGATTACCAATACCTGCTTGGGACCTCAATTATGTCTTGGAAAAACTCACTCTGCCTCCTTTTGAGCCAGCCACTACAGCTGATATAAAGTTTTTATTGTGGAAAACAGCTCTGTTCCTAGCAATAACTTTTACAAGACGAGTCTCAGAGCTACAGGCACTCATGGCTGTGGAAGCTTTTATCATTTCTCATCCAGACATGGTTTCTCTGAGGACAAACCCGACATTTATGCCTAAGCTAGTGTCCAGTGTGGCCCTTTAACCAAACTTTTCATCTGCCTACCTTTTTATCTAAACCCACAGAATAAGGGGGAGAGAATTCTGCATTCTTTGTACATACACAGACAGCTACGCTTCTATTTGAACAGAACCAAAGCTTTCAGAAAGAGCAATTACTAGTGGCATATGCTGCAGGATCTCAAGGAAAGGCTATCTCAAAGCAGACTATTTCAAAGTGGATAGGACACTGTATTTATTTCTGCTATTCACAACATGGCAAGCCAGTACCTAAGGGTATTAGGCCACATTCAACCAGAGCAGCAGCCACTTTAGCAGCCTTCCTCAGGGGAGTACCAACCAAAGCCATTTTAGAGGCTGCTACTTGGAGTTCAGTGCACACCTTCACAAAGCACTATCACTTACCACTCTACTCTAAATCCAGGGCAGGCTTTGCCACTGCAGTTCTGCAGGGCCTAATAGCCGCCCCTAATGCTATTTAGCTCCAGCCTCCCAACCTTAGCTTTGGGATTCACCCCAATTGTAGTGACTGTAACAGTGAAACATGACGCACATAGTACAGTTGTGTACACTTACCATAAATGTAGATGTTCGAGTGTATTCACTGTTGCAGTCCAGGTTACCCACCCGCCATCCCCCATTTCTTTGCTAGAACTTATCTGTACTTGTCTGTTCTATACAACCTATGTGGTGTATTTGCCTGTAGATGAAGGCAAAATCTATACTTTGGTGCATGCATGTTTTATTGACATATTTTTAGCCTACCCTTTTTGGGGCACCTGACATCTGGGGCAAGAAAAACTGAAGAAAATGGCGCCGGCTGCATCTTTTATACCCCTAGCGCACTGACGTCCGGGAAGAGGCAACAGCAACCGACGCCGGACCTAGACTTTGGAATTCAGGCCGACTGAGGGTAGCCTGCCAGCAGGATAACCCAATTGTAATGACTGCAACAGTGAATACACTCGAACATCTACATTTATGGTAAGTGTACACAACTGTACTATCCTGCACCCAGTGTCTCGACCAGACCTCCCTCAGGGACAAGTGGGTTCAGAAGCCCCAGGCTACCCATGAGGGTTTCCCCTCGTCTTCTGATACCTCCCGGAACTCCCCATGGAGGAGGTTCCTCAGAAGAGGAAGTGCAAGAGGAAGCACCTTCAGGACATTGAATTATTTGGAATGTTTTTCATATTTCAGAGGGAATTGGTCAAACAGTTTTCCATTACCCCAGAGGGTCCATGTCTACAGCGGACAAGAATACTGCATCTTTGCAACTGGCTACCCTCTAGTCCCTATTGAGTGCTTTCATGAGACTGATTTCTTATGCCTCAGCGGGAGCTTCCAGAGCTGCGCTTTCAGGAATTGCCATACGAAGGCATGCCTTGATGCACTTCTGTGATTTTGCAGAGCCCCTAAAGTGTTCATTCATTAATGCCTGGTTGGATGGAGCCACTTTCTGTGGCCATAAGGTGAAGATGACTCTCTTTCTAGGAGCAAACAAGGACTATTGTCTGGGAACCACAGAAATGGCAGAATGATGTGGTTCAGAAAGATGTAAAGTCCTTCCTAAGACTCCTACGGAGTAAGATCCCCTGGTGGTGGTAGTGAGGAGGACTCTAATGGAAGGTGCTTCCCCCATGGCAGAGGTGGCCTGTAACATCAGGGCTTCAGAGGTCCCTTTTCTGAGAAGTCCTTTCAGCGTCTCTGAATCTCTGAAGGGTTACACGACTGCTGCACTCTTGAGGCAGTCAGGGGAGCTTATCTCTACACCCAGAAGCCTGGGTAGCCATTACCAAAGATATCCGGGAGCAGCGTATACTATCCAGGGGTTAATTGTGTAACATGTTACCTTCTACCCCAAAACATTCCACCCAGTCAGAGGAAAGCAGCAGCCACAGAAATAGAAAAGCTGCTGAGAAAAGGGGTCATCCAAGCAGCCCCCTCAGACCAACAAGGCTCTGGAGCCTACGCGAGATTCTTTAGTACCAAAAAAGACGGGACCCGAGACCAATTTTGGATCTCTGCAATCTAAATCAATTTTTGAAGCATTCAGTGTTTCAGATGGCCATGGTTCAGTCCATCCTACCACTGTTACGGAAGAGTAATTGGATATGCAGTATACATCTCCAGGATGTGTATTACCACATCAAGATACACAGGCACTCCAGGAGATACCTACCCTTCTGGCTGGGAGCCAGTCACCATCAGTTCGTAGTCTTGCCCTTTAGTCTTTCCACAGTCCCCTGGGTGTTTTCCAAGTTCATGGCAGTGGTTGTGGCTCATCTTAACCTGCATGGATTCCAGGTGTTTCCTTATCTAGACAGTTGACTTCTTTCCGCTTCCATCAAGCCTCTACTGATCCAAGCCAGGGATTACTTGCTCCATCTGTGTCTTTGACCTAGGCATTACAGTAAACTCTACCAAGTCTCAACTCTCCCCTATTCAAGCTCTGGAATTCATCTGTGTCCATCTAGACACAGTAATACAGATTGCAGGTTTACCATAGACAAGACAGTCTACAGAACCAAGCTGTACACATTCTTTCTCTTCTTTCCCCTCCAGCCAGGCTAGTGTTTACACTCCTAAGATCAATGACAGCTTCAATAGTGCTGGCACACTTACCAAGGTTTTACATGAGGGTACTATAATAGACTTTTGTGGTACAGTGGTCACTAGGGTGCCAGCCTCTGATGGCATCTGCTTGAATTACAAATATTTGCAAATACACAGTCTGGTGGATTCATGCCGAAGATTTCTCTGGGCTCCCCTTTTTATTCTTCCTTTGCCGAAGGCCATGGTGACAATGGATGCCTTCCAACTAGCTGGAGTGGTGATATTACTTGCGAAGGATAGTCCAAGGCATGTGGTCTCTGAGGCCAATTTTCACATCAGTATCCTAGAGATGAGACCACCCCACTTGGGATGGTTGCTGTTCAGGTGGACAGCATGTTGGTAGTCTGGTACATCATCAGACAATGGGAACCTAATCCTACCCCCTATGTTGAGAGGCAATGAGTGTGTGGCAGTGGAGTCCTCTTTTGGCCACTTTCCATTGACAGCACTTATTCTGGGGAAATGCAACATGCTAGCAGTCAAACTGAGCAGGTCCATTTTACTTCCTAACTAGTGGTCTCTCAATCAATTAGTGGAAGAAATTATATTTTGCCAGAGGGGCCAGCCATGCTGCAACCTCTTTGCTTCTCCCCTCATTTCCAACTGCAGCAGGTACTTTGCCCCGATCCCCTCGAGGGGGAGTCACCAAGAGACTGTCTGATACACAGTTGGCCTCCCGGTCTTTATTACACCTTTCCCCATCCCTGTTATCTCCATGTTTCTCCAGAAGACATTTCAGACGTGCAAGGTAAACGTCGTCCCTCCATTCTGGCCTTAACAAGTGTGGTTCCCCTTCCTGTAGCCTCATCTAGTCCATCCTCCCTGGGTGTTGGATCCTTCTCGGGACCTTCTACCTCACCTGTCCAAGTTATCTCACCCATTCAATCACTCTGACTGCTTGACGTCTGTACTTCTGTTGATGGGTAGGAAGTCCAGGCTATCATCCCATTTTGTTGTGAAAAATCCTTTTCCTGTTCACCATTACTTTACCTAGACTGGTATCAGAACTTCAGGCACTTTCTTCCCAGCCACCTTACCTGATTTTTCATAAGGACAGAGTATCCCTTCGGACTAGCTCTTCCTTCCTAAGGTTGTGTCAGAGACGTGTATTAACTCGTCAATCTATCTGCCAGGTGCTTTCCAATTTTCTCCAACATTGGAGAATGCATAGACAGCTTAGATTCTATATTCACAGATCTAAAGATTTCAGAAAATCAAAACTGTTTCCATTTCCAGGGCTAAGTTGGGCAAAGCAGTATCAAAAGTAACTTTGGCTAGATGGCTTACTGATGGCATGTTTTTGCCTACAAGAGTAAAGGATCATCATTGCCCAAGTCGCCCAATGGCCATTCCACCATATGTATTTCCACATCATCTGCCTTTTGGTCCAGAGCTTCTATAATGACATTTGTGCAGCTGCTGCATGGTACAATGTTCACACTTTTATAACTCATTACAATTTGGATATTTTATAGAGGAGTAGGGCAGTGTTTGGCTCCACTGTACTCCAGAATCTTTCCTTGAGGATCACCTAGTGTTACTCTAGCTGGGGACTGTGTCCCATCAATTGAGGAACAAACAGAAAAGACATCTGATATTAAAGTTTGGTACTCACCATAACTCTGCCTCTCTGTTGTCTGTTTTCATCCTTCCACAACTTCCCGCCCTCCAGTCTCCTCCTTATTTCATAATCTTTTAGTATGTCCTGAGGGGGTTTTCCCTGTCAGTCTTGCTGTGTGAGTTCAGGTGTCCTCCTCCTGTTTTGTTCATCTTTGGGCTGTAGTTGTTATAACCATTGTTCAGGGGTTGGTAATGATTGGTGATATTTTGACACACATTAGTTAACTGAATAGATGGGGAAACTCAGCCTGAGGTAACTAAGGAGAAGAGGGGATTATTGGCAAGGGGAGGAGCTTGAGCTACTGAGCCTCAAGTCTCTGAAGTGGCCTAGAACAGATCCAAATTTGGATCAGCGACCCATCAGTTTAGGAATGACAAAAATACACAACACAGATGCAGACTTGTGATGAATGTGTAACTTTAATTTTTGAGGCATGAATGGCCTCACAGGTATAGTCAGAAATGTGAGAGAATTTGAATTTTATTAAGAAAAGCAGGGTGCAAATAGCAATACTACAGGAGATGCATTTGGAAAGAATTGAGCATGTGACTTTGATAAAGAAAGGATTTCAGGATGGATACTCAGCAGAATGTCAGGGACAGAGGAAAAGGGAAGTGCTACTAATTGCTGGAGGAGCTCCAATAGTGATAGCAGAAAAAAAGATAGTAGTGGTAGATTTGTAGTAGAAAGAGGATACTGGCAAGGGAGGAGGATTATGCTGGCATGTATTTATATTCCACCTAAAACTGCTATTATGGCGGTTAAAATTAGGAGAGATCAACTTTCAGCAGAGAATATAGGTGCTGAGTGGAACTTGTTTTGCAACAAGTTTTTATCTGTGGGACTTAAGAAATCTATCCCCTTCAGTTATATTTTTCCTAAGACATTTATGAAATTATTTAGTAGGAAGTCGTGAATTCAGTAATAGGAATTTGGAGAGAATTTACATATTCCCCAAGGTACAATAACTGGACTACACTTGACAGCAATTGTATTTCACAGGAAAATGGGCATTTAATTGAATGCTTTGATACTCATCCAATAACTGTTTCAAATTGTGCACCAATAACAAGATAAAAATGCAGGGTAATGAAGTAAAAATACCCAACAGTGCTTCCCCGCCTACGTGTTAAAAAGAGAAAGAATGGGAAGTGGAAATTGTTCGTGAATTATTGAGGAACATGGAGCTTTCTGAAAAAGTTATAGCTACTGTAATGAAAATGGAGTTCAAAACTGGGTAGAAATGGAGTTATGGTTAAGAAGTAACGAGAATTATTTAGAGGGATTGTCAAAGGTTAATGTATTACAAAGTGTTGCAATGTATCATTTTCCAGTCTGACATGGTGCTTAGTGTGCTTTGTGCTGCTAGCACTTACAGATGCTATAAATTAAAACTGGGTTGCTGCTCCTCATCACTTTTTAGTACATATTTTTTAATTAAAATAGACGCTAAGCAGTCTGACTGAGTGTTCTGTGATTGTTTGAAGGAAAGCACAAGTTAAATACAGTACACCATATTATGGCTAAAAGTCCTGTTTTGCTGCCAAGTCAGAGCGATTCTTAGTAGTTTTAACTGCTGTACCATGAGAAATGTTATAGCAATGTAGATATGTAAATGTCTGTGTTGCAATATTTAAGTGCTGTTATATACAATTGCTGTGATAGTTTACTACTGCTATATCTGTGATAGAACTCTCTCTTTAAATTCATGGGCTACCTAAATTAACCAGTACATAACACTAAGTAAGGTGTTTTTTTTTTATGTCAAGGGCTTCATATGTGAAAGCATAACAGTTGCCCGAGCCTTTTTTACTAAACACTTTGTATCTGTGTAAATAGTGTAAAGTGCTGCTACCCTTAAACCCATTACCATTCCTGCCTGGGTGATGATTTATTATTTCAGTTACTTTTTACAGCACTTCTCTCTCATTCCCCTTTCAGAGACCTTAACGTAATAATTATTTTTGTCTCCATCTTTTCATTTAGTGACCACTGTCCCTGCGAACGGGTTCTCTCTGTCCCCCACTTGCTGAATCCTTGGCCATTGACCACATCTGCAGTGAAGAAACCAGCCACAAGGACTCAAGGGCTTTAAAAAGAAAATAAGTTACTGTAGGTGTCTAGCTACGTTTCCCTCTTAGCCTGCTACTGTAGAAAGTACCTGGTCTAAAGCAGAAATAACTGGCTCTACCCACTGCTAGGGACAGCAGCTGCTCCCCACCCCCATCAGCTGTAAATACATTCCCCAGTTAAACTTTTTCTTTTTAGTTGTCCGTAACCAAAATAAAGCTCTAGGTGAAAAAAGGTAACCCAGTGGATACACTGGAATTGCCCACTTGTAAAATAGAGGCAAAAAGGTACTTAAACTGCCACTTTTTGTCTGCGGTGATGCAGCGGTTAGCGTTGTCGCCTCACAACAAGAGGTTCTCCCGTTCGATTCTCGGCTGGAGTGCCTTCAATGTGGAGTCTGCATGTCCTCCCCGTGGTCGAGTGTTAAAGACATGCAGGTAGGTGTGTGCATGAATGGGCATGCCTTCTTTGAAGGTTGGGCATCGGGCTGGCAACTCAGCACCGTAAAAATCCACTGCCAGTCATTAGCGGACGGGAGTTCCACTGTGGCGACCCCTAATCGGGAGAAGCCGCAAGACAGCCAGATTTTAATAACTCCTAACAATTTGGCTATTTAGACATTTACCCTGCAATCTTTAGTCTGGGGGTTCTAGCCCGCTCCGTTCACTACGCTTGCTTCGCTCCCCTCCCTGCCCTCTATTCCCACCTGCCCCCAGTACCTCTACATTTATTCTAAGCCTTAACCCCACCCCTTATTACCACCAATTAAGCTACACCACTAGTCACCCCCTCCACCTACATCCAACACAATCATGCTACTGCCTAATATAATAACAATCCTAACCTGCGTAGTTCTAGCGCACATTACATCCTACCAAGGCTCCACAGTCACATGCCCCAACAACTTCCACTGTACTCTCTCAACACCCTCCCTCAAATATTTACACTATAACTACACAACCCCTGCCACCAAAAACATCCTTCCAATACACCCACCCCATTACCAAACACCTAACACCACACTCAAAAAATAAAATATCCCCAAGATACCATAAGCAATTTACTATGTATATAAAACATATCCTAAACACCCTCTATAAACTAGCCCTCGCTGGAGACATCCATCCAAACCCTGGTCCTCCCAAATCCAACCTAACCACAAACCCTAGTCCAAGCAACCCCCCCCCCCAACAACTCGACTCCTAGCCAACAAAAAAAAAACAACAGACCTACTTATAATGTCCCTAAACATCAGAAGCATATGCAATAAAATCCAAGAACTACATGCCAGCATAAGCATATATTCCCCAGATATTCTCTTCATAACTGAAACCTGGCACAAACTTCACATCAAAAGTGAGGAAGTACTTCCACCTGAATACATCTTTCGCATAGACAGGTTGTCCAAAAAAGGAGGTGGTGTAGCATTGATATTTAAACACCACCTCAATAGTCAGCTCCTGAACACATCTGGCCCTCACCACAACAATGAAAAAATTCTTTAGGACAATCTCAAACTAAACCCAAACAAAACAATCAATATCATAGGTTATTTCCCACCAGGGCAAAATATATTACACCCCTAGAAAATCTCTTGAGCTGGGCTACTCTACCTCTACCCCAGGAAACCATCATTCACGGAGACTTTTAACATCAACTGGCTCTCCTGTAATAAGTCTCCCAACCATTCACCTTAATCTCCATGGGTTCACTCATCTCATCCAATCCCCTACCCGAATCAACAAAAACCCTAACAATCATACCTTACTTGACTGGATCCTAGTCAACAAAGCCCCTCACTCTTGCCTAGCAGGCTGCTTACCTGACAGTCTTAGTGACTACTCCCCCACTTTCCTAATTCGGCACCACACAAACAGTCTCAAGCTCATTATCCACAGGCAAATACGGAACAAGTCCAACTTCAACACCAACTCCATCTCCTCCCTGCAAAAAATTAACTTGTCACCACTAAAATATCTCAACCTAGATGAGGCTGTCCACTTCTTCAAAAGTACCTTCCTCTCCATCCTAAACACCCACGCTCCTGTAACAAATGCCAAAGTCAGATCCAGGCGTGCCCCATGGTTACAAAAGACCACCAGAAGCCTAATGGAATCCAGAGATAAGGCCTGGGAGCACTAGCGACTAACAAAAAAATATCTTGGATAGGCAATCATTCCTTGAACTGCGCAATGAAGCCAAAAAACAAATACAATTAGACAAACTCCTGTACTATAAATCCACCCTAAACTCTACCAACCACAACCCTAAGCAATTCTGGTCCACTATTAACACTATCCTCTACCCAGGGAAGGTTGATGCCCCCCAGCCATCCATTCCCCCCTCTTCCAGCAGTATTGCTGAATCTTTCAACAAACACCACTGAAACTATAACATCTCTAAACAAACACTTCACTACAACAGTCCCCCCCAACTCCTAACCCTAAACCCCCCACTCCTCTTTTCTTCACCTCGGTACCTACCTCCAACATAAAAAGATTATCAAAACTTAAACCCACCAAACTCGCAGCTGACAACCTCCCCTCTGAATACTTGAAAATTGCAGCTGATACACTAGCCTAACCAATTTCAATTCTAATCAACTGTTCCATAACAGAAGGCTATGTTCCCTCGATATGAAAAATATCCCACATCATTCCCCTCCACAAAGGCACCCCCTCCACCGACCTCTCCAAATACCCCCCCATTGCTATCCTCTCCCTTCTCTCCAAGATACTTGAAAAATGTATCAACACCCAGGTCTCCAACTACCTCCTAACTAATAATCTCCTCTCCAAAACCCAACATAGTTTCAGGCCATATCACAGCACTACCTCCATCCACTCTGCTCGCCTTCACCAATACTATACTTCATCACAAAAACAATGGCCTCTTCTCTACTGCAGTATTTCTAGATTTCTCAAAGGCCTTTGACATGGTATCTCATGAGCTACTATGCTGTACTCTCCCCAACATCTTCTTCTCACAAACAGCCTGCAACTGGTTCCACAGCTACCTACATGGACGCCAGCAATCAGTAATCTGGGACTATAACCTATCACCTCGCCTCCCAGTTACTCTGGGAGTTCCCCAAGGGTCTGTCCTTGGCTCTCTGCTATTCTCACTATTCTATAACAACCTACATACTGCCACCACACAAGCATCTCTTACAGTATGCAGATGACTCTACTCATCTGCTCTGCCCCCACTCTACCAAAACTACAACAAATCACACAGGAATCATTCTCTTCTGTAGAAAGCTGGCTATCCGATGCTCATCTCCTACTCAACCCAAGAAAGACAAAACTTCTCCTGTTCCAACCTTCCAAAGCCACCCAAAACACCCCCACTTCAACATTCAAGACAATACCATCATCTCTCCATCAGAACACAAAATTACTCTGTTTGGAAATAGACAACAAACTTAGATTTGACACCTACATATCTCTCACAAATAAAAGTTCATAAACTTGTTGCATTATATTGAAGCCGCCAATTCTTAACCAAGGCGGCTAGAATCTCCATAGCCAATTCCCAGCTAATCTCCACCCTACTCTATGCATCCCCCATACTTACCAACCTTAGATAGACCTACACAACTGGATGCTTGTTACAACAAAATTGGTAAATCTGCCACTGGAACCTCCTACTGCAGCCATCATTGTATCTCCCTTAAAGAACTAAACTGGATGGAACTACCACAACTCCTTCACTTTAATCAACTCACCCTCGCTCATAAACTTATTAACCACCCCCATAACATCCCTTCTCTTCAAACCCTTCAATAACCCTATCACTCCACTAGGCCTCTAAGATCAAGCAACAAAAATCAACTCACTGTTATCAAACCCAAAAACAACTCAGCAGGAGAAGCCATGTTTGCATGTACCATATCTAAACTTTGGAACAATTTTCCACCCTCTATAACTACTCTACCTTCTTGGAGCCTTTTCAAGACTGCGCTCAAATTCCACTTAAATTTGCACTGGCTTTGTCCTTGTTCTAATCCAGACTAACACCCCCACCCAACTATACTACCGCCACTAATTAGCTAGTTGTCTTTACATACTTTAAAATCTTGTCTGACAACTTTGTTACTAATATTATAAACAAGAAACTATCTTAACTTGCAACATTTACTCTATATATGGTTGATAATATCTTGTTATTGTATTAAAGCCAGCAACCTGTAATGTTTACTATTGCTGCAACTTTGTATCTCTATTTATCATGTACATGATGTGGAGCTTTTCTTCCTGGGCATCCGCTGAAAAAGGACTCAAGTCCAGTCGGAATTTCCCGGTAAACAAATGTAAATAAATAAGTAAATTACAGAATAAGATGCATCTGACGGAAAAAGAGGCACATCTGCAGAGTGCTAATGAGAAAATATCCAGATACATTATCTGGATAATATGCATGAGTTTAGAAAGATTGCTGTTACACCACTGTTTTTTGATAACTACGTAGCACAAAAACACTTGCCACAATGACTTGGGCAACAAAGTAGAAAAGGTTGTTACCAAACTTTAGGGAGCCTTTAACAAGAAAAATAACAAGATATCTCGTAGAGGTATTAGAGATACTTTGGAAATTTGTTCTCAAACATGTAACAAGGTGTAGCACAGGAATGTAGGAATCAAGAAAAAGTAGAAATGGAAATATTTATGGAAGATTTAAGTATGCCAAGGTTAGAGGTAATGAGGCTTAACAATTAGCAGTTAATATACGGGAGATTAGATGGAAACAGTGATGTATAATTCGTCTGCAGGAAAGTCGTACTCCTGTGGAAGTTTGGAAGCTAAGAGGGAAGAAAATGATAAAGCTCCGGAAGGTTTTACTTTACAGTAATAGCCGCCAAAGCTTTCTTCCAGGATGTTGGCATTTCTTCTCCTTTTAAAATGCTGTTAAAGATCCATCTGATTCAGCTTTATATAGGCCCATTTAATTTTTAAACCTTGATTTTAAAGTGTTTGTGTATAATGGCTAAAAGAATGACAAATGTGTTGCCAAAACTGATAGATGTGGATCAGTGTGGTTTTGTGGAGTAGAGGCAAACATTTGACAACAGTAATAAAACGATGATCCAGGGGGAAGCAGGATGTAAAAAAAATCCCACTGTTTAGTTTTGATGCAGAGTAAGCATCCCACAGAGTAAGCTGAGATTTGATGAGTAGGACACTAGAAGTGTTTGCATTCCCTGATACAATTAGTAAGGTTAATTAGGAGGATATATGAGGGATTGAGGGATTGGAGGCAAAAATTGAAGTGGGAAGGTTCTTCTCTGATGAGTTGTCTGAACAGAGGAACCGGGCAGGGTTGTCCTCTTTCCACTTTGTTTGCATTATAGTTTGAACCTTTGGCAAAGAAAATAAGGGACTCAGAAATTCAAGGATGTAATAGGTATGTAATCAAGAAAAGTTGGCTTTATTTTTAGGCAATATTATTTTGTACCTGATAAAACCAGGAAAAGACATGTCAGTATTGTGGAGCATTCTGAGATACTTTCAAGGTTTTTTGGAGATATAAAGTTAGTGCAGACAAAACTAAGGCTATAGCTGTAAACTATGTACCCACACATGAATTGGTTCAGCCATGCCCATGGGGGCAAGATAAAATAAAGCATTTAGGAGTATGGGTTAAAAAGGATTTTGTTATGGCAGCTAAGGATACGTTGGAAGAGACTAAACAAAATGTAAAAGCTGGGAAACTGGAAACTCTTTATGAATAGCAAGATACAAGCAGTTTTAGTCCCTTTAGTTTTGTAATACAGGTAAGGCATAGTTTTATCAACCAGAGGAGAAGTTGTTGTTGGTAATAAAAAGTCGAAGGTTATTATCTGGGAGGGGAAGTTGGGCAAGGGTGAAGTGGGATAAGTTGAGCCTTCCAATAGAACACAGTGGTTTTGGATTTCCTTTGAAGGGATATTTTAGTGCTACACAATTAAGACTCATATTCATAACACCAACAGAAAGCAATAATTCAGAATGGAAAGGGTTGATGATGAAACAAGGGGAAATTCAAGAACTAAGGAGAGAGTGGGATTTGGGATGCAGATCCTTAAGGGGACTAACAGCCATACACAATATTTTATTCATAAAGTAGTGACCAACAGCCATACACAATATTTTATTCATAAAGTAGCCGAAAGCATTCTAAAAACTAAGCCACTGTCAGAAAGGATATTCTGCTGATGGGAGTGATTGGAAGTAGGGGTACAGAGAATAGGCAAGAGAGGGCTGGAATTTACTGGCGGAAATTGGCAGAGGAACCAAGGTATTGGGAGCAAATAACTAAAGAGGGAAAGGTAATAGAATGGGAAGAGGCCAAGAAGACATTTAGACTGCAGGCTAGAGACTGTTTTCCCAGTCAGGAACTGATGAGAGTATAGGGAGAGGAATGGGGGAATCCTAAGTGAAAGATCTGCTCTGGTAGAGTTTTTAGTTAAATTTTGAACAGAAGCTACTGTTAAAAAAAAAAAAAAAAAAAAAAGTATATAAAATATTGTGCGGTAACTGTAAGAGTAAATCTGAGGTTAGGAAAGATTTCTGTCAAACATGCAACAAGATTTTTTTCTTGAAAATGTTTCCATGGGTATTTTTATACCTCAAGCTGACTCCAAATAATTTTTCCTCAGGTAGATGGCAAATGGAGGTGTGATGGGGAAGAAAGAGGTAACTGGGAACATGTATTTTGGTAGTATACTGAGATGGCAGACTTTAAACATTCTCTACAGAAATATTGGGTGAGTAAATGGGTGTAACTAAGAAAATGATTTTTAGTTGGGATACATGTTATGAATTGCCTAGACATAGTAAGGTCTTTTTAATTCTGTTGGCTGCCAAAAAAGCAGTTTTAGTAAATGGAAATCAGTTTAAACCAACTGTACTTGAAGTATATTGTAACAGAGATAAAAGAACTGGGATCTTTAGAAAGAGTAATACCAAACTGCATAGAAGGAAATGCAAATTTTGGTAACAATACATGTAAAATGATGATTTGGAAGAGGAGTGAGGTTTGAGGGAAGACAGAAATTGAGCAATTCATGCAGTGTTGGATTGAAACTTGTATAAAAGATGTATAATGTTTGTAACTATGAATATATTAATTTCGTTAGATCTGAAGTAGTTGTCTTCATTTGGTCTTCAACCTGTGGGGGCTCCCAGATCCGTATCGGATCCAACTCTGCAGCATACCCAGCATCTGATCCAAGCTCAAACCTCCTCCCCTTACCCATAATGCTCCTGTCTTCTTCCTCCCAGATCTCATTTGCCGCACTACATATCCGCATCGTGATCCGAGCTTTCTGAGATAAAAGTTTGGGGCAAGTGCTGATGTTCTTCATGTTTTACTGTTGCAGTCATCACCTGTGGGTTATCCCTGCTGTGGTAGCCTTCGGCCGTCCCGAATACCAGAGTCTGTGTTTTTTTGCATCGGCTGCAGCCCCCTGCAGTCTGACGTCAGGTTGTCCGTGCTATAAAGCAAGGCAGCCAGCATCATTACATCAGTCTTTCTTGCCATGGAGCCTGTAGCAGAAGTAGTTCACATGAGTGCCGGTCAGTCGCTACCAGAGTTTGAATTGAAATACCTCTCCTAGAACAGTGCCTTCCTACTAGCTGTCACCTCAGCCAGAAGGGTTTCTGTTCATACCCATTCCACTAGGGCAGCCTCCACTTCCACAGCCTTCCTCAGAGGAGTCCCCACCAGGGACATCTTGGAAGCTGCCACCTGGACCTCTGTCCATACCATTACAAAGCATTTACCACCTACTCTTTTTTTTTCTAAGTCTAGGGCAGGGTTTGCCTCTGCAGTTCTGCAGGTCTTGCTGACCCATGCCTAGGGCTCTAACCTATCCTTGTACCTATCTCCTCAGCTTTGGGAATCCTACCACAGGTGATGTCTGCAACAGTGAAACACAAAGAACATAGTACAGTTGTGTACATAAATTTAGATGTTCGAGTGTATTCACTGTTGCAGTCCTGGTTTCCCTCTCTCCATCCCCTTGTATCCTCTTTCCCTAGGGGGACATAAGCTTCCCACGGTGGCTTTTAGCCACCAGGACCACTTTACCTTATTTCTTTGTGCTTCTGATGAGTTAGGGCAAGAAAAACTGATTTAATGACGTCTGCTGCCTTTCTTTATAGCACTGACGACCTGACATCAGACTACAGACGACTGCAGCCAACGCAAAAAAAATGTGACTCTGGTATTCGGGCCGACTTGAGAGCTACCACAGCAGGAATAACCCACAGGTGATAACTGCAACAGTGAATACACTCTAACATCTACATTTTAAGTGTACACAACTGTACTCTTTGGTATAAATCTTTCCTTTTGTTTTTCCTCTCTACCTGCTTTTCTTTACCTTTTATACCTCCCTGTGTTTCTTTCTCCTTGTGTGTGTGGTCTGTGTGAATGCGAGTATGCTGGGCCTGAGGTTGGGATATGTCTGACACTCCCAAACCTGGCTTTAGAAAATGTACAGTGTGTGGCCATAAGTTCTCCCCAGCCGATGGCCACACTTTTTGCGTAGTGTGTCTTGAGGCAACCCATCTCCAAACCTCCTGTTCCATTTGTGCTGGGTTTAATCCCCGGGCACTTAAGGACAGGAGGGACAAACTCATCCTTAAGGGCCTTCTTCCCTTTTCGAGGACTCTACTCCCAGTGCCCCCAGCTTCTGCCCCTCCCTCCTCCCTGACCTTTGGGACTCAAACTACCACCAAGAGGCCCGGGGATGGAGCCAAAACTTCAAAAAGGGATAGGCCAAAGAAGCAATCCCCAGATCGCTCGGCTTTGGCCGGCCTGCTACCTAAGGTTAGGTTGGCGCCAAGAACGGAGTCTCCCTGGCTCTGTTCCCCTCTGTTTTCTCCAGTGCTGAAAGAGCCCCGGATCCAGTTGCTGGCTCAGGCTTCTCCTCACCGCCCCTCCAGGCCGGTGTCAGTAACCTCCTCCTCCCGCTCCACCTGGAGGCTTAGAGAAGCATAGATTGATAGGATGATGAGGAAGTTCATCCGCACCCAGATACAGATGGGAGTCTTGCCTGACCCCCTCTCCCTCTGGAGCGGGGAGCACACTGACCTTTTTCACCCAGATTACTCCTCCTCTGATTTGACCTTTGGCTTTGGAGCCCTTGGATCCGAGGACTCTCGGCATCGAGGGGCTGGCACTGACTGTAACTTGTACCTCGATGCCGGCTATAACCTTTAGCAGGTCGGATCTGACTGGCTCTTATCCAACAAGCTCTCTGAGATGTAGCCTCAGCATTAAATCCGAGGAGTTGGGTGTCAGCTCAGTGTGTGTTGGAGTGCAGCCTTCCGCATGGTATCTTGGCACCTGGAGGTTCGGGTCAGAGGGTGACTGCTCCTATTGTCTTTTCTCAGGATGTCCATTCCCCTTTGGCTTTCGATGTGGTGGAGAGGGTTGTCTCGATTTCTTTGAAACCCTTGACCATCTCTTCTTCAGACTCTGCCTCGACTCCCTCAGTTTCTGGTGCGTTTCCGGCCATTCTGCCATCTCAGGGACAGCCTGCCGCCACTTTGCCTCAGGAAGCTTCTGCTTGGGAACAGCAAGACATTGGCGAGTCCTCCCCAGAGATCCCCACTGAGGAGATTCCTCACAAACGTATGTGCAGAAAGAGGCAGGCAGACTCCCCATCAGAGTCTCTCACTGAAGACACCGATTTGGAGGAAGGGGAAGGTTCCCCCAGTCACCTCCGAGGATGTCTCATGGAAGTCCTTCACCAGCAAGAGGGGTGGTCTTCCCAAAAACCTATCTTAGACAAATCGGTGTTCCCCAAGGCATTCGGCACAGGACACTACCTCCTGGATGTCCCTTCCTGCAGATCCTTTAGTGGATCTGATTACATCTGTGGAGTGGAAGAAATCTGAGACAGTGGAGCACATTCCCAAATGTCCGGATAAGGTCTTGAGACCCCCCCCACAGATAAGTTCTGTTGGAATAAAGGATCCCCCGTTGATGCTATGGTGGTGGTAGCTGCCACTAGGAAGGGGCTTTCTCAGGAGAGTTCTACGGTCCACCCTTCTGACAGAGAGCCAAGGGTGATGGACCATTTCAGGAACGGGTGTACGTTTCAGTGATTTGGCTGCAGCAAGACCTAGTTAAGGAGATCACTGAGTCTACCTTGGAGCCCATGTTGGCAGAGGATAAGACCTTCTCTGCTTGTATGGCCACTCTAAAATCAGTTGCGAACACCTCTGTGCACCTCCTCTCCCATGCAACAGAAGGAACCGCTAGGGCAGCTGGTACAGGCATTGCCATCAGGCGACATTCCTGGCTCCGGCTCTGTCAATTTTTGGAACCTTTCAAAGCGTCATTTACCAATGTCCCATATGACGGTTCTTCCTTGTTTGGGAAGTCAGTATGTGAGACTTTAGTTCAGAGTGAGAAGGATGGGAAGACTGTGTCTACCATTAGGATCCACTTCTCTGCCTCTCAACAATCCTTCTCTAGGAGTCAACAAGGGACCAAGAAGATGTGGTTTCGGAAATCACAGAATTTTCCCCAAGACATTCAAGACTCACCTTCCCCCAGGGGCAGAGGGGGATTTGATAGACATCACCCTAGACGCAGAGAGGGTCCGAGAAATATTATGGGTCTCTAGAACCTTTCTCAGACAGACCAGCTCAGCAACCCTGAAGGGTTGCCCGACTGCTCATCTCCTGAGGCAGTCGGGGGCAGTCTTTTTTGTTGCATCTAACTGAATGGTAGTCCATAACAAAATGTCATTGGGTGTTATAAATTATTTCCAGAGGCTATTCAGTCCCCTTCCTCGAGCCACCTCCACTGCCCAAACAACTCCCGGACGTTCCACCTGTGCAGAGGGAGGATGTAGCACTGGAAATCACAAAGCTGCTAAGAAAGCGAGTCATCCAACCTGTCCCCTTAGACCAGGTGTTTATTCCAGGTTCTTATTGGTGCCAAAGTAAACGGGGGACCCGAGACCCATTTTGGATCTATTCATCTTTGAACCTGTCTGTGGCCAAGGCCAAATTCCAGATGGTCACCCTTCAATCTATCCTGTCTTTCCTGCAGGAGAATGATTGGATGTGCTCGATCGACCTCCAAGATGTGTACCATCATATCAAGATGGACAGATGCTCTCAGAAGTGTCTCCACTTCTGGCTAGGAGCCAATCATCAGTTCAGAGCCGCTCCCCTTTGGTCTCACCACAGCCCCCAGGGTGTTTTACCAAAGATGTGTTGGTAGTAGTGGCACACCTGAGACTCCAGGGCGTTCAGGTATTTCCCTACTTGGACGTTTGGCTCCTCGCTGCCCCTTCCAGGCTTCAGCTTTGTCAAAAAAGGAATTCCCTTTCTTCTTCCAGCCCAGAGGTTAGGCATTACCATCAGTTTCAACAAGTCATCTCTGACCCCCGTCCAAACATTAGACTTCATTGGGGCATGATTAGACACAATTCGAACCAGAGTGTTTCTTACTCCAGACAGAATACACAGTCTGAAGCTACATGTGCTTTGCATTCTTCAAACTTTGTCTCCCGACAGCGGAAGTAGTATTAAGGGCATTGGGGTCCATGGCAGCCACGATCGGTCTCTTGCCCTTGGCGTGTCTTCACATGCAGATCCTTCAGTGGATACCTTTAATCCAATGGTCCCTGTTAGATCTTCCATTGACTCACCCTGTCCAAATCTCTCGAGTGTGCAGGAACTGTCTTTGAGGGTGGATTTGTTCCTCGGACCTGGTTTGGGGACGTCCTTTTATCCCACCTTTTCCCATGGCCATAGGGACTATAGACTCTTCCCAGCTGGGATGGGGGAGGCACTGTTCGGAAAGGATGGTTCAAGGCATGTGGTCTCCCTATGAGACCAATCTGCATATCCATGTCCTGGAGATGAGTGGTGCTTCTAGCGTTGCAGACTCTCCATGCCCATCTTCTTTCAGGAATGATCGCTATCCAGACTGACAGTATGTCAGTGGTCTGGTACATCAACAAACGGGGGGAACCAGATCTTATCCCCTATGTCGCGAGGCCATGAGAGTATGGGAATGGGCAATCTCCACCGGCCGTTTTCTGGTGGCAACACACATTCCAGGGGGTCCAGCATTCTAGCGGATAAGCTCAGCAGATCTATTCTTATGCCTCACGAGTGGTCTCTGAATCCTTCCATAGCGGAACAGATCTTTCACAAGTGGGAGCAGCCATTCTCTGATCTGTTTGCCTCTGCTCGCTTCCAACACGAATTCAGCGAGTTCTTCGCTCTGAAGTCCCCTCAGGGGGAACCCTCCAGTGACGCTCTGACTCATGCTTGGCCCCCTGGTCTTCTTTATGCTTATATTCCTCTTCCCCAATATCAACATTTCTTCAGAAAGCTCGCAGGCTGGGGAACTTGGTGAGGCCAGAATGGGGCAATGAGGATAACTAAGTCTGATTTCCCTCTCTAAGGTATCATCTGGTGGCTCCACCATGGACATAGGAGATCCAGAGCTGGATCCAATCTCATCCCTTAGGGATTCCCCATCCAGACTGGGACTGTCTTAAGCTCACAGCTTGGCTGCTCCAGTTCCCATGATGGTCAGGACTCCTGGATTATCCTCTCCCATCAAAAGAATTCTAGTAGCGGCTCATAAGTCTTCTACCAGAAAAGTGTACTCAAGCAAATGGAAATGTTTTTCTGTCTAGGCCTATCGACGTGCATTAGATCCTTTCACGTCTCCATTGTGTGCGGTGTTGGAATGTTTATCTGGAATTCTTCAACAAGGTGCCAGTTTTTCTACAGTCAAAGTTCAACTTGCGGCAACTTCTAATTATCATGTGGAGGATAATATGTCTTCCTTAGCTTCTTCAAAGCTTTGTAAGGCCTTCCTGAAAGGTACCTTTCTTCTTCACCCCCCCCCCCCCCGATAAAGGATCCTAAGCCACAGTGGGATCATACCCTAGTACTTTCAAGCCTTAGTCTCGCCTCCCTTTGAACCTGCAGCTTCAGTGGATATGCAGTTTCTGTCCTGGAAGACTGCCTTTCTGGTTGCCATTACTTCCGCCAGGAGAGTTTCGGAACTTCAAGCTCTATCGATCGAAGCCCCTTATATAATTTTTCACAAGGACAAGGGTGTCTTTGCATACTAATCCAGCCATTCTACCTAAAGTAGCTTCAGATGCCAACATTTAATCAGGTAATCAACCTCCCGGTCTTTTTTCCAAATTTTCAAAATAAGGGAGACTACAAATTGCATTTACTAGACGTGCACAGACGATTACATTTCTACTTGCACAGGACAAAAACCTTTCGTAAATCTGACCAACTCTTCATTTCTTACTCCAAACCCTTTTTAGGGGAAACCAAGCTCTAAAGTTACCATTACCCATTGGATTTCTGAATGCATCATTCGGGTGTATTCAGCCAGGGGTATTTCCCCACAAGTCAGGTGAAAGCGCACTCCATCAGATCTATGGCCATGTCAGCAGCTTTCTGGTCCAGAGTTTCATTAGATATTTGTTTTGTGGCCACTTGGTCCTCATCCCATACCTTCATCTTACATTATAAATTGGACATTGTATCCTGGAACAGAGCCCCCTTTTGCTCAGCCGTGCTCTGGGCTATCCTTCCATGAGGGCCTCCCAGGTGCCTGGTAGCTGGGGACTCTGTCCCACAGGTTGAAGATAAATGAAGACAACTACTTGAGAGAGCGTTATGGTGAATAAATAACTTCTTTATCTGAGTAGTTGTTCATTTGTCTTCAACCATCCCTCCTCCTTCCCCCAGCCGTGTGTGAACTGTTGGTGCCTCTAAGAGTCATGGAGGTGGTCACCGTAGTTATCCTTGTTTTTTTTTTTTTTTTTTTTTTTTTTTTTGTATGGACAACTCTCTGTTGGGTCGGGTGATGGTACTGGATTAGGCAGCAGATTCGATCTGAAGGGAGGAGGGAGACGGGTGCATTTTGGGTAAGGGGAGGAGCTTTGAGCTTGGAGCAGATCCTGGATATGAGGCCGAGTCGGATCTGATACAGATCCGGGAACCTCCACAGGTTGAAGACAAATGAAGAACTACTCCTGAGATGGAATGTTATGGTGAGTACATAACTTCTTTTTATTTTATTTAAATGTATGTTTGCCTATGTCTTAAGTGATATTTCAGTGAAGGTGTTTAAAATAATTTGTCGTTTTTTTTTTTTTTTTTTTTTTAATCTGGGAGTCATCAAATCCTCATCTGACATATAAACACTCCTGCAGGCACATGCATTTGTCATTAGCTGGAGTACTAAAAATGGCTCAAGCTCCCTGCCAAAAAGTGCAGCATTGTAACATTTGGTAAGCACACCAGTGCTCCATTTTATTGCATTACCACCTTCAAAATGAAAAGATTGCAAGAGACTTGTGTATTTGGGTGGACAGTTCCCTTATGTTTGACCATCACATTGCAACAGTGGTTAGGACATTTTTACTTCTCACATAGGAAAAGTATTTCTTCCAGATCAAAAGTCCTCACCTCCTTGTACTACACGCTAATTGGACCCATTTTTTGAGTCAAAGCCCCCAATGAGATGTTCTTACGAAGTATTCTCAAACAGTTGGTAAAGATTCCAGAGGTTTATAACTAAAAAGTTCAGGGGCTTAAAAGATCTGAACTACTAAGAAAGACACAAAGCTTTATCCCTAAGGTTGGTTTCATGTAGGATGCCTTAGGTGTGAACTGTAGCTTGCCTATAGGGCTGTAAGGGATCCAGTAGTCCAAAAACTCTGCTACCTCCATAAATCAAACAGTCCAGCTAACACTGGGACCAATTGTCTAAATTTACTCTAACAAAAAAGTAAGACAAGGAGGAAAACGTTGTCACACAGTGCCTCCTGCTACTCTGGAACAAACTCTCTTAAGGTAAGCAGTGTGGCGCACTGACTGCCTTTAAAAAGGAGTTTGACAACTAGATGGGTATTAGATTCATCCCTGTTGTGACTCCCATGACCATCCTTTGAAAGCGTGGCAAGGCCTAAGGGTGGGTACTGATGAGGTGGAAATGGCCTCGTGGCCCAGATGTCTTGCAACTCCTGTAATCCTATGAAAAGGTTTAAAAAAGGGGAAGGTATTTAGAAAAAAGTCTTCACCAACTTTTGAGTCCTATTGCAACCACCAGCTGAAGACTTGCTGTACTCTGTCACTAACATTTATAGGCATAGCCTGTGGGCATGATCTCCGTGCCTCTTTTCAGAAACATTTCTGTTTTCTGTCTGTAAAGTATACAGTGTTCTCCAGGAGATGACCAGACTGGCCAATTATGCATGCAGATGTTAAATACCATATTAAGACCTTTACATCTAGTGTGTTTTTTTCTGCTTGTGCCCAAAACACAAGATAGTATCTGCCACTAGTTTTGCTTGAAGACCATAATAAGAAGGTAGGAAGCCCTCCAGGCATACCAGGGAAAACAGATTTGTGAGCTTGCCAAAATCACTTGCTATGTCTACCGAGTTAGAGTAGCAGGGTGCACAGATGACCACCCCAGAAGGAGAAAAAAGATCCACAGGGAGAAAGGGAGATCCTTTTAAGTTTAGTCTGTTGGGTCGAAGGTGCAGCCTCTACAAAGGCACTCAGACAGCCCCCCCCCCCCCAATCCTCTTGTCTCCTGAGATCAGCTTATATGTGAAGCTGCAAACTGTATTGCAAGCATTATACTAAATCTGTGGTAATGAAGCAAGTATTAAAGCATAGGTAGAGCTGTGTACTGTTCAACTGGTGGTCCTTCTTGTCCAGTGTCATGACCTTTGGGTAGTCTTGAAAAGTGTGAGATTGGGGATACATGTGTTAGACGCAAGGTTTCTTTGCTTGATAACTGTTCTTGCTGTTCCTGATAACCTAAGGAGTTTGGCAGTCTGAGAATCTTTGGAATGTAACTAGTGCTGCTAGAGTTGGAGGGGAGTCCGTTGATATGTATCAGGCATAGTGAATGTTGTTGTATCTTTCGGCTTTTCCCGGATAGGGGTCGCCACAGCGGAACTCTGGTCCGCTAATGATTGGCAGTAGATTTTTACATACCGAGTTGCCCAATCTCAGGGTGGGTCCCAAAAGATATAAGAGGTATGTATTTCATCTTGCTGGTGGGCTCTCTTCGGGATTCCATAGGAGGAGCTGCAGACTATTCATGACAGTTGAGCTTATTTTCCTTGTGCTTAGCACTGTGACTGTACCAGGACATTTAAAAATGGATGTACATATGTTTGATGCTTATATTAAGCCCTTTCTCTTTTCAAATTATGGTTAAAGTTGGTCCAGTTTGATCACATAGTCATGAAGAGTAAAAAATACAGAAATAAATGGATTTGCCATCTTTGCTTGTCTGGCGTTGTTTCGGTCAGGCATTCTCTGTCTGAGGAGGTATGTCGCATACTGATTTTTTAATTGTCAGCAGGGTAGCATGCTGATTATAAACGGCATGCAGTCGGAATTTTGCTGTCTATCTAGGTAATACAAACTTCCACCCACATTTACGGATCAAAAAGCCTGTTATGTAACCTCTGACTAATTTTTTTTAGGTGCTTGGGCAGATGCAAGAAAGGAACTCCATTTCACGAAAGTAAGGAAAGCTTAAAATATTTACAACTGCTTGTAAATGAGATGTTGTAAATGGACCACCAACTAAGTTTAATTCTGTGTTGGTAGGGTGTGTATGGCAAACAAAATTTTTTTTTTTATTTCTTCTTTATGAAGATAAAGGGTTTATCTGAAGGCTTTTCCTTTTAAAAAGAAACAGTCAAATCAGTAATGGATAATCAGATCATCTTGATTGGTGTTAGCTGATTTGACTGCAGTGGAGAATATTGGGTGAGGTAGTGTTTGCATGCTGCCTAGAATGTTAATGGCAGTACCATAGTTTGAAGGCAGCATAATTGTACCCTTACATTTTCAGTCTTTTCAGTCTAATGCACAGAGATTTATACTTCACGTGTTGTACAAGGAAAATAAATTATGCACGTAATGTTATTTGTGTTTCTCAGAAAAATACTGGAGTTTAAGAACAGTAAAGAAAAAAAGGCAGAAAATCATATCCTTCATATTTTGAAGTATTCCTTGTAAAATTTGATTCTTTGGCAAACTACTCAGGATTGCATTCAGTCATTAATGCCAGAAACACACAAAACAAAGCACTTTCTTGGCAAAGATAGGGACATTACTCAAAACAGAGTATGTTAAACATCATATCCAGAGGCTATTCTATCCCTTCCATATCATCTCCCATAACTCCATCACACCTCCCAGATGTTCCACCTGATCACAGGGAAGCCGCAGCTTTACAGGTTTCGAAACTGTTACAAAAATGAGCCATCGAACCACCCCTTCCCCCGACCAGTCCGGATCAGGCATCTACTCCAGGTTCTGTCCCCATCTGCACAGACTAAAACTGCTCTAAAAACATTAGCACTGCGTTTCGAGAAAAATAAATTATCACTGTAACAGTTTAAAACTTTCTCCAAAGTATGGCCATGTTGGAGTTGGCATATATAAGTTCGGGTGTATGGTGTGCATTTTCCTCCACTGATTATCTTCGTGTTTCACTGTTGTAGCCATTACATTTGGGTAATCCTGCTGGCAGGTTGCCCTCAGTCGGCCTGAATTCCAAAGTCCTGGGTCCTGCATCGGCTGCTGTTGCCCCTTCCCTGACGTCAGGTCGTCAGGGTTATAAAAGATGCGGCCGACGCCATTTTCTTCAGTCTTTCTTGCTGCGCGGTGCCTGAAGCAGAAGCAGTTTGCAAGTGCCGGTCGTTCGACTCCTGAGATTTTCGTGTTCGAGTTTCAGATCCGAAGTCTTCAGTAAAGCTAAGTACCCCATTGGGGAAACATTTTTCTTGCTCCAGACCGATGTCAGAAAAAGTAAATAATTGTATTTCTTGTGGAAAGCAAATACCTCATAAGGACTTTCATTCTTACTGTATTCCTTGCCTAGGCCCTGATCACAACGTTGCTGGTTGTCGGTTTTGTGCTAGATTTAACCAACGCGCTATTAAGCGTCTATGATTTTGCTTTAAACTATTTTGGACGCCGGTTTAATTATCTAGAAATGTCGTCGGGTAGTCATCCGACTACCGGAGTTCACAAAAAACGCAAAGAAAAGGAGAGAGACAACCGAGGCCTAAAACAGACTAAGCTTCTCCCAAGCCAGTCGCCAGTTCGCCTGTTCTCAGTGAGGCGCTTTCGCAGCCCCAGACACCCGCTACTTTAGAGTCGCAGGCCGCTACCGACTCCCAAGTGGAGTCGGCCATGCCGCTGGAAACTCAAGGTATTGGAGCCTCGATACTATTCCTTCAGATGGGTCTGGAGCCACTGAGCAGGTACAGCATCTGAGGGTGTATTCAGTCCAAAACATCTTTACATTAAACCACCTGTGTTAGATTCTGAGTCTAGTCTCACCCCTGACTCCTTACCTCCAGCTCCTGTTAAGCCTGACTGATATTACACGATTCCTGACTCTCATAAATTCCTTTTTAAAAACCCTGCTGCAGACCCAGAAACTATTTCACAGGGTCCCAAAGGAGTTAAGGCTTCCACTGCAAAAAACCCTACCCCTTCTGACAGAGATTCTAGGGCACTAGATAGATGGGGAAAAAAGGTTTACACATCTGCTACCTTGCCTATAAGGGCCTTAAACTGTCAGTTTCATATGCTCAAATATCAGCAACATGTCATGGCATTGCTTAATCAGAAAATGTTATTAAACTCTGAATGTACAGAAAACAAGGAAATGCAGGATTTATTGCATGCAGCTGAACAAGTTGGAAAGCATACTTTGCAATGTGGTTTTGATTCTTTAGAGGCCTCCTCAGTTACGGGTTCTGTAATTAGGAGGCATGCTTGGTTAAGGGAACAAAATCTGCTTGATCATGTCAAAGTAAAATTATTAGATGTACCTTTACAGCATGATACTTTGTTTGGTGTTAAGGCAGAGGAGGTGTTAAATAAAATGGAGGACAAAGCTAAATCTATGCCAACTGTCAAAGCTTTTTTACAAGTACAGCCACCTAGGTTTAGTAGACACTGACCTACAAAGAATTTGTCCTTTCCTGTGTCAGACAGACCTCAAAGGGGCAGATCCAGATGCCCTAGAGGCAGATCCCAGGTGCAAGGTTCCTACAGTTCAAAGCAATGGGGTGCTTCTACCTCCAAAGTTGGAGAAGACAAATCACAACCATACAAGAAACAGTCCCAATGACTTCCCCATGCCTGCACCAAGCACTTATCTCCTGGCAGCACCCTTAGGGGGAAAATTAGCACTTTTTTCTCAAAATTGGCACATTATAACCCAGGACAAGTGGGGTTCTAAATATCGTGTCTCAAGGGTACAAGTTCCATTTCCATACCCTGCCAAAGGCAAACGGCTGGCCAGATTTGCCAAAAAATCATTGGGCAGAGGCACAAAAACAAGTCTCATCCCTCATGGGCATGGGGGCCATTCAACAAGTACCAGAGCAAGAGCAGGGACAAGGATTTTAATCAAGACTGTTCTTGGTACCCAGAAAGGACAAGACCTGGAGACCAATACTGGACCTATCTATTCTGAACACATTTCTGGATATACCAAAATTCAAGATGATGACTTTGTAGCAGCTTCTTCCCATGCTGGACAAGAACACTTGGCTGGTGACTCTAGACCTAAAAGAGGCATACCTGCATGTCCCAATCAGACAGTTATGCAGACGATACCTCGGATTCAAGGCTGGCTCAATGCATTACCAATTCTCTGCACTGCCCTTTGGCTTATCTACTGCGCCCAGGGTCTTTACAAAGTGCCTGGCACCAGTAATTGCATTCTGCAGACAAAGAGAAATACAAATATTATCCTTACTTGGACGACTGTCTAATTCAAGCAGAGAACAAGGACAATCTTCTACAGCATCTGGCATTTGTGAAAAGACTTCTAACATGCCTAGGGTGCACAGTCAACGAAAAGAAATCAAAACTAGTACCCTCTCAAGATAATATTCCTGGGTGCAAGCTTAAATGCAACTGCCCAGATGGCTTATCTCACACCAGACAAAGGCAACTGACTACATATTTCAAAATGTTGTCAACAAAGGCCCAGTTATCTGCAAGAAAAATTCTGCAGGCCTTGGGCTTCATGACATCCTGCATCCTACTAATTCCATGTGCAAGACTGCATATGAGGAAACTTCAGTGGTACCTAAAAAGTGTTTGGACTCAACATTGCCACAGTCTGGAAACAATGATTACTCTCATTCCCTGCCTACAACAGGAGTTTCGATGGTGGGCAAAGGCTTGTCACCAGAACAAGGGACAGCCATTCACATTACCCCCAGCCAGGCAGACATTAACAACGGATGCATCAGATTATGCCTGGGAGCCCACATGGCAGGAAAATGTTTTCAAGGCACATGGTCCGCAAACCAAATGCATCTACATATCAATCAAAAATAGATGCTAGCTGTTCAAAATGCCCTGACAGCCTTCAAGGACCTACTTCATCCGGGACAACTACTGATAAAGACAGACAACACCACAGTCATGTGGTATATAAACAAGCAGGGAGGCACTCATTCTTACCCCCTTTGCAGACTAGCCATGACTTTGTGAGACACAGCATTGGCTTACCAAGTACATCTGCAGGCACAATTCCTGCCAGGAAAGATAAATACTCTGGCAGACTAAGCAGAAACGTCATGGATCCCCTCGAGTGGAAATTGGATCCACAAGTCTTCAGCATGGTAACAAGGAAATAGGGATGCCCAGACGTAGATCTATTTGCCTCACCTCACAACTGCCAACTAAAGCGATTCTGCACAAGGACTTATCACAGACAAGCATGGAAAGTGGATGCCTTATCTTTCAGCTGGAAAAACTTAACAGTATATGCTTTTCCTCCTCTGCCTCTCCTCCACACTCCACAAGGTACTCCTAAAGGTCAGGCAGGAGAAGCCAAAAATGATACTGATTGCCCCAGACTGGCCGCACCAGTACTGGTATCCAATCCTAAGGAACTTGTCTCAATGCCCAGCCTGGACCTTAACTCAAGTGTCCCATCTACTGTCCCAGCAGAACAATCAAATCCTGCACAGCCAACTCAAGACCTTAAATCTGGCAGCATGGCGGATAATGTAGTCATACAAAACACACCTCTCACTAAAGCGGTGATGGATGTTATTTTGGAGGCCAGGAGGCCTACTACTAGAAAATCCTATGCTGGAAAATGGAAGAGATTCTGTGGTTGGAACCAGGCACAAGGAATTGACACAGCTGTACCAAATATTCCTCAGATTTTGCAATACTTGACTGAGATGCTGGACAAAGGCCTATCCTTTTCATCTATAAAAATTCATGCCTCTGCCATCTCAGCTCATTACAATACAGAGCCACCAATCTTTTCTCATCCTTTATTAAGGCAGTACCTCAGAGGGGCCAAAAGTTTAAGGCCTCCAAGGAGATCACAATACCTGTATGGGACCTCAATTGTGTCTTGGAAAAACTCACCCTGCCTCCTTTTGAACCAGCCGCTACAGCTGATCTAAAGTTTTTATCTTGGAAAACAGCTCTGCTCCTAGCAATAACTTCTGCAAGACGAGTCTCAGAGCTGCAGGCACTCATGGCTGTGGAACCTTTTATCATTTTTTATCCAGACAGGGTTTCTCTGAGGACAAACCCGACATTTTGCCTAAGGTAGTGTCTAGTGTGGCCCTTAACCAAACTATTCGTCTGCCTACCTTTTATCCAAACCCAAAGAATAAGGGGGAGAGAAGTCTGCATTCTTTGGACATGCACAAACAGCTACACTTCTATTTGAACAGAACCAAAGCTTTCAGAAAGACAGAGCAATTACTAGTGGCATATGCTGCAGGATCACAAGGAAAGGCTATCTCAAAGCAGACTATTTCAAAGTGGATAGGCCACTGCATTCGTTTCTGCTATTCACAACATGGCAAGCCAGTACCTAAGGGCATTAGGCCACATTCAACCAGAGCAGCAGCCACTTCAGTAGCCTTCCTCAGGGGAGTACCAACCAAAGACAATTTAGAGGCGTCTACTTGGAGTTCAGTGCACACCTTCAGAAAGCACTATCACTTACCACTCTACTCTAAATCCAGGGCAGGCTTTGCCACTGCAGTTCTGCAGGGCCTAATAGCCGCTCCTAATGCTATTTAGCTCCAGCCTCCCAACCTTAGCTTTGAGATTCAACCCGGTTGTAATGACTGCAACAGTGAAACACGAAGAACATAGTACAGTTGTGTACACTTGCCATAAATGTAGATGTTAGAGTATATTCACTGTTGCAGTCCAGGTTACCCACCCGCCATCCCCCATTTCTTTGCTGGAACTGATCTGTACTTCTCTATTCTGTACAACCTATGTGGTGTATTTGCTTGTAGATGAAGGCAAAATGTATACTTTGGTGCATGCATGTTTTATTGACATATTTTTAGCCTACCCTTTTGGGGGCATCTGACATCTGGGGCAAGAAAAACTGAAGAAAATGGTGTCTGCTGCATCTTTTATACCCCTTGCGCACTGATGTCAGGGAAGCGGCGACAGCAACCGATGCCGGACCTAGACTTTGGAATTCAGACCGACCTGAGGGTAGCCTGCCAGCAGGATAACCCAATTGTAATGACTGCAGCAGTGAATACACTCGAACATCTACATTTATGGTAAGTGTACACAACTGTACTTTACGTTCATAGACTTCAGTGGGTCACCTTTGAGCATGTGCCATGGTGTGCCCTTTAAGGTTTATGGATGCAGCAGACACTTTGCCTTTGCCTACACCACTGAGTTTAAACTTTCTTGTTTTTCCTCAGTGACCGTCCAAAAAATGTTCACAAGTAACTATATGAAGATGATGACAGTTTAGTTTTTTGAAGGGGGAAAGTGCTGTTGGGGAGTTTATGCATCAGCAAATCACTAACTTGAAAATGCATTGTAATGTGGTCTTGATGTTTAAAAAAAAAAAAAAAACATGTCATCTGATGCTATCTGTGTCATTACTCACAGATGGGTCTGGGATCCAACCTCTGATCTCCGAGTCAGCCACTTTTCAGATCGATCCAGATCTCAAGCTCCTCCCCTTCCCATAATCTTCTGCTATGCTCTAACCCCCAGATCTCATTTGCCGCTGAATCACTCCAGATGTGGTCCAGGCTCAAGAGTTAGGATTCTTAGATCACTGGTGTTTTGTTTGCTTTCTTTTCTTCCTTAGGGTGATATTACTATCTTTAGCTGATTTCAGTTGGTATAATTGTATTTCCTCCCCTCCCAGTCAGAACCTAGTGTTTGTTTAGGTAGGTTTCTCCCCTCCCTCCTTCTAGTGCTTGGCACATTGCACCTTTTTTCTTGAGGTAATTCCTTTTTTAAAAAAAAAAATCTCTCTCTCTCTGTGTTGTGTGTGAGTAGTAGTTCCTTACTATGGCTGAAAAGCCTTCACGTTTTAAGAGATGCTTCTTGTGCAGTCAGAAGATGCCATGCTCTGACTCGCATGGAGAGTGTCTCTGTTTTGGGTCAGTGCACCTGGAACTTGAATGCAACATTTGTGCCACATTCAACCCTAGGGCCCTTGTAGAGCGCTGCAACAAGTTACTCTTCATAGGCTTGGCGCAGGGTGGTCCACTGTCCTTGTACTCCCCTTTCAAGTCTTCTCAGGACGCGAAGAAGAGACCTCCTCCTACCCCTGGTGTGTCCTCTTCCTCACTCCCAAAAAAGTCGAGGCTCTCATCGCAGATCCCTGGATCTGAGCCCAGCCTGTTTGGTGTCTGATCCGACTTGTGCAGTTCCCAGATCTTTGGCCCAGGCTGTCTAATCCAAGGTCTCATCGGATTGGAGGCCTTCGGATCCGAGTAAGGGCAGGCCATCCTCTGATCTGACCAGTACACCTCCCCAGGTCTTCAGATTCTATAAAGTTGTTGGAACAACAGTTGTCGGATCCTCTTATAGAGGGTTCCTCTTCCAGATCCTCCAGGTGGTCAAATCAGAGACATCGGAGCCGATCTTCTTTTCGGAGAATCTTTTCTGATTCTTTTGAATCAGCTGAACATTCTGACTAGGAGGAGTTTTTTTGATGAAGAGCCCTCCCTGACTTCCTTTGAAGAGTCAGATTCTGAGGAAAACCTGTCTTCTACTTCCCCCCCTGAGGACACTCTTCATGTAATGAGGGAGCATTTCCATTGGGAAGACCAGTGTGATGACCCACCACTGCCAAGAAGCCTCACACCTGTGGCAATAGTGGGGGATGTTCACTGAGTAGATGACAGGTACCAACCCAGTATTTCCACATGCAGCTCTTTGCACTGAGTGCAGTTTCCCTTAAGAGCACACAGAAACCACAGTCAATCTGGGGCTGGTATCTCCCTCTTTCTCCAGATCCCCAATAAGCCTCCCCACTGGTACAGTTATAGAGTTGAGTCCTTGGCCAGGGTTCCAAGCAAAGTCCTCCAACACTTTGTCCGACCAGTGCTTTGTGTCCCTGCCCAAGTAGCTGCACACACACACACACACACACACACACACACACACACACACACACCCACCCACCCACCCTTGGGAAAGGCTGGCACAGGTTTACTAGCTATTTCCCCTTCTGCCCAGACTATAAGGTAGTTACCACTGCCACCAAGAACCCCTTATCAGTTACTTTAAGGCCCTTAGCAAAAGGGTGCACAGTTTTACTGTGCAGTATTGATATTAATACAAATGATAGTTTTACCAAGAGCAAGGCTGTTAGGAGTGGCCCACACAGTGTCACCAAATAGACATGCAAGTACTCCCAAAACCTAAATATCTCTACACAGATCAGCTACAATGAAGGGTTTAGATATATTTAATAATAATAAAACAAGATAATACTGAATATATATTCACAGTAAGAGTTCAAAACCATAGGAAATATTCAAAACAACATTGTAGGACAGTCTCAAATAAAACAAAAATATCTAAACTAAGCTTCACTATATTCCTGACTGCATCTGAGAATAACTATAACCTAAGAACTTGCTTAACAGAGCAAGACAGATGTGTTGAATGGATCTTCCCAACTGTTGTGGGGTCCAAGACGATGCAGAATGCTCTCTCACTAATTAATATCTAAAATATTACTGCAGGGTTCACTTGCAGGTCATCATTTCTTGTCATTTGACTTCTAGTTCCCAGGCCAAAACCCCCATTGCTTAAGCTTGGCAGTATTTAGCATCTACCTATAAAAATATGCAGACAAGGGCTTCTCCTCAGATCTCAGGCAGATGCTGAAAGTCCTAAAACAATTGCATTTCTTCATGATTTCAAAACTAGTAATTGGTTCACCCCAAAGACAACACAGAAAGTTTCCAAGTACAGACATTGTGTCTCATGCTGCATTGAAAACTGAAAGATATAATCTTTTATGGCCTAGCCATAAAATAATTTAATTTTAGTTATTTTTTCAGAAGTTTGCTGGACTGAAGTTAACCTCCTGTATTCCAGTTTCCACTGTTAAAATATATACATTTAAGCAGTTGCAATAGCACATGTACATTTCTGTTCTCTTCCAGTAGGGCACACTGGTTACATTTCAAACACAGTACTCTACAAATACCTTTTCAACACACACGTTTGTACAACCAGTTTGATATACACATGACATACAGTTCTAATACATTGTTAACACAAGCATCTTGTATAAATCCATTTTGATATTCACCAATGACATATAATAATTTACAGAATTCCAGCTAGCTCTGCTGGCAGTATCACCTTTCATCATAACCAGGATTACCCGCAATTCAGAAAGAGGATTAGAGAATTTGTTGAGCTGCCAGAGCACAAGCCTGTTGCCATCCTTCCAGTTTTACAGGTTGTAGAGGATGTTTTCTTAGTTTCCTCTTTGAATCCAGACTCCCTTCCTCCAGCCTTTCGAAAACCAGACAGGTTTTGTAGGGTACTAGACTCTCGTGTCTCTTTAAGAACTCCTCTGCTGACCCAGAGGTTGTGACCCCAGGACGCAAAAGAGCTAGAGCTAGCTCCTCCAAAAAACCCTGTCCACTGATGGAGAGTAGGGCTTTTGATACATTTGGAAAAAAAAATTACACCTCTGCCACCTTAACTGTGAGGGCCCTTAACTGTCAGTTCACACCTCTGCCACCTTAACTGTGAGGGCCCTTAACTGTCAATTCTACATGATAAAATACCAGCAAGCACAGTTGTCCTCAGTGGTTTTTAATTTTTTGGTTCAAAAATCTTTCCCAAGAATTACTGGACCTTTTGTTTCTGTGGCTGTCAAGTTGCTAGGCAATACTTATATTGTGGCTGTGATGCTGTGGAAGCTTCCAGCAGGGCTGCAGCTACTGATTGTTATTCGAAGATATGCCTGGTTAATTGAACAATCTCTCCCTGAGCAAGTCAAGTTAAATCTTTTGGGTACCCTTGTGGACAAGAATATCCTCTTTGGGCCCAAAGCTGAGGCTGTACTTAAAAAGATGGAGGGCAAACCTAAAGCCATGAAAACTTTTAGACTTCTTTCAGCTTCAGCCTCCTAGCTTCAGTAGGAGCTAACCCTCTAAACGCTGGTTCTTTCCTTCACAGTCCGAAACTAAGCAGAGAAAGCCACGTGTGGAAAGGACCCAAAGGCAGCAACAGCAAAGACCCAGGCACTGGACCCTCTTATACTTCCAAGCATGGGAGTTCTAGGCCACAGGCCCTTGGCAGAGAGCAGCAGTGACTTATCCACCCCAGTCTCTCTGACTGCCCTCCCTTCCTCCCACAAGACTAGGAGGAAGACTATCCCTTTTCAAGGAAAATTTGTCTGTCATCACTTCAGACAGGTGAGTTTGAAGCATTATTTCAAATGGCTACAGACTCTTTCACAGAGGCCCTAAAATGCGTAGGCCATCCAGACGTTCCCCTAAAGCAAAGGACAGAGACCCTTTACCAAGTTCAGAAATTGTGCTCCCACGGCTCAGTGGAAACCATTCTAGAACACCAAAACGGAAAGGGTTCCTACTCAAGACTATTGGTATACAAGAAGGAAGGCTATTGGCATCCCATTATAGCCCTGTCTGCCCTCCATCATTTCCTGCTATTTCCAGAATTCAGAATGTTAACTCTTCAAAAGCATTTACCCATGATATCCCCAGAGGCCTTCATGGTCACCCTGGATCTAAAAGACTCCTATTTGCACATTCCTATAGAGAAATCACACAGAAGCTTTTTACACTTTAGAACAGGTGCCAGTCACTATAATTTTGTGCTCTGCCCTTTAGCTTGTCTACTGCTCCCAGGGTCTTCACAAAATGCTTAGCAGAGGGGTCCAAATTTACCCCTACCTGAGTGATTGTCCTAATACAGACCACAAGTCTTTCAAAACTCTACTTGAATCTGGTGTTCACCTAGAATCTCTTGACATCCCTGGGCTTCACCATAAATCATCACAAATCAAACACAGAACCTTCTACCAGAATTGTCATCTTGGGGGCTCCTCTGGACTCATCCCTACAAAAGGCATTCTTACCTCCAGACAAAGGTCTCTTTCTTGACTCAGTACTTCTAAAAATCATGCAGAGACAATGCCTCACAGCCAGAGAGTTCTTCGGAGCATTGGGCTACATGGCATCTTGCATCCTCATGGTTCCCCTTGCCAGGCTGCACATGAGGAAGCTCCAGTGGTACCTCAAAAATGTGTGTTGCCAGCATGCACAGCCCCTCTCAACCAAGGTACAACTGATTCCTTACTTCAGAGAGGAATTTGCATTGTGGGCACGTGAACCAAGGCCTTCCTTTCAGGTACACACCCAAAAAGCAAACCCTCACCACAGACTCCTGAGAGACAGCCTGGAAGCCCCCTTTCAAACACTTTCTCCCACTTTCCTTGGGTCTTGATCAGTTCAGAGACAAGTGCACAACTTGAAGTAGCTTTTGGCAGTTCAAAAAGGCCTGGTAGCATTTATAGAGAAATGGAAACCAGGGGTCCTATTAGTAAAAACAAAGAACACCACAGTCATGTGGTACATAAACAAGCAAGGGGTACTCACTCCTACCCTCTGTTGCCTAGCAATGCAAGTTTGGGAGACTGCTCACTCTCTGGGATTACACCTTTTGGCACAATACCTTCCAGGTGCACAAAAGCTTCTAGTGGATCACCTCAGCAGAAACCTGATGGACCCCATGAATGGCATCTGCATCGGGGAACATTTCTCAGCATAGCCAAGAAAGGGGAGTTCCCCAGATATACCTCTTTGCCACCAGGGAAAATGCCTAGTTGAAGAGATTCTGCTCCAGGAGCAATCTACCCTTAGCCTGGAAGACAGATGCATTCTCTTTCCCTTGGACTCTCCTCTTCTACGTATTCCTCCCTTTCCTCTGCTTCCTCAGGTGCTGCTAAAGATAAGGGAGGAGGGGCCAAGGGCAGTACTGATAGCCCCAGACTGGCACAGACAATACTAGTATCCTCTGCTACTCAACCTAACCAACGAGAAACCCTGGCAGTTACCTCTGGGATTGGACCTTCTGACTCGGGACAAGGGAATGGTTGTGCATCCCAACCTGCAAATACTCAGACTCTGTTTAGATAATTCCACAGCAACCTGGATAAATCCTGCCCCAAGCAAGCAGGTTCAATACATCCTTAGAGGCAAGAAGGCCCAGTATTAGGAAATCTCACTCATTTAAGTGGAGAAGATTTTCCATTTGGTATGAACAGGACCACAGTCCTTTCTCAGCCTAGATACAGGTTATCCTAGATTACCTGGCTAATCTGATTGACAAGGGCCTGTCCTATTCCTCCATTAAAATTCATGTTTCTGCCATTTTGGCCCATATCCATGCTCTTCCTCCTGTCTTTTTTCACCCCTCTACTCAGACAATTTCTTGGGGGAGTGATTTACATCCGGCCTCCCAGGAAACAACCTACCCCCCTCCATGGGACATCAGTTTTGTTCTGGAAAAAACTGACCCTACCTCCTTTAAAACCAGCGGATTCTATTAACTTGGTTTCTAACGTAGAAAACGGTCTTTTTGGTGGCAGTCATTTCTGCTTAGAATAGTCTGAGTTGCGGGTTCTCATGGTGGTGGGATACTTCATCTTCCATCCAAAGTTTTCCTCAGGACTAACCCTTCCTTTATGCCCAAGGTGGTGACGGACACATCATTAAATCAAACTATACACCTGTCTACCTTCTTTCTCAGTCCACAAAACCAGGTGGAAATATTTCTTCATTCCTTGGATATACATAGGCAGCTCAGTTATCTTGACAGAACCAAGACTTTGAGAAAATCAGACCAATTCTTTGTAGCCTTTGCCATCAGTTCTAAAAGAAAACCAGTTTCCAAACAGATTATTTCCAAATGGCTGTCTCACTGTATCTCATTTTGTTACAGCCATCATGGTAAGAAACCATCTGAGGATGTCAGAGCTCCCTCTCTGCTAGGGCTACTACTAACTTCAGCCTTTCCAAAAGGAGTCCCTACCAAGGACATTCAGGAAGTTGCTATGTGGTCATCTGTGCATACCTTCAAACATTGCAACTTATCAGACTTTTCCAAGTCCAGAGCAGGATTCACTACTGCCATTCTGCAGGGCATCCTGTCCGCTCCCTAATCTACCGTCCACCTTCCTTTTCAACTTTGGGAATCATCCCACAAGTCAGGACTGCAACAGTGAAACACGAAGAACATAGTACAGTTGTGTACACTTACCATAAAAGTAGATGTTTGAGTATATTTACTGTTACAGCGCTCTTTCCCTCCCGCCTCCTCCATTAGCCTACAGAGTAAACTGGTACAAGCTGCATGTCAAGCCAAGGGGACCCTCATTTTTGTGCCTTCCCTTGCTTAGGTTCTCTGTCTTGGGTCCTTTACTTTAGGACTCATCTTGGCGGGGCTCCTACCTTAGGGGGGAGCAAGAAAAAAACTGAAATCATGATGTCTGCTGGCTCCCTATATACTGAGCAAACTGACTGCAATCAGGGCAGTTTTTTTTTGGTAGTCAGGCCAGCCAAGAGCTTTCACGGCAGGAAATCCCACAAGTCAGGACTGCAACAGTGAATAAACTCTAACATCTACATTTATGGAAAGTATACACAACTGTACTACCTCTTACCATTTGTCAGTCTTTTGTATGATAGACAGCAGGTGTATGCCTTTTGAAGTTCAGAATCTTTATACTTTCACTTCGTTGTGCAGTCATTCCTCTGCCTCTTTGCATATGTTTAGTTGTTCTGACCTTTTTTTAGGTTATCTGCATGTGCTAAACTAATCCTGAAACTAGTCTGAAAAACAGAATCGCACTCTATTTTTGTAACTTCTGCTTTTGTCTAGAGCATGACATCTAAGCTTGTGAAGTCATTTGTTGACTTGAGCAGGGCATCTCTGGGCTGTCACCAGTGGACCTTAAACGTTTTGTGTGGATGGCCATAATGTAGTTTGACTGGTGATTTCTAGACCCACATAACCTTTTTATTTTTTTTTTCTGGGTAGGGGCACTCCACCCATGTTGTAGTTCAGTAATCTTTTGTCTTGTTTTTCATAGTCTTCCATTCCATGTGCAACTAATGGGGGATTGGATTAAGGATGATCAGGCCATCATCAGGTTTGTTTCTCCTAGGGATAACAAGAAATACAGCCTCTTAAAATCTATTTTGACCGAAGTCCTTGTGTAGCAGTATTATTGGTATTTATTTAGGTCTTTGCATTCATTTAGTGCATTACATGGTTTCTCAGCTGACTCTGCAACTAATCTGACTTTAGTTTAGAAGTTGTTAGGCTTTTGCTTTTTGCCTGCCACCTGCAGCACATCAGACTTCTAAGATTTTGTTACCCAGTCTGACCTAGTGTCACAGGATGCTGTTCTAGTATTTTCCTTGCTATGAGTCAGTGGGTTGTCTTCTTTCACCCTTTTATTCTTCTGCTGATGCCAAGCACTTGGCTGCTTCTTCTTGCATTTGTGCCCTCTAGTTCCACACCCTTTTTGCGCCCATTTTTTTTCATTTATGCCTATACTGCGTTGCTGCAAGTACTACTTTAATGTCTACCAGTACTATATAGTCCTGTCTTTAGAGTAAGTGCATTTCTTACAAGGGGAAACCTGATATATGTTAATTGATTGATAAGCCCATTAGTATCTCCTTGTGAAACAAATAACCAGAGTTCAAGCAGTGATTTTAGTTATGTGAGAGTTTTCTGGGAGAGGGTGTAGTGAAAGTGTTAATTATCACTCTTTGTTCTACAGAGGGAAAGTGGGAGAGTATAGATGAAAGGTGGAATGAACTAACCTTGTCATACTGCTCCTCAGTTGTGTCTGGGAGTACTGTAGGCAAGTTCTTTTGATAAATTATAGCTGGTGATGCCAGTAGGATACCTTGAGTGTGCAAGCCAGCAGTTTAGCCTGAAATTGGCCTGGCCTCTGGTATGGATGACAAAGGGGAAGCATAATGATAAAGCCCTTACCTTAATTGTGTTGTAAAGATGATTGTTTTTGTTGCCATTGGTCTCTTCCCACACAAGTAGTAAGCAGGCCATGTGGACAGGCTACCGGTTTGTCAGCAAAATGGCAAGGGGCATAGAGCAAAAAAAATGCTATTTTTAAGCCATTGAATGAAAATTCTTAATCAGTGCTTCATAAATAAAACGCTTTGGACACCCTTGCATTACTAAGATGACATCTGTATTTATTTCTTCAGTTATTACTGCCCTTATTCCATTGCCTAAGAACTGGTATATCTCTTTTACTGGTCTTGTCTCAGATTTAGTTACATTCAGCTGTATGAGTTCCTTTCCTGAGACCTGGAGTGAGGGCATCCATCCTCCTCAATCAGCAAAACTGAAACTGTAAACTTTTGGTCAGCATGGCATCTAAATCTCTCAGGCCACTAACCCCTCCCTTTTAGCTATAATGCACTGCCATTTAGTTTCCTCTCCAGATCTGCACTGCATCAAGAGAAGCTTGTGTCAGTGGAGACAGATGTCTTATCATATTGATTACTGCTGCAGTAGCCTTAGCTTTATGGATGATGGTCCTGCATTGGATGTAACAGCTGGCCAGCTTTCGGAGCTTCAGGTCCCCTTCCACACACCCAAACTGTCAGGCAGCTCAGGCTGAGCTGACTAGAGAGACTGGTTTGGGTGCCAAGCCCTTCAGAGCTTTTAGGGATGAATCTAGTTTCTCTCTTCATCATTGTCGGACAAGTTATGCTTTGTGAAATGCTGCTGATACAGCAACCAGGAAACGTTTCTCCAAACAAGATGAAGCTAACTTGTTACGATTTCTCCTGGAAACATATGAAGTTTGGTGCACCAGGATATTGAGCAAAGAGGCGAGACATGGGTTGCAAGATGGCAGCTTTATCCGCATTTACTTTATTTGCATTGATTTGGAAGTTCTGATAGTGGTCAAATTCCAATGTGCCAAACTGAACCTTGGCACTCGGATACTTTTAATGTAGTTTATGAATTGTCTTCCATTTTACTTGATGCCCCTCACTAATGCATAGCTTATTCAAAAAAAATTGTTACAGGAAGTCCTGACATCAATGAGTGTTTTCTGTGAAAGCTGACCGTTAATATTTACAGCCCAGTGCATCCTATTCAGCAGGGATCTCAAACTTAAATGACCACTGGTTCTCTGTGAGGACTAGCAAACTCAGGGAGAGACCACAGTCTCAAACACAAAAAGAAAATTGCAGGCACTGTAGCAAAAAAATAGTAGTGTAGTAGTTTACGTCAACTAGGAAGCCGCAGTGGTGCAGCGGTAGCTTTGCTGCCTCACAGCAAGAGGTACTCCCGTTAGATTCTCGGCTGGAGCGCCTTCTGTGTGGAGTGTGCATGTCCTCCCCGCGGTAGAGTGGCATTCGAAATACATGCATGAATGGGCGTGCCTTCGTTGAAGGTTGGGTGTCGAGCTGGCACCGTAAAAATCTACTGCCAATCATTAGCGGACCGGAGTTCTGCTGTGGCGACCCCTAACCGGGAAAAGCCGAAAGAAGTAGTAGTTTACGTCAACTAGAATTATGCTTATTTATGGACTGTTTGAGGGATGTGAGTTTGAAATTCCTGCTGTGTGGTATTATCTATGCCTTCCAGTGTCATAATTTTGGTCGTTCACTTAGACACTTAATATGCCCCTTGTGTTTCTTAATTTATTAAAATGTTATAGAAAATGTGGTAGTCTTGCATATTTTCTTATTAGCAGAGTAGCTAATGAACGCACTTTGTAGTACTGAAACAGTGTCAGTCTGATTTTCTTCATCTCCACACTTAGAATGCCCCATTTCATTTTTAACTCTGTTTGGTAAAGTGACCAGCAAATGAAATGTATGTTTCAGGTGGACATAATGTATCATTGTACTGCTTACATTTTGGTTGTAGGGTGTACTTCTACATACAGTTGTTTCAGTAATATGTTTAATATTTGTTTGTTTGCTGTGTGCCTTTACACTCTGAGGCAACTTTTGTCTGTTCTAAAGAGCATCTGAAGGAGGAGGTGGTAACATACCTGCAGGTGTCTTCTGGGAGCAGTAAGATGCATAATTTAAGCTTAAGTATGTAAATTTTATTTGTCCACTTTATGTAACTACTTGTGATAAAACATCTTTAAATCAGTAGTTGCTGGAAAGCTTTCTTATTTAGTAATGTAAGCATTAAAAAAAAATAACATTTCTATAAAATTGTTTTGTACATTTTCACCATCAGGTCCCAAGTCTCTGTGAAGACCTCCTCTCCTCGGTAGACCAGCCTCTAAAAATTGCCAGAGACAAGGTAATAGGCAAAGATTACCTGCTTTGTGACTACAACAGAGATGGTGATTCATACAGGTCAGTCATACATTTTTGCTTTGCCCTGTCTTAGATTTTGAGAAGCTGGCTTGCCATAACATTTCCACAAGGTAACAGTAAGTTGTTTTATGTTTTTAACTTAAGGAGTGAAGCATACTTACACATACATACATGCATACTTTCTCTTGTGCATTTTTTTTTTATTTTCTTCCAGCTAATGTGCATCTTAGAAGCATGTGAATTATTAATGTGGTACATTAATTTGGTGGCTTACACGTTTGCTACATTTACAGATGCATATTCAGCTCTGGTGTTGTCGAGGGATAAAGACCTGACTACAGCCCAGGTGGCCAAAGTTTGATTAGTAGCTCAAGCACTAACAGAGCTGCAGGGAATGATGGGTTACCTGTCCTAGGGGTGGGGTTCCTGGCTAGCAAGTGGGCTCCAGTGCCTGCTAGCACATGCAAAAGCCTGTGTTGACACCACAGAATCCATGACCTGGCTTGGGAATTACTTGGACTGTGACTGTCACAACTGATTGTAGCCCTTGTTGGTACATGTGAAGGAGCATGCAAACACTGATAGAAGGGTGTAGATGGTCTTTGAGGTAATGCAGGGATGAAGTTGGGCCTCTCAATTAAAAGCCAAGAGTTGCCTCATTAGTATATTAGGGCCACTGCCTAAAAGGTTAGGTGAGATTGCCTTCCTTTTAGAGTAATGATTCTGGGCAAGTGTGTTACCACTTACAATGCTTAATTGATTATTAACCTTCCATACCACTGATGAGAGTGCTGTGCACTCTTGCAGCGTAACTCCAATAGATCTGTATTCTCTGGCTTCTGTCCAGCTGTCCACCTTGTGCTACTAAAGTAGCAAAGAATGCACTACCTCTCCCAGTGGGCCTAGCTTATATTGGTTGTTCGTTCCATCCTGTAAAGTATAGGGGTATATACCTTTAAAAGCAAGTGAGGTAGCTTGTGGTCAACATGCCATCTGGTGTATAGAAGTTAGAGAATTCCGTTTCAGTAAAGACTTCATAGTGTTTAGGCAAAAATCTGTGTATTTTTTAAGGGGGTTCTCTTGACAAGTTATCACAGAGTGAAAAAATTGTCTGCCAGAAATAATGGAATATATTTGCTGTAAAGATTTTGTTTAAACTACAGACGCAGTACTCTGTAGAAATGTGGTTTATTTGCAGCCACCTTGGATACTTGTGATGCACGAAGGAATTTTTGTAGAAAACTGGAAGCTTTAGATCCAGACGTTTGATTTATTCCTTAGTGCAAGTGGAATAGCTGAAAAGTCTGAGTTTGGTTATATTATACTCCATTTGTACATATTACTAAGGAAGAAACCATGATAGTATTCAAGCCATTTGCATTGATGAGGAGAAAAATGCAAAAGAAGTACTTAAAAAAAAAATCATTAATCATTTTTTTTTTTTTTTGCAATTTCTAAAGTATTTTCCATTTATTGGACATTTGTTCATTATGATAGCACAAGGTATTACACATACATATATGTTACTGAGCTAAAATTTAGAGTCAAGGGCCGTGAGGTTGTTTGTGTATGATTTAGTTGGAGAACAACATGTTTTGTAAGAAGTTGTGAAAAAAAGGTGAAAACTTTTAAGAGTGATGGACCTGACCTGCCCCAAATTTCTAGGTTTGTGCAGAGCAAGTTAAATTACTGGAGCACAGTTGAGTATTGTGATGAAAACTGTGTGAAGTAAAAGACAAGTTAAATAATGAGACATTGGAAGAGTAACAAATATGAAAGGTAGAGCCACAGGAAACTGTATGCTAACAAAGGTGTATATTTTGTTGCTGGTTAATAACACAAGTACATCATGTCATCAGAAGACAAAGGTCAATTTTTAACTCCCAAATAAATGCATTTACAGAAACTAATTCCACTGTTTCAGGTTTTGTGATTTATGAGAAGCAAAGAATGTTAAATTGACACTAAAAGTAAAGACTGTATCTGCTAAAAATCACACTGTCATAACTTTTCTGAGGCTGTGCAGAACCGTAGACATAATTTCTTGCCATGTCAAGTATGGATGTGAGAAACACTGAATATACCAGTGGTAAAGAAGTGCAGGTGGAAGCGGACCTTAAAAACTTTGCAAAGCATAGTGAGAATGTTTGTGTTGGGCACTTCCCAAACTGCATGGTGTTAAGTAATCTACATAATTGCGATCTGAAAGTGGCACATGGACCCATACCTCTTAGCACAAGAAATCTGGACAAAGCCTAAACTAATGGGGGGGGGGGTTCAAAGGCCCAAAAATAGGGACACATTTTAAATATTGCTCTTATAGACTTAGAAAGTTGCTAGTAGCCTCTTTGGTTTGCTAGAGATAGCTTTCACATATCAGCACTAGGTTTGCGGATCCTGGCCAAGGCTCTCGCCTCCCCCATTGTGCCTTTTTTAGGACAGCTTCCCAAAGACAAACCTTCCAACATAAAAAAAATCTATCAAAAAGCAAATTAAAGGTCATGCTGTTTAATGCTAAGAACCTTAACCTGAAAATGGACTCACTGGATGCTCTCCTTGCACTGGAAGATGCTAATGTCTGTGAGGTTGTGGAAACATGGTTTAGGGCTGTGGAGAGCACTCCTGCTTTACCAGGTTGTACCTCCTTCCACACATTCCGACCCCAAAATGAGGCTGGGAAGACTAAGGGTGGTGGAGTCTGTCTTCATTAACGACAGGAACCTCCAGACTGGTTTGCCAGTATGATGCACTGGAACTACTCCAGGTGCAACTGACAAGTTGGCAAGACACCCATCCAAGTTATAGCTAGCTACAGACCCCCCTCCATGACTCAGGACACCCACTCCTCTTACCTGGATCTACTTGACTCCATCAAGGTACCCCCTAACACCCTGATCCTTGGTGACTTCAACTACCCCACTATAGACTGGGTGAACTATTCTTGCATTAATGCACTCTCTCAACGATTCCTTGACTTCATCAATTCTAATGCTGTAGACCAGCTTGTCTCATCTCCCACAAGGGGAGATAACATTCTGGACTTGGTTCTCACCAACATGGATGACCGCTGCATTACTCCCATAGTATGTTCTTCCCTGGTGAGATCAAATCATCGGACTGTCTCATTCAGTTTGTATCCCCCCCACCCCCACCCCTGGAGTAATCAAGCTAAAAAACTTCTCAAAAACTGACTACAACCTCCTAAGGGAGGGTATCTGTAGCTTCACACCACCGCCCCCCTCAGAGGATGCAGATGACTATGCTGAACATTACATCAGTGCAGTGTACAAGCACCTGTGCAACTGCATGGACTCCGCTATACCCAATAGAACTAAAACCTGCTCCTCAAGGAAATACAAACCTGTTTGGTGGGCATCCTCTATCAACGGGCTTTACAACAAAAGGAAGAAACTGTTGTCCAAGGGTAAAAAGGAACGAATTCCAAATTGGAAAAACTCCCTCCTTAGCCTCAACAAGCAAATTAGATCACTAGTGAAAACCTCCAAGGCCAACTATGAATTGAAACTAGCCTCCAAAACAAAGGGAACCCATAAAATCTTCAGTTACTTCAGGAACCTCAGTGGCAAGGCCCAGGTTTGTTCTGAATTAGTACTTAACAATATCGCTTACACTGATCCTGTTGACTTAGCCAACCTGCTAGCAGATAGGTTCAGTGCAAACTTCATCCCCTGTCCCCCCGCAAAGGCCCTTTCGACATCCCCGATACTTGTCCCATTCCTCACATCTCCATAGATCATGTTGCAGGCCCTTTCCAAGCAAAGAACACTTTCCATGGGACCTGATAGTATCCCAGGATGTATTCTGCACCATCTCCAACAACTGGCTTCGCCATTGAGCACCCTATTCAACCACAGCCTAAGTACAGGCTTCATTCCATCAGAGTGGAGAACTGTCATTGTCATCCCCTTGCACAAAGGTGGTGCCACTACTGACCCTGGAAACTATTGCCCCATTAGCTTGACAAGTCTGATCTGTAAAGCCATGGAGCATATTATGGATCTCATAAACCAGGACATAGGCAATCTCCAAGCACTTGACCCCACCCAGTTCGGATTCAAGGGCAGATCTTGCCTGTTGAACCTGGTTGACTTCTTTGAGACATTCACCAAGGCCTTGGATGAGGGAAAGTAAGTGCATACAGCTTACCTTTACTAGGCCAAGGCCTTTGACACAATCTCAGACTCGGGCATCATTGAAAAGCTAACACAACTTTGCATAAATCCATATCTCATCAGGTGGGTGGCCACCTGACTCACCAACACGACCCTTAAAATCAGAATAGGCACCTCAAACACCAATAGCACCAAAGTCTAGTGCAGATGACCTAGAGGAATTCATACATTTCTTACATGTAACGCAGGAGGGAAGAATAATATTAGCTGGGGACTTAAATTTACCAGAAACCGACTGGAATAATATTGATTCAACAACTTTAGTAGAGAATTTATTCACAGAGTATATTCAGGAACAACAAATGCTTCAGATTGTAAAAAAAAAAAAAACTACCAGGGGACAGAATATACTTGATATTGTTTGTGTTCCCAAAGAAATTACTGTAACTTCAAGTCAAGATGTTCTTCATCCCACATTGCTGCAGTCCTAACACTTGGGTAGTCCGCTGTCCCAGTCGGCCCGAATACCAAAGTATAAGGCTGACGTCGGTCAAGGCGCATTAGTCTGACGTCAGGACGTCAGGGTACAAATGCGCATGACCGACGTCATATCCTCAGTCTTTTTTGCCGCATGGTCCGATGCAGAAGCAGTATTGCGAGTGCAGGTTGGCGTTCTGAAATTTTCTGAAGTCGGAGTTTCAGACCGAATCAAAGTTGGCTAAGTACCCCGTTGGGGAATATTTTGGTTTTTTTCTTGCCTCAGTATTTAACCGGATGTCAGAAAAAGTGAATAACTGTATTTCTTGTGGGAAACAGATACCTCATAGGGATTACCATACCTTGTGTATACCTTGCTTAGGGCCTGAGCACGACGTTGTTGGATGTCGCTCTTGTGCTAGATTTAACAAACGCACTATAAAGAGAAGATTAGACTGTGCCAGGTTAGTTTTTGGGAAGCGTTGTAATTATAAAATGCCGTCGGATGCTCCGACGCCCGCTTCGTCTAAAAAGCGCAAGGACAAAGCAGCAAAGCCTAGGTTGGAAGAACCGTCTGTCCCGGACGTCGGTTCTTTAGAAGGCTCGGTGGAGCCGGAGGTTCTGCCAGAAGTTTCTTTGGAGTCTCAGGGAGAGACTTTACTGTTGCAAGATGTGTCCTCTCAGGAGGTAGGCCAGGCTGAAGGGGCTTCTCAGGTAGCTGTTCTCCCCTCCCTTCCTAAGGTGGTTAGGCCCTCCCCTTCTGTTTCCAAGGGTTCTTCGAGAGGCAGGCCAGGTTTAACTTCAGTGGGTGTCTCTCCTAGTTCTTCAGGGTCTCTGCCTAAGAAACATATGCTTAAAATGGCAGAAGATTTGATTACTATGATTAGAGGTTCTATGCCCCCACCTGATAAGAGGCCTAGGGTGGAACCTGAGCTTGAGAGTTTTGATCTGTGTTCGTGGTCTTCTGAGTCTTCTGCTGTACACTTACAGGAGTATCCTCCTTATTCTGATTCTGATGTAGATGATTCTACTCCTTCGGCTTCTCCTCCTGAGGATTTTTCTTTTTCAGAGACTCTTCATTCCATGAGGGAGCATTTTAAATGGGAAGGTCAAGATTTCTCTGATTCCAGGAAGAGGCTTAGGGAATTTTTGTTTCTACCCCAGCATAGGCCTTTAGCTATACCTCCTGTTCTGGATGTGGTGGAAGATGTTTTTGCAGAGGCTTCCTTGAACCCTGATTCTTTGCCTCCTGCCCCGGTTAAACTGGATAGGTATTATAGGGTGCCTGAAGCTCATAAGTATCTTTTTAAGAGTCCTAGGGCAGACCCAGAAACTGTTTCTCAGGGGCCTAAAGGTGTTAAGGCTTCTGTTGTTAAAAATCCTGTTCCTCCTGATAAAGAGGCAAGGGCTTTGGATAGATGGGGAAAGAAGGTTTATACTTCTTCCACTTTAGCCATGAGGGCTTTGAATTGTCAGTTCCACATGTTAAAATACCAAAATTATCTCCTTTCACAATTGAAGTCTAAGGTGGATGCTCTGGCGGAAGGTATTGAGTGTAAAGAGTTGCAGGATTTAGTACATGTTTCTGAACAGGTGGGTAAGCATTCCTTGCAATGTGGTTTTGATGCTGTACAGGCCTCTTCGAGGGTGGCTGCCACTGGTTCTGTTCTTCGCAGGCACGCCTGGCTGAGGGATCAGAATTTAGCTGAGCATGTTAAGACAAGGATTTTGGATGCTCCGTTACAGTCTGATGTGTTGTTTGGTTCGCCTGTGGAAGCAGTTTTAAAGAAAATGGAGGACAAGGCTAAGTCTATGCAGACTGTTAAAGATTTTTGCAGGTTCAGCCTCCAAGTTTAGTAGAAATTGGCCTACTAAGGGGTGGACATATCCTTCTTATGATTCCCAGTCTAGGGGTAGGTCTAGACGTGGTAGGGGCAGAGCTCAAGGTTCTTTTAGGCCTAGAACAGGGAGTTCACCTGCTCAGTCTTCTGGTGAGGGCAGGGGTCAGTCCTTTCGTAAGCAGACCCAATGACCTGCCTTTTCAGCTGCCAGAGCCTTCTCGTCTGGCAGCACCTTTGGGGGGAAGGTTGGCACTTTTCAAAGAAAATTGGAGTTTAATTACCCAAGACAGATGGGTATTGAATATCATTCACCACGGTTACAGGTTTTATTTCCATACCTTGCCTCCTTTCAAAGGCATGCCAGACATTCCTCCTCTACAAAGAAAAGAGGCCCACAAGCAAATTTCTCTGTTACTCCAAATAGGGGCCATTCAGCCGGTTCCTGTGCCAGAAAGGGGCCTAGGATTTTATTCTCGCCTGTTCCTAGTACCAAAAAAGGGGAACACGTGGAGACCAATTTTGTATTTATCTATCCTAAACACTTTTCTGGACATTCCCAAGTTCAAAATGTTGACGTTACAACAGCTTTTACCTCTGCTGGGCAAAGATCACTGGATGGTAACTTTAGATCTCAAGGAGGCTTACCTGCATGTGCCTATCAGACTAAGTTGCAGGAAGTATCTGCGTTTTCGAGCTGGGAATTTCCATTATCAGTTCTCTGCATTGCCCTTTGGCTTATCTACTGCGCCCAGAGTATTCACAAAAGTTCTGGCTCCAGTGATAGCTTACTTCAGGCTAAAAGGAATACAAATCTATCCTTACTTGGACGACTGCCTGATTCTGGCTCAAGAAAAGGAAGACCTTTTCAGCATTTGGAATATGTGATAGCAGTGCTAAGATGCCTGGGGTATTCTGTGAATGAAATAAAGTCCAGTCTAGTACCCTCTCAAGACATGTGCTTTCTGGGTGTGAGACTGAATACAGCAACCCAGATGGCCTTTTTAACCCCGGACAAACAAAAGAATCTTTCCCTTTACTTCCATCAACTATCTCTTCAGTCCGGGCTGACTGCAAGGACAGTCCTTCAAGCCTTAGGGTTCATGGCATCTTGTATTCTGGTGCTTCCCAATGCCAAACTGCATATGAGGAAGCTGCAATGGTATCTCAAAATGTATGGACACAGCACTGCCAGGATTTGGACACTGTCATTCAAATAATACCTTGCATTCAAAAGGAATTTTTGTGGTGGGCTCAGGAATGTCACCTAAACAAGGGACTCTCTGTGACCCGGCCAGAGGCGAGTCAGATTCTAACGACAGATGCCTCAGACATAGCTTGGGGAGCTCATCTGAATGGAAAGTGGATACAAGACAAGTGGCCTGCCAGACTACAGCATCTACATATCAACATGAAGGAGATGTTAGCAGTCCAGTTTGCATTAATGGCTTTCAAGGAGTTACTTCTTCCAGGGCAGGTGTTGATTCTAACAGACAACACAACTGTCATGTGGTACATCAACAAACAAGCGGGAACACATTCTTATCCTCTATGCAGGCAAGCAATGATTTTGTGGGAGACTGCGCTCAGCTTGCAACTAAATCTTCAGGCAAGGTTTCTGCCGAGCACAGAACTCCTTAGCAGATGTGTTAAGCAGGCAAATCATGGATCCCCACGAGTGGAAACTGGATCTTCATGTATTTCGGAAATTGACAGTGTCATGGGGAGCTCCAGACATAGATCTGTTCGCTTCTCCACTAAACCACCAGCTGCCAAAGTTTTGCACGAAAAGGTTTCATCACACAGCTTGGAAAGTGGATGCTCTTTCTTTCAGTTGGAAAAATCTTCATGTGTATGCCTTTCCACCTCTGCCTCTCCTCCCAAAGGTACTCCTAAAGGTCAGACAAGACAAGCCAAGGATGATTTTAATAGCTCCAGATTGGCCTCGCAACACTGGTACCCATTACTGAGGAGTCTGGTAAGGAAGCCTCCATGGCCTTTACCTTTGATTCCACACCTATTGTCTCAGAGGGACGGTCATCTACTCAATGTCAAGCTTCACTCTCTTCATCTAACAGCCTGGCATATTCTGTTTTGAACCACAACAGGTCTCAACTTCCTCAACAAGTTTTGAATGTGATTATGGAAGCCAGAAGACCTAGTACAAGGAAAGTGTACGCAGAAAAATGGAAGAGATTTTTATTTTGGAGTGCAGCAAAGGATTTGGAGGTTTCTGAGCCTAATTTGAGTGTGGCTCTTCAATATCTTACTGAGTTATTGGACAAAGGTTTGTCTTTCTCTTCCATTAAGATTCATGCTGCAGCAATTTCAGCTCACTATGATTGTGACCCACCATTGTTTTCTCATCCTTTGTTCAAGCAATTTCTTAGAGGGGCAAAGAATATAAGACCCCACGTGAGCTCCTACTCCTGCTTGGGATCTCAATTTTGTGTTGGAGAAACTTACTCTACAACCTTTTGAGCCTGGCTACTGCTGAATTGAAATACTTGTCATGGAAGACTGCTTTTTTGTTGGCCATTACTTCTGCAAGAAGGGTTTCTGAATTGCAGGCCCTTATGGCGGTTGAGCCTTTTTTGATTTTCCATAAGGATAGGGTATCATTACGTACTAATCCTTCCTTTATGCCTAAGGTGGTTTCTAGTGTGGCTTTAAACCAAACTATTCATTTGCCTACTTTTTATGCAGATCCCCAAAATAAGGGGGAAAAGATTTTGCACACTTTAGATGTGCACAGGCAGTTGCGCTATTATTTAAGCAGGACTAAGGATTTTAGGCAGTCTCAGCAGTTGTTTGTTTCTTTTGCTTTGAGTTCTCAGGGCAAGCCTGTGTCAAAACAAACTATTTCTAAGTGGATTGGGTTTTGCATTGCATTTTGTTATTCCCATCATGGCAAGGAGATTCCAGCTGGGATTAGGCCTCATTCCACTAGGGCTACTGCCACTTCAACAGCATTTCTAAGGGGTGGCAACTAAGGATATTTTGGAGGCAGCTACTTGGAGTTCAGTGCATACTTTCTCTAAGCATTACCACCTTCCTCTCTACTCTAAATCTAGGGCTGGTTTTGCCACGGCTATTTTGCAGGGCATGTTGACAGCTCCTGCTGCTTTATGATTTGCCAGCCTCCCTTACCTCTGCTTTGGGATTCTACCCAAGTGTTAGGACTGCAGCAATGTGGGATGAAGAACATAGTACAGTTTTGTACCTACCATAAATGTAGATGTTCAAGATCCACATTGCTGCAGTCCAAGTTACCTCCCTCCTTCCCTCTGTGTTTAGGGGTGGTTGTGTGGGTGGGGTTGTACTTTGTAAATTTGTATATATTGTATATATATTTGGTACAGGAGTGTTTGGTGTTTTTTGGTTTTGGCCTTATCTTGTTAGGGTCTTCTGACATCTGGGGCAAGAAAAGACTGAGGATATGACGTCGGTCATGCGCATTTGTACCCTGACGTCCTGACGTCAGACTAATGTGCCTTGACCGACGTCAGCCTTATACTTTGGTATTCGGGCCGACTGGGACAGCGGACTACCCAAGTGTTAGGACTGCAGCAATGTGGATCTTCGAACATCTACATTTATGGTAGGTACAAAACTGTACTTTTTACCACCATTGATGTGCAGTGATCATGGGGTCATAAAGGTTAATTTATTGTTAGATAATTTTGCCAAACTGAAATCTAAGCAATTGCACAGAAGGTTAATTACAGATTATAGGGAAGCAAAACAGTTACTATATAAAACTAACTGGAGTGAGGTGTTCAGTGGAAAAACTGCAGATGGAATGTGGAAAGTTTTGAAAGAGAAATTGCAAAAAGTAAAAAAAAAAAATGTTTAACATCAGGATCTAGGCACGCAACATCAAGGGGGAATATTTCCATAAGAACAAGATACCTGATTAAGGTGAGAGACAAAAAATATAAGAAATGGATGAGAGGTCAAACTACATCTTTGAAAACTGAAATAAATGAGCTGGACAAACAGATTAAGCATAGTGTTAGACAAGATCAAGAAAAATTTTAATAAAATTTATATAAAGATATTGAGCATAATAGGAAACCTTTTTATAGATACATAAGATGTGGAAGGAGTAAAGATACACAAAATTATAAACTGTGTGCAGATTTTAAAATGTATTCTCAGACACAACAGATTATAGATATATTTACAAAATCTTATGCAAAACAGTTTGGCTCCACAAAAGGGGTTTTAAATTGTCCTAGTGACATCCATGTACAGGAATCAAATTAGATTATATTGAAAAAGAACTGTGCAAACTGGATCCAAACAAAGTGCAGGGAGGATACGGAATAAGTAACAATGACCTGAGAACACTTGAGCAAGAACTTACACTGCCATTACATCTGTTATTCACTAGGTCATGTAAATATGCGGAGATTCCTCGAGGTTGGAGACATGTACTTATTAAACCTGTCTTTAAGGGAAAGGGGAGTAGGACAAACCCAGAGTCATATAGACCCTTAAGTCTAGTTTTTGTTGTGGAAAAATAATGTTGAAGGTAATACTGGATACGTTATTGTCCGAACCGGAAAGGTTGAGACTTGAAACCATATATCAGCATGCATATGTTGAAAATAGATCTATTACCACCTGTAACATGATGTTCTATAACAATATAATAGCTATGAATGAAAAATTGTGCTGTGATGTGATGTATATAGATTTAACTTCAGCATTTGACAGGGTCATGCACAAAACACTGATCAATAAATTAGTACAACTAGGTATTGATGTACTGTTGATAAGATGGATAGCTGCATGGCTTACAAATAAGACATGGCAAGTATCACACACCAACTGGACAGGTGAAATCCTTGGTTACAGTGAAGGTGTCCCACAGGGCTCTGTACTAGGCCCTTACTTGTTTAGATTGTATCTTTCAGACCTTACTTTTTCATCTGAGGTGTTCTACAGTCTGTATGCTGACGACCTGAAATTGGGTAAACTGATTGATTACAAGTGTTATAGATAAGGCATGTCTGCAAAATAATTTGACTAAATTGACCATTTGGGCACAGGAGAATAATATGTTGATAAATACATCAAAAACTAAGCATACGAGATTTGGGAGACATAAACTGAAAGGTGAATATTTAATACAGCACACAGTGATTGAAATTGTAGACTCATTTAAGGACCTGGGTATATTGGTAGATTCAGCTATGAGTTTTTCTAATCATATCAACCAATTGGCTAATGATAGTTCTAGAACTATAGGTTATATAAAAAGATTTATAAAGTCTAGGAAATCAAACATAATGAAGTCATTGTTTATTAGTTACATTAGACCCAGACTTGAGTATGGAATAACAATATGGAAACCCTATAGGAAAACAAGCATGAATAAACTGGAAAGAATACAGGAAATATTACCAAGGGCATCCATGGATGTGAAAATCTAAGTTATTATGAAAGACTAAAATATCTGAACTTGTACAGTGTCTCTTACAGATATTTAAGAGGAGATCTTATTCAGGTATATAGGGCATTTAGGGACAACTACCTCTGTGATTGTTTGGGGTTATCAGAAAGTACAAGAGAATCGTCAGATAACCTATGTAGAAGATTCTATAGGAATGAGAAGTGTACTAATTGGTTCTTTGACAGAGTAGCTGGTGCTTGGAACAGACTTCCAAATTACGTTAAAGCAAGTACTAGTTTATATATTTTTAAGAACAGCCTGGACATTTATTATGGGAACAAGTGTTTTGGCATATTGGCAAGCTAGAAGGGCATTAATGCCCATGCTTGAAACATTTGTATGCATGTATGTAATAGCAGACCTGTCACTAGTGGAGTTCCCCATGGATCTGTCCTGGGACCCCTGTTTGGCATTTACTTCTCAGAGGTCCAGGCAAAGACAAAAGGCCTGAGGCTGACCAAGTTTGCGGAGTAAATTGGGGAGTGTCATTGACTCCCCAAATGATAATATACTGCAAGGGGGGTCTCACAGCAACTAATGACTGGTGCCAAAGCTATGGCCTCAAGCTAAATGCAAAAACTGCATCATCATACCACATAAAATATGACCCCTACTGATTACCAGATCAATGGCAGCCCCTAAGCATGCAATCTGTGGTGAGAGACCCGGGCACTCACGTTGATAACCTCACATTTGACCATCATGTAGAGGCAGTGGTCAGAAAAGCCTTTTACTTAGTTCATCTCATAAGTAAAGAGATTGCATCCAGAAAAAAAGGAGGTTACCTCTCTGTACTCCTCCCTCATTAGACTAATAGAGTGTAACACCCCTTTTTGGATGTACCTCTCCAAACATCTGCAACAACTGGAAAGGCCAGTGAAGTACCCCAAAGAGAATCCATGGCCTCCAACACCTGTCCTACACAGACAGGCTCAGATCACTGTCACTCTGCTTGGTATCGTACAGATTGCTTAGGGGTGATCTGTGTCTCGCCTGCAAGGCAATCTCTGACCCTGCCCTACTAGAGATTCTCCATATCTGTAAGTTTAACTCCTAGTGCACTACCCGTTCAAAAAGCTTGAATCTAATGTGCAACATCAGGGACAGGTTAGTCTCCCAGACGCTGCCCTTCTCTGGAATAGACTTCCCATTCATGTCAAACAGAGCACCTCGCTGACCCTCTTCAAATGCAGCCTTGATGAGTGCTTGGAAAACCACAATTTTGTCCTAGGGGATCCATCTGTGTCCCTCATTGACAGTGGGTACAGTTGCTGACTGAGGTTTCTTTTTGGGGATAAACTCTTGGCTAGGCTTGTAAGGGCCCCAGGACCATTAGCCTAGTAACCTTCTGTGATCCTATGAATAACTGCATTTGCCTTGACATGCATTCTCTGAAGGAAATAAAGTCTGAAACTTAAATGTATGATATTAGTTATTTCATTCCTTGTTGAATTGCCAGAAAAAAAACACATTTTATGAGGAATGGACCAAAAATGAGGCAAAAATCTAAACATTCTGTGGAATTCTGAACAGTTGAGATGTATGCATGGACCAGATGAAGTGTGTACTTATAAGAGGGATGTTAGAGTACTAGAAGAACTTGGGATGGTTTGACAGAACCACAGTTAACCAGTGACAGAAGGAAAAAACTAAAATTATTTCAGAGGCACGCTGACTTGGTAAGAAGACTTTGTAGTTAAAGAATTGTCACTCTTAAGGGGATTATTTATTTATTTATTTATTTTATTGAAGAAATTAGTTGTGCCCAGGACGTGATGTCCAAAAAAATTTCAGCATAATAGTTTCCAGTCAGCTGTGAAAACATATTCTTAAAAGAATAAGTGAATCACATCTGGGAATAGTAAAATGCAAAGCTACAAAATGTTATGGTCTGGAATGTCAGTCCAAGTAGAAGTAATGCAGAACTCTTCCATCTGCACATACCTCTGAACTATACAGATTTTTGCCTCCTATTTTTGGTCTGTTCCTCATAATTTTTTTTGACAAATCACTGGGATGATTTAAGGATTAAAGCCAATAAATGACAATCATGTGAGTTTCAGAATTCATATCCTTCAGAAAATGAAATCTTGTTATTCTAGCAACATTCTAAGTTTATAAGTGCAATATTTAAAATGTGTCCTTATTTTTGGCCTTTGTCCCCCATTTTGTCAGACTTTGTCCAGATTTCTTGCAGTGAGGTTAAGAAGTATGATCTGCATAGTATACCAATACTTCACAAGAAGAGCTAAATAGCATACGGCATTCTGTCCATGAAGCTGAGTGAGTACCAGTCTCTTCCATTTTAGAAAGGCCATGTATCTCGTGTAGATTTGTTGTCTGAAGCAGTCCGACTGAGAAATGCAACAAGTGTGATAAATGCACCAAAGCGTGTATATACCTCTAGATACTAGTGAGCTAATGCTTAGCATGTCATCTTGTTCACAAAAGTTGCAGAGAATTCATTTTCAGTGTTGCTCTCAAGGTGGTTAGACTACAGCTACTGCCCTTGTTATTAATATTCTTGACAAGACTCTTCCCACCATGGCTGGTATTTTTCATTCAGTTGGGATGCCCCCATTCAGGCATCTGTACCATCAAGTTGTTGGGAGTGCTTTCTGTATTTTTAAATGTGGTACACAACCCCAGGTTTACATCAATGGGTATGAAAATATTGACTTCCTCACAAAAAAAACCCTGAGAAAGACGTACAAAGCGGAGTGGAAAAGTGTCATTGGTTGGGTCTCAGAAAGCAATAGGTCCCAAAATGATACCTTTTAGGTAAGTGTTGCTTTGCCTAGTGGAACCTTTTTAAATGATTCTGCTCTTCTGCCATCCAAATGCACCTAGCGAGCCATTTCTGATTTTCATATAGGTTGGAATGACTCCCCTCTCGTAGTAGCTTTGAAGGTTAGCTAAGCCTCTCTAAGAGGTACATTGCATTGCTGCATGAAAAGGCCGACTGTCTTGCAGTGATACATAATTCCAGTTGCAAATGAATGTTGTCACTCAACTGTATACAGCATTTGATATGTGAAAAATCATCATCATCAACCCCATTTTCCAACATGGGGCCGGGGTGTCTTATTAACTGTCAACATCTCTCTTGATTCGATGCTGCACTCCTGCTTTCTTAGACACTCATGCTGGACTGTCGCAGATCTTCTCCCACACAATCCATCTACTACTTTGCTGTATGTCCTCGTTTCTTCTTAGCTTCTTCCTGTCTGTCCCAAAATATTCTTCACCAGGTTGTCTTCTGCTTTTTTGCAAATGTACCCGAACCACCTTAATCTGTTCTCTCTGATCTTTTCTGCAAATGGAGCTACTTTGGCTTTTGGTGTTGTGTCATTTCTTTGTCTGTCCTACAGTGTGCATCCTACCACCCATCTCAGACACTTAATTTCTATCACTTCTAGCTTCCTTACCTGCTGTGTCTTTACTGTCCAGGTTTGTGTACCATACAATAGTACTGGTTGCACAAGTGTTCTGTACACCTTACTTTTCAGCTTCTTTGGCATTTGTCTGTCATACACTACACCTGACACGCTATGCCATTTGGTTTATAGGTTCATAGATAAGTACTAGGCTAAATGCCTTTGCAGGCTATTTTAAGCTTATCACATTTACCACAAAGGGAGAATCAAACCCTGTACCTTGTGTCTGCAAAGTAAACACTTAAACATTATGCCAATCCCTAACATTTCTAGCTTTGACCTCTTCATTCAGGCTTCCTTCTCAAACACCCCTCACAGATGCTTGAAGCTATTAACTGGTTCCATTACCTTCCCTTCTGTCTTGATTATCAAGTTCCGATTTCCCTAACTTGCTGCCATTACCACTGTCTTCTCTGTACTTAGTTTCATCCCACGGGATGAAACGTAAGTACAGATAAGACAATGTGAAAAATCCACCTTTCTTATGTATGCCAGTCCTGAGTTTTCTATGTTTTAGAGAAATAGCTAGGGCCGTACATTAGTGATTACACAAAGGATAATCAACCGTTAGTGTTTTGACAAGACTGGCACCTTTTTTACTTCAGACTACCTGTCAAAGATGTTATGCCTTCTTGGGGCGGGTAATTAATCTCAGAAATTTCCACAAACATGTCTTTTGAGTGTGTGCTCAAGACCAGTCAAGTATCTTTCATGGAAGATGGTGTTTCTACTGGATGTTACCACAGCTTCAAGGGTTTGAGTGTCAAGTTGTCTTGCTTAAAAGCACCACTCCTCACCTTTCGTAAGGGCTGAAAAATGCTCAGAATAAGCCCAACATATGTGGCATTAGTAGTTTCATGTTTTTCAACTGTAGGTCTTAAGACTGGCAGGTACTTAATACAGTTCGTAAAGCTTTCCTAGCACCCCGGCCCCACCTCTTTACCTACAATGCATGGCACGTTAGGATTCATTTTCACATCTCTTCAGCTGAGCAGAAGTCAAAAGCCATGAAAATGGCCCTATGCTAATTAGTGCGACTTTTTCTTTCTTTTCTTTTCTTTTTTTAACCTAAGTGCATTTTTAGCTCTATATTCAAGGTCATTCTGCTCCTTTTCATTTTTGGGACACTTTTGTTTTTTACATGCAGAACATATGATACATTGGCTATCACCCCCACTAGTGCTGTTGGTGCCTTCTTGAGATTTGTTTTTCCTTTGCTTTATCAGTCGGATTTCTTAGCCTAAAGTCTTCTTGCTACAGGTGTACATTTACAGTTAGGAAGAGAAGTTTACAAAGCAATTATGTATGATCTGGACTGTTTTTTTTCCTCCTTGAGTTTAGAAGTTAGTTATTTACTGCAGATTTTTTTATGTTGCTGTTAGGAATGCCTGTAGTTGCTTCACCCAATACGCAGTCATCCAATTTGTTAATTTCCATCTACAATGCTCCTTTTTTCTCTCCTTTAGTTTTTTATTTCTTGGCAGTTATCTGCATCGGAAACCTTACATTTTCCTGTCATTGTACCTTGTTGTGCAGCTACTTTTTATTTTTCGACATAATAGAGGCATTTCCATTTCATACTGCATTTTGTTCTCATGCTAAGACTGTCCGTATTACTTTCTCGTGCAGATTTTTTCATGCCTGTGCTGTTTATGCCTTTTTTGTGATGCATTCTGTAGCAGTGCTGGTTGGTATTTTTATGCTATATATATTCATTCGTCTTTGTGTGGGTAACTCTTCCCCTCCTGCTATTCTAGCTTAATGCTGATTTTGTTTTTATGCCAAGGTGGAACTGTTATACCCTGTCTTTGTATGATGCACCATCCACTTTCTAGACTGAATCTATGTTGGATGAAATGTCTGTACTTATTTGTCTGTGCTTTGTATTCTGCTTAGTGTGTGGGACATGGCATTTAGTTCTATCATATTTAACCAGTGTTTGGCTTGCTGTATTTTTTCTTGACTCCAACTTGTCTGGCACATCTGGTCCTTTTTTTGTCATTCTGTCCACAGTTACCTCAGTCTCTCTTACCAACCCTGTTCTGTGCATTTCCCAGTATTAGGTCTGGATTCCTAGGCTTCGGTTATTTTTGCATCCTTGAAACTTAAAGGTCATTTTCAACTGATGGTGTGCTCCTAGTCTTTTCACCAGCCCTGCTTCAGCTCTGGTAGCATTTGGATTCTTTGGCATTGACTCTGTATTTTTTCATTATTAAGATTTAGGTTCGATCCCTTCTTCAAGGTTTTAGCATTCCTGTATTACAACTTCAGCCAGTAGATGTCTTTTCTTGGCTCCTGATGTCTTTGAGGGTCTTTATGGACTTTTCCCCTTAGGAATCAACAGGTCTCTTAAGAGTTGACCCTTGGTTCAGCAGGATCATATTTCCATACTGTTGGCTTCTGCCTTGGTTTCATTCAACCCCTGAACCCTCTTCAGTAGCTACAGGTTCCTTCATTGTCAGCCTTGACTGGAAGATCAACCCTAGTGTTGTCTGCTTCAGCTTTGCCTCTCCTCACCCTGAGATCTATTTTGGTTCAGCATATTTCTTTGTTGTCTACTTTATCCTCTGTGGATTTGACCTAAACATACACTCTCTCTACTTTGTTTTTTCTCAGTCTCCCTGGAGTTGATATTTCCTTCAAAGTCCGTTTTACCTCATTGGGGTTGACTTTGAATCCAGCCTTCTCATCTACAGCATCTGCTTGAAGTTTACAGATTTCCACAAAGGTGATGTCATCCTTTGGAGGCAGTCATGACCTCTGCTCTCCTGTTGACCTTGATGATGTCCTTCCATAGCACTGTTGCAGTATTCATTACCTGTGGGATCTTATGCCAAGGATAACCCAATATCCGGCCAGCATACCAAAGCCTTTATTACCCAGGAACATTGAATGTCAGATTAATGCTCTGGGCATAATGGTGATGTACAAATTCTCCCAAAACCAGACTTCATTGCCGCTAGTCCAAACGCCATTATCATACATCAGTCTTAATGCACTTCACTTTGCCAGTTATACCAAGTGGGGTTGCTTTACACCCTTAGGGAACATTTCCAGTGGGAATCTCAGGATTTCCCCCAGTCTAAAAAAAGACTGTTTCTGGATTTGCCTTAGCACAGACCCCTGGCCACCCCCCCCCCCCATTTTAGAAGTGGTGGATGATGATTTCCATGAATCGAGCTTAGCCCCTGACGCCCTCCCTCCTGCTCACAGTAAACCTGGATTCTCAAAAATACCTGTACAGAAATCTTGCTGCAGACCCAGAGGTCGTTGCACATTGACCAAAATGAGCTAAGTGTAGTTCTGCAAAGAATCATATTCCTTTTGACAAGGATTCCAGAGCTCTGGATAGATGGGGTAAAAAAGTATACACCTCTGCACCCCTAGCTATCGGAGCACTCAACTGTCAGTTCCACATGTTAAAATATCAACAACACACTTTGGTACTATTAGCAAAATATTTCAACCTTTCCTGATTGTGCCAATTCGAAAGAGTTAGCATATGTACTGGACTCTACTTGTTAAGTGGCTAAACACTCATTACACTGTGGAGAAGACACATTAGAAGCCTCAAGCAAGGCAGCAGTATCAGGATTTGTCATTAGAAGACATGCATGGTTGAAGGAACAACCTCTCCCTGATCCAGGTCAAGTCTAAATTAATTGATGCACCCTTGGATAAGGACTGCTTGTTTGGAGTAAAAGCAGAAGAGATGCTTGAGATGGAAGACAAAGCCTCTCTACTTCACCCAGCTGGCTTTCAGAAGTCACCTCACTGCGAGGAAGTTCCTACAAGCCTTGGGGTATATGGCATCTTGCATCCTAATTCCTGTGGCCAGGCTTCACATGAGAAAACTTCAATGGTATCTAAAGAACCTTTGTTGTCAGCACTCACAACGTCTAGAGACCTCTCTCCCTCTGATCCCCTGTATAAGGGCCGTGTTTCTCTGGTGGGCAGGGGCCTGTGCCAAGAACAAGGGTCTTCCCTGTGCCCAGCCGGGCAAACCATTACCACTGACGCCTCAGACATTGCTTGGAGGTGCTCACCTAGAAGGCGGGTGCACCCAAGGTCATTGGGATGCCCAGCACCTTCCCTTACACATCAACCAGAAGGAAATGATGGCAGTACAAAAGGCTCTGACATCCTTCAAACTCCATCTCAAGCCAGGGGTTCTCGTTGTCAAAACAGACAACACCACAGTAATGTGGTACATCAACAAACAAGGAGGGACCAATCTTGCCCTCTGTGCAGGCTAGCCATGAACCTCTGGCTGACGGCCTCTTCCATGGGTCTACACCTAATAGCCCAGTACCTACCAGGGATCAACAACACCCTGGCAGACCACTTAAGCAGAAACTTACTGGATGCCCATGAATGGCAGCTCCACAGAAAAATCTTTTTACAAATCACTCAGGAGTGATGGACTCCGGAGGTGGATCTCTTTGCTTCACATCTCAACCATCAGCTGAAAAAATTCTGCACCAGGGAGCATCTCCACCTAGTGTGGAAGTTGGATGCCTTGACCTTCCCCTAGAACACCATCTTTGTGTACGCGTTCCCTCCTCTGACTCTTATTCCCAAGGTACTGATCAAAATAAAGGAGGAGAAAACATTGCTCCAGATTGGCCCAGGCAACATTGGTACCCCTTACTGTGCAGCCTGACATTACAGCCTCCCAGGCAGCTCCCCCTGATCTCAGACCTCTTGACTCAGGTGGGGGGGGGATGCTGCATCCAGACTTGCAGACTGGCTAATACTCTAAAGGCAAACAAGGGGCTCCAGTTAAGCAAACAGGTGCCTGACATTATCACAGAGGCCAGAAGGTCCAGCACCAGAAAATCTTGCGCAGGAAAATGTAAAATATTTTGCTCCTGGTGCCGGTCCAGAGGGGGCAATACTTCACAAACTTTCCATCCCTCTTATCCTGGACTACCAAGCGGAGCTACTTTATAGTGGCTCTCCTTCTCTTTTATCAAAATCCATGCCTCAGCCATTTCAGCTTATGACACAGATCAGCCTCTGCTCTCCCATCCCTTGATTAAACAATTCCTCAGAGGATTTTCTAATAGCAGACATCCCAGAAGGCCACCCATGCCAGCCTGGGACCTGAATTATGTTTTGGAAAAACTAACCTTACCACCCTTCGAACCTGTTGCTTCAGCAGAACTAAGATATCTCTCCTGGAAGACTGCCTTTCTCCTAGCTATCACCTCAGCCAGAAGGGCCTCAGAAATTCAGACCCTGATGGCCATTGAGCCCTTCATCATTTTCCATGCAGACAGGGTCTCCTTGTGGACTAATCCCTCCTTTACGCTCAAGGTGGTATCTAATGTGACTCTAAACCAGGCCATACATCTACCCACCTTCTTTCTTAACCCTCAAAACAAGGGGGAAAGAATGTTGCACTCACTAGACGTGCACAGACAGCTCAGATACTATCTGGACCATATTAAACCCTTCAGGAAAACAGACCAAGTACTTGTCAGCTTTGCCCCAGGGGCAGAGGGGAAAGCCATTTACAAGCAAACCATTTCCAAATGGATATCGCACTGTATACATTTCGGCTACAGATTACATGGGGAAACCCTCCCCTAAATCTGTTTGAACCCATTCTACTAGGGCAACCTCCACTTCTACAGCATTCCTCAGAGGAGTTCCCACCAGAGACATCCTGGAAGCTGCCACCTGGACTTCTGTCCATACCTTTACCACCTACCTCTATTTTCTAAGGCTAGAGCAGGGTTTGCCTCTGCAGTTCTGCAAGGCATGCTGACCCAGGTCTAGGTCTCTTACTAATCCTACCACCCGTCTTCTGAGTTTTGGGAATCCTCTCACAGGTGATGACTGCAACACTGAAACACAAAGAAAGTAATACAGTTGTGTACACTTAACATAAATGTAGATGTTCGAGTTGTTGTATTCACTGTTGCAGTCCTGGTTTCTCCCCTTCCTCCCCCCTTATATCTTTCTTTAGGGAGACATAAACTTCTCAAGGTGGCTTTTTGCCACCAGGACCACTTTACCATATTACTTGGGCTTCTGACTGGTTAGGGCAAGAAAAATGGATGTAATGGCATCGGCTGCCTTGCTTTATAGCACTGACGACCTGCCGTCAGTCTGCAAGCGACAGCAGCCAATGCAGAAAAACATTGACTCTGGTATTCGGGCCGGCCGAGGGCTACAATAGCAAGGATAACCCGCAGGTGATGAATGCAACAGTGAATACACTCGAACATCTACATTTATGGTAAGTGTACACAACTGTACTTTCTTCGTATTAGACACCTTCATAGACCTATCCCTTCATCATGGGATCTTACTTTTGTGCTAGAAAAACTCACAATTCCTCCATTTGAACAAGCCCACTCAGCATCTCTTAAAATATGTACTTGGAAAACGGTACTGCTGATGGCCCCTACTTCTGCCAGGAGGGTCTCAGAAATCCAAGCCCTTATAGCCACTCCTCCCTACCTTTCCTTCCATAGAGACAGGGTCTTCCTCAGGATCTATCCTTCTTTCACGCCTAAGGTGGTTAATGAGCTATCTTTGAATCAGACCATTAATATACCTGATGTTCATCGTGTTTCACTGTTGCAATCATTACTCTTTGGGTTATCTTGCTGGCAGGCTACCCTCAGTCGGCCAGAATCCCAAAGTCTAGGTCCAGCGTCGGTTGCTGTCGCCTCTTCCCTGACGTCAGTGCGCCAGGGGTATGAATGATGCAGCAGACGCCATTTTCTTCAGTCTTTCTTACCGCGCGGTGCCCGAAGCAAAAGCAGTTCGCAAGTGCCGGTCGGCCGACTCCTGAGATTTTCAAATTCGAATTTCAGAACCGAAGTCTTCATTAAAGCTAAGTACCCGTTGAAACTTTTTTCTTGCTCCAGACCGATGTCAGAAAAAGTTAACAATTGTATTTCTTGTGGGAAGCAAATACCTCATAAGGATTTTCACTCTTACTGTATTCCTTGCCTAGGCCCTGATCACAACATTGCTAGCTGTCGGTTTTGTGCTAGATTTAACCAATGCACTATCAAGTGTCTGTTCACTTTTGCATTTCATTACTTTGGCCGAAGATTTAATTATATAATGCCGCCGGATCAGCCGACAACCGGAGTTTACAAAAAACGCAAGGACAAGGAAAAGGATAGGCATCCGAGGTCCAAAACCGACGAAGCCTCTGCTAGGCCAGTCGCTGGTTCTCAGTGAGGCTCTTTCGCAGCCCCTGGTGCCCACTACCTCAGAGCCACAGGCCGCTTCCGACTCCCACGTGGAGCCGACTGGGCCTCTGGAAACTCAAGGTATTGGACACTGGGCAATCATTCCCTCAGATGGGTCCGGAGCCGCTGAGCAGGCATCAGCTTCTGAGGGTGTCTTCAGACCTACACAACTATATATTAAGCCATCTTCAGCTTCAAAGACTAAAGCAGCTCTAAAGACAAAGAAACAAGTACTGCATTCTCCTTCTCAGACTTCCATGCCTAAAAAACAGATGCTCAAAATGGCCGAAGACCTAATTACTTTGATCAGGGACTCCCATCCCCCTCCTGATAAAAGGCCTAGGCAAGAGACAGAGTATGATTCTTCTGATCAGGTTTCTATTTCCTCTGATTCCTCTTCTGAACAGGATTACTCCATGCTTCCCTATGAGGATTCTGATGCTGAAGAATCCATTCCTTCAGCCTCTCCTCCTGAGGATTATTCTTTTGGGGAAACCCTGCATACCATGAGGGAGCATTTCCACTGGGAGAGCCAAGATTATTCTGAATCTAAGAAAGGCTCAGACTTTCTGCTACTTCCTCAGCACAGACCCCTTGCTATTCCACCTGTTCTGGACATTGTAGATGTATTTTCAGAGTCCGGCCTGTCCCCTGACTCTTTACCCCCTGCACCTGCTAAACCAGACAGATACTACAGGGTCCCGGATTCTCATAAATTCCTATATAAAAACCCCGCTGCAGACCCAGAAACTATATCTCAGGGTCCCAAGGGGGTTAAAGCTTCCACTGCAAAAAACCCTGTCCCCTCTGATAGGGATTCTAGGGCTCTATACAGATGGGGGAAGAAAGTGTACACTTCTGCTACCCTGGCTGTAAGGGCTTTAAATTGTCAGTTTCATATGCTTAAATATCAGCAATATTTAATGTCACTGCTTAAATAGAAAATGTTGACAAATACTGAATGTTCAGTGAACAATGAATTGCAGGATTTATTGCATGCAGCTGAACAAGTGGGAAAGCATACTTTGCAATGTGGTTATGATTCACTGGAGGCCTCTTTCAGGGCCGCTGTTACAGGTTCTGTTATTAGGAGGCATGCTTGGTTAAAGGAGCAGCATCTGCCTGATCATGTTAAAGCCAAATTATTAGATGCACCATTACAGCATGATGCTTTGTTTGGTACTAAAGCAGAAGAGGTGTTGAAAAAAATGGAGGATAAAGCAAAATCCATGCAGACAGTCAAGGATTTCTTGCAGGTACAGCCGCCCAAGTTTAGCAGGAACTGGCCCTCTAAAAATTGGTCTTTTCCAGGTTCAGACAGACCACAAAGAGGCAGATACAGGCGTCCCAGAGGCAGATCTCAGCCCCAAGGCTCATACAGGCCTAAGCAAATAGGGTGCTCCTACCTCCAAAAGCGGAGAAGACAAATTGCAACCTTACAGGAAACAGTCCCAATGACTTTCCTCTACCAGAACCAAGCACTTTTCTTTTGGCAGCCCCTTTAGGGGGAAAACTAGCACTTTTTTATCAAATTGGCAAATGGTTACCCAAGACAAATGGGTCCTGAACATAGTGTCCCAAGGCTACAGGTTCCATTTTCACACCCTACCAAGGTCAAAACGTATGCCAGACCTGCCACACAATCAATGGGCAGAGGCACAAAAGCAAATTACAGCCCTCATGGACATGAGGGCCATTCAAGTACCACAACAAGAGCAGGGGCAAGGATTTTACTCCAGACTCTTTCTAGTACCCAGAAAGGACAAAACCTGGAGACCAATACTGGACCTGTCTATGCTAAATACGTTTCTGGAAGTTCCAAAATTCAAGATGTTAACTCTACAGCAGCTACTGCCCATGCTGGGCAACAAGGCTTGGCTTGTAACTTTGGACCTAAAAGAGGCATACCTGCATGTCCCAATCAGACAATCTTGCAGAAGATACCTCAGATTCATAGCTGGCTCAATGCATTACCAATTTTCTGCACTGCCCTTTGGCTTATCTACTGCGCCCAGGGGCTTCACAAAATGCTTGGCACCAGTAATTGCGTTTTGCAGACAAAAAGGAATTCAAATATATCCCTACTTGGACGACTGCCTAATTCAAGCAGAGAACAAAGACATTCTTCTGAAGCATCTGGCGTTTGTAAAAAGATTACTAATTGGCCTAGGGTACACAGTAAACGAAAAGAAATCAAAATTAGTGCCTTCTCAAGAGGTAATATTCCTGGGTGCAAGCTTAAACACAACTGCCCAGATGGCTTATCTCACGCCAGACAAACAAAAGCAACTGACTACTTACTTCAAAAAACTGGCAACAAAAACCCACTTATCTGCAAGGAAAATCCTGCAGGCCTTGCGTTTCATGGCATCTTGCATTCTACTAATTCCATATGCCAGACTGCATATGAGGAAACTACAATGGTATCTAAAAAGTGTTTGGACTCTGCATTGCCACAGCCTGGAGACAGTAATTGCACTCATTCCCTGCCTGCAACAGGAGTTTCGATGGTAGGCAGAAGCCTGTCACCACAACAAGGGTCTGCCATTCAAATTACCCACAGCCAGACAGACACCGACAATGGATGCATCAGGCTATGCCTGGGGGGCCCATATGGCAGGAAATTGTATTCAGGGCACATGGCCTGCAAACCAGATGGATCTTCACATCAGTCAAAAAGAGATTCTAGCTGTTCAAAATGCCCTGGCAGCTTTCAAGGACCTGCTTCATCCAGGACAGTTACTGATAGACAGACAACACTACGTTCATGTGGTACATAAACTAGCAGGGAGGTACACATTCCTACCGCCCTCTGCAGACAAGCAATGATCTTATGGGACACAGCATTGGCTTTTCAAATTCACCTGCAAGCACAATTCCTGCCAGGAATAACAAATACTCTAGCAGACGAACTAAGCAGAAACCTCATGGATCCCCACGAATGGAAACTGGATCCACAAGTCTTCAGCATGATAATAAGGAAATGGGGATGTCCAGACATAGATCTATTTGCCTCCCCTCACAACTACCAATTGCAGAGATTTTGCACAAGGATTTATAACAAGCAAGCATGGAAAATGGCCAACCTATCCTTCAGCTGGAAACATCTAACGGTATATGCTTTTCCCCCCACTACTTCTCCTTCCCAGGGTATTCCTAAAGGTCAGACAAGAGAATCCAAAAATGATACTGATTGCACCAGACTGGCCATGCCAGCACTGGTACCCAATTCTAAAGAGCTTGTCTCAAGGTCCAGCATGGGTATTGCCTCAAACTTCTCACTTACTGACCCAACAAAACAATCAGATCCTGCGCAGCCAACTCAGAACCTTAAATCTGGCAGCATGGCGGATAATGTAGCCATTCAGAACACTCCTCTTTCAAAAGCTGTTATGGATGTTATCTTGGAGGCCAGGAGGCCCAGTACCAGAAAATCTTATGCAGAAAAATGGAAGAGATTCTGTGCTTGGAACTATGAACAAGGCAGTGACACGTGTATACCAAATATCCCTCAGATTTTACAATATCTAACTGAGATGCTGAACAAAGGCCTTTCTTTCTCATCAATTAAGATTCATGCCTCTGCCGTTTCAGCCCATTACAATACGGAACCACCTATCTTTTCTCATCCTTTAATAAGGCAGTACCTCAGAGGGGCCAAAAACATTAGACCTCCAAGGAGAGCACCAATTCCAGCCTGGGACCTCAATTATGTTTTGGAAAAACTCACCCTGCCCCCTTTCAAGCCAGCATCAACAGCAGATATAAAATTCTTATCCTGGAAAACAGCTCTGCTCCTAGCAATGACCTCTGCAAGGCGAGTCTCGGAGCTACAAGCACTCATGGCTGTGGAACTTTCATCATTTTTCATCCAGACAGGGTTTCTCTGAGGACAAACCCTACATTTATGCCTAAGGTGGTGTCCACTGTGGCCATTAACCAAACCATTCACTTGCCTACCTTTTATCCAAATCCACAGAACAAGGGTGAGAAAATGCTGCATTCCTTGGACATACACAGGCAGTTACGCTTCTACTTGGACAGAACTAAAGCTTTCAGAAAGACTGAACAACTTTTAGTGTCATATGCTGCAGGATCACAAGGAAAGGCGATCTCAAAACAGACTATTTCTAAATGGATAGGCCATTGCATCCACTTCTGCTATTTCCAACAGGGCAAATCAGTGCCTAAGGACATTAGGCTTCATTCCACCAGAGCAGCAGCCTTCCTCAGAGGAGTACCAACCAAAGATATCTTAGAAGCTGCAACTTGGAGTTCAGTGCACACCTTCACAAAGCACTACCATTTGCCTCTTTACTCTAAGTCCAGAGCAGGCTTTGACACTGCAGTTCTGCAGGACCTCATAGCCTCTCCTAACCCTATTTAGCCCAGCCGCCCTTCCTCAGCTTTGGGATTCAACCCAAGAGTGATGACTGCAACAGTGAAACACGATGAATATAGTACAGTTGTGTACCTACCATAAATGTAGATGTTAGAGTGTATTCACTGTTGCAGTCCAGGTTACCCACCTACCATCCCCCCTTTCTTTGCTGGGACTTATCTGCACCTCTCTATCCTATACAACCTATTTGGTGTATTTGCTTGTAGATGAAGGATTTATTTGCTTGTAGATGGAGATGTTATTATTGTGCATGCATTTTTATTGGCATATTTTACAGCCTACCAATTTGGGGGCACCTGACATCTGGGGCAAGAAAAAACTGAAGAAAATGGCGTCTGCTACATCATTTATACCCCTGGCGCACTGACATCAGGGAAGAGGCGACAACAACCGACGCCGGACCTAGACTTTGGAATTCTGGCCGACTGAGGGTAGCCTACCAGCAGGATAACCCCAAGAGTAATGACTGCAACATTGAATACAATCTACATTTATGGTAGGTACACAACTGTACTTTTCTTTCCTCAACCTCAAAACTCCTCCGAAAGAACCTTGCATTCCTTGGATGTTCATAGACAACTAAGGTACCTGGACAAGACCAAATCCATTAGAAAGTCTGACCAGCTTTTTGTCTCCTTTCACCCTAGGGCCTTGGGGAAGGCAGTAACAAAACAGACAATTGCCTCCTAGATTTATTAGGCAGTCTCTTTTTGATACTCCTTTCATGGAAAAGAATTAAACGCCAACGTGAGAGCTCAGGTCTACTAGAGCAGCTGCATCTTCAACGGCGTTTTTTAGGTCCATTCTGGAGCCGGCCACTTGGTCTTCTGTACATACTTTCACCAAGAGCTCAGGTCTACTAGAGCAGCTGCATCTTCAACGGCGTTTTTTAGGTCCATTCTGGAGCCGGCCACTTGGTCTTCTGTACATACTTTCACCAAGCTTTACAAACTAGGTTTGATTTCTAGAGCCAGAGCTGGATTTGCAAGGTCAGTTTTACAGGGTCTCATAGACCTTGCCTCCATGCTTCTACCTAAAGCTTTGGTACTCTCCCTGCGGTTATGAATGCTGCAACATGAGAATAGGACATAGAATAGTTGTGTAAGAGCTTAACATAACCTTAGATGTCCTTCTCTTCCATGTTGCAATATTCAGTCCTCCCTCCTTACCCCCTTTTTCATTTATTTATCCTTTATTGTGTGGGATTTCCCTTGCTTCCTTGCATCCAAATAGGGCACATAAACAGCTGTAACATACCTCTAAAGTATACTTACCTCCTTGACTGGTGGTATATCTGAAAAGCTTCATTTTCTTCTAGCATCCCAGGGGTACTACTGTATGCGACAGTCAGTTCTGGGTTGGGTACGTGCAGAAATAACATTTATAGCTAACGTCGGTTTATGGCTCTGACATGCAGCATTGCACGTACCACCCTAGCCTAAGACTTTGGTATACTGGCTGGATGTCTGGTGCTGCAGGCAGCCACCTCCCTACAGTTACGAGTACTGCAATATGGAAGAGAAGGACATCTAAGGTTATGGTAAGTTCTTACACAACTATTCTGTACATTTCAAAGCTCTACTAGTTGTTCATGTTGGGAGAAACTCATTATTGTATTTTTTCAATAGTACTTTGGAATATATGTCAGTGAGAAGGCATTTAAAAAACTGATCTCATCCTCATGGAATTATTTACCTAATGACATAAAAAATACTGTACATGGCTTCAAAAACTAACTTAAAACTCAACTCTCACTATTAAACTTGTTTCTTAAACTTTGCGTGATCAATGCAACTTCATTCTCAAGGTGAATTTATTGGCATCCTTGTCTCAAACACATAAGGTGGTTATTGTCAGAGACCCAATAGTAATTCTCCATGTTATATATAGATTCTCTGTTCCTTCTAGTACACGTCTGCATTTTTGCAACTTTAGATGCTTGTTGTTAGGCTTGCTTCCTTCACTTAAGTGACTTATGTTACTAGTCATACAAGAGAAGTTCAAAGGAATTTGTTTATTATCTTAGGCACAGATATTACTAAGTATAGTATTGTAGACATTAGAACCATTTTTGTACTGATGACTGACACTGTGGTTACAGGAACTAATATTCTACAATAGTGAGTGCGATGTATTTCTGGGTTATACAATTTATATAAGAAAGGTGCTACGAGTCCTAGAGTACAGGATTTGTCTTAAAATAATTAACAAAGCTTCAAGAATTAAGTTATTGTACTATTTTTGTCATACGAACCCTAGTGTAACAGCATTTTTTGCACTATGATTATGCAGACATACTGTATTATCCTGCAACATTGGTAATTTTTCAGCTTTAAAATTGTTTACTTTTGTAGAAGAAAGGTACAGATACGAACAAAACCAGAAACTAAATTATGTATTTTTATCATGTTTTAAGCAAATTTCATGATTTTTTTTTCCCTGTCTAGGTCACCGTGGAGTAACAAGTATGACCCTCCACTGGAGGATGGTGCTATGCCTTCAGCTCGGCTGCGTAAATTAGAAGTGGAAGCCAACAATGCTTTTGACCAGTACAGAGACCTGTAAGTCTGACATTTGCATAGAATGATACAGTTGCACCATCTTTTATATTGTGTTGCCATCTGGGTGTAGGCGTAGAAAGGATGTATACTTCCCTCTCCAGCCCAAAATGTCATTGTTTCTCTCCCTTTTTATAATTGTGTGGCGGCAAAAAATTTTTATTTTGTATTTTTGATATCAGGGAGCTTCCTAGTGATGAGTCATGTGGTTGGCTCATGCTTTCCATGAATAACAACCAAAAAACTCTAATGTGGAAAGTAAACTTCTTTCAAAACACAACAGCCACTGGAGAACACTGATAAAAAAGAACTCCTTGGAATACCACTAGCGTCAAAAAGTTTTATTACACTTTCGTCAACTGACTTCTTCAGAATACAATACAAAACCTTTTCAAATCCTTTATGTACAAAACATTCAATTAATCCATTAACACCTGTTTGTACATGCGGTCTTTAAATGACTAACTGCAGTGTCAGATTTTCTAACTTAGTTTTAAGACTTCTTGTTTTATAATATACAAAGTTAAGCTGTTGACAGTGTATTCCAGAACTCCTAATTATCCTGTAATATTTTCTGGTCACTTTTAACAGTATCCTTAATGACCCCCGTAGTCAACTGACCTATCTAGTTTAAAACCTAGATTCCAATCATTATTATTCGTTTTCTTTGTCTGAGGTATAACCTCCTTTTAAAATTGGTTTAAGTAAAACTCCCCTTTTTTCATATACTTCTAGTGCTACCACATACAATAGTTTGTTGTATCCCCTATCTTTAAACATTTCAGTAATTGTAGTAATTTCCCTTAAAAAAATCACTTTCCCTGGTGGTCATTCTAGATGCACGTATTTGTCTTCTAGATATATTTTTCTTAATAAAGTTAGGATGACCAGTTTTAAAATGTAAATAGTTATTCGAAAACATATTTCCTAAACATTTTACTATTCTTCTTAAAAATGTCAAACTCTAAATCAGCATCCAAAAAAATGTAGCACTAGAAGTATACGAAAAAAGATTTTTATTTAAACCAGTTTTAAAAGGTTATACTTCAGATATAAAGAAAATGAACAGGCATGTACACTTGTGGTGCATGCAGTGTTTGTAGGTTTATTTATGTTACCAAATACATTTATTTGAATAGTTTAGATTTTACAATTTAAAGAAGCATTCTTGTAAAACTACTGATTTAGTTTATATTGCTTTGTGTTCAGGTTGTTCCAGCTATTATATTGGAATGACCGCACGTAGTTTGAAAAAATGTGTAAAAGAACATATTTATAGTATTAAGGTTAAGGATGGAAATAATGCCTTATACAAGCATTCAGTAGTTTGTTCCAACTACAAGAAATTTTTATTTTCAGTTGTAGAGCGCATTTTATTTGACTTAAAGGGAGGGAATTTTAAAGACAAATTGGAAACGGTGGAAGCAAGGTGGCAAATGAAATTATGTGCTTACAAAGCCCCAGGGTTAAATGAAAATGTGAATATAAAATGTTTTTTAAAACAAAAAAGATTAAAAGTTCAGAATTTAAGTATATGGCGAACACATTTTCCATTTATTTTGTTTTATATATATTTTAAAATGTGTTTTAACTGAATTGTTTTAAAAAAGTTTTAATGGATTAATTGATTTTTTTTTTTTGTATATAAAGGATTTAAAAGGGTTTTGTATTGTATTCTGAGGAAGTCAGTTGACAAAAGCGTAATAAAACTTTTTGACGCTAGTGGTATTCCAAGGAGATGTTCTTCGTGTTTCACTGTTGCAGTCATCACATTTGGGTTATCTGCCTGCAGGTAGCCCTCAGTTGGCCTGAATACCAGAGTCTTGGGATTTCTGCGTCAGATGCTGTCGCTTCTTCCATGACGTCAGGTCGTCAGGGGTATAAAACATGCAGCCGATGCCATTACATCAGTCTTTCTTGCCGTGTGGTGCTCAAAGCAGAAGCAGTTCGCGGGTGCCAGTTGGCCGACTTCTGAAATTTTCTTTTTCGAGTTTCAGACCTGAAGTCTTCTAAAAGACGAGTACCCTGTTGGGGATCCTTTTTTCTTGCTCTAACCGATGTCAGAAAAAATTAATAATAGTCTTGCCTGTGGAAAGCAAATACCTCACAGAGATTTTCACTCTTGTTGCATCACCTGTTTAGGCCCAGATCACGACGTCCCTCGCTGTTGGTTTTGTGCCTTGATCAACACCTGAACTATTTGTCGTCTGGCTATTTTTGTAGCTGAATACTTTCGCTGTCGATCTCCGTACTCCGAAATGGCTTCGTTAAGCCATCCAACTACCGATCTTCCAAAAAAAGTAAGGATAAAGACAGAAACCGCATAGGTTCATAACTGCCGACGACGCTTCCATTAAGCTAGTCGCCAGTCCGCTGGTACTCAGTGAGGCACTTTCGCAGCCCCTTATACCAGCTTCTACAGATTCGCATGCCTCTACTGAGACTCATTCGGAGTCTGGTATGCCGCAAGATGCTTCTTCGACTATGGAACCTGCGGATGTCTCTACCTTGGATGGGTCTGGAGCTGCTGTGCAGGCACCGGCTTCTGAGAGTGTATTCAGGCCTACCGATTTTCATATTAAACAGACTTCATTTCAAGCCAAAAATACTGAGTTCCTCAGGCCTAAAGTTCGCACTACTCCTAGAAAACTGACGACCAAAGTGCATTCTCAGGCCCACATGCCTCAAAAACAAATGATTAGAATGGCTGTAGACCTTATTACCTTAATTAGGGGAAGCCAGCCTTCCCCCTCTAAGAGACCTAGAACTGATTTTCCTTCTGATTCTTCTGATAAGGAATCTGATCTCTGTTCCTTCTGACTACCAGGACTTGCCCTTTTCTACCTATGAGGATTCTGATGCAGAGGATTCCATTCCCTCTGCTTCCCCTCCAGAAGTATTTTCTTTTGGTGAAACCTTGCATACCCTTAGGGAGCATTTCCACTGGGAAAGCCAGGGCTATTCTCAGTCTGAAAAGAGACTTAGGGAATTTTTAAACCTGCCTCAGCTCAGGCCTCTAGCTATCCCTCCTGTTCTGGAGATTGAAGATGTTTTCGTGGAATTCAGCCTTACCCCGGATACTTTGCCTCCAGCTCCCAGGAAACCTGACCGGTACTATAGAGTACCTGACTCTCACAAATTCCTCTTCAAGAATCCTACTGCAGATCCAGAGACCATTTCCCAAGGACCAAAAGGCATTAAGGCTACTACGGCCAAAAATCCTACCCCTTCTGACAGGGATTCTAGGGCTTTAGACAGATGGGATAAGAAGGTGTACGCCTCTGCTACTCTGGCCATTAGGGCTTTAAATTGCCAGTGTCATATGTTAAAGTATCAGCATATTATGGGACTAATTAAACAGAAAATGATGTTGATTCCTGACTGTGCAGAACACAAAGATTTTCAAGAGTTAATGCATTCTGCTGACCAAGTTGGTAAACATGGTTTGCAGTGTGGTTTTAATGCATTAGAAGCATCTTGCAGGGCTGCTGTCAGTGGGTCTGTACTTAGAAGGCATGCTTGGCTTAAGGAACAAAACTTGCCAGATCATGTAAAAGCAAAATTACTGGATGCACCCTTAAACCAATTGCACCTTTTTGGCAATAAAGCAGAAGTCGTCCTCAAAAGAATGGAGGAAAAAAACTAAATCTATGCAAACTGTTAAAGATTTCTTACAAATGCAGCCACCTAGATTCAGTAGGCATTGGCCTTCAAAGAACTGGTCCTTTCCAGTCCCTTCCAGACCTTCTCAGTGCAAACCCAGGGGCAGCAGACCACCAAGACTTCAGTCTCAGGTTATGCACAGATCCAAGCAGTGGGGTGCTCCCATGTCCAAAGCAGGGAGTAGTAAGCCCACCCCCCTATGGTAAAATTGCACAATGACTTATTCTTAACTCCTCCAAGCCTTGCCCACCTACTTGCACCTTTAGGAGGAAAGTTCTCCCTGCATGCAAAAAACTGGGAATACATTACCCAAGACAAATGGGTTTTAAACCTAGTTTCCCCTAGGATACAGGTTCCACTTCCACTCACTCCCAACCCTAAGTGGATGGCCAGATCTCCCCCCAAACCAGTGGGCGGAGGCCCAAAAACAAGTGCTCTCTCTACAGTTGCTTCCCTGTGCTAGCCAAGGATGCCTGTCTGGTAACCCTAGACTTAAAAAAAAGCTTACCTGCACATCCCAATCAAGGAGTCTTGCAGGAAGTACATGTGCTTCAAGGCAGGCTCCATGCACTATAAGTTCTCTGCACTTCCCTTAGGCTTATCTACTGCACCCAGGGTATTCACAAAGTGCCTAGCTCCAGCCATTGCATTTTGCCGGCTGAGAAATATTCAGATTTCTCCATACTTGGACGATTGCCTGATTCAAGTGGAAAGTCAGGACTTGCTATTACAGCACCTGGCATTTGTAAAGAGACTTCTAACTTCACTGGGGTACACCATCAACGAGAAGAAATCACACCAAGTACCCTGCCAACAGATTGTATTCCTGGGAGCAAGCTTGAACACAACTTCCAAGATGGCATTCCTCACTCCAGAGAAACAAATTTATTTGACAACTTATTTTAACCTACTGGCCACAAAAACCAAGCTATCTGCAAGGAAAATACTGCAAGTTCTGGGGTTCATGGCCTCTTGCATTATGTTAATTCCATATGCAAGACTGCATATGAGGAAACTTCACTTGTATCTAAAAAGTCTATGGTGTCAACATTCTCAGGACCTGGAAACCAATTCCCATCATCCCTTGTCTAAGTTCCTTTGGTAAGCAAAGGCCTGCAACCACAACAAGGGGCTCCCTTTCACTCTACCCCCTGCTGCCCAAACCCTAACAGACGCATCAGACCATGCATGGGGGGCTCACATGGCAGGGCAGTGTATTCAGGGCAAATGGAACCCAAAGCAGAATGCACCTGCATATCAATCAGAAAGAAATGCTAGCTATACAGAATGCTCTGACAGCCTTCAAAGACCTTATTCTTCTAGGACAACTATTGGTAAAGACAGACAATACCACAGTTATATGGTACATAAATAAGCAGGGGGGAACCCATTTCTACCCACTCTGCAGACTAGCCATGGCTCTGTGGAACACAGCCTTGAGCAACCAAGTGCACCTACAAGCTCAATTCCTGCTAGGCAAACTAAATTCACTGGCAGACGACTTAAGCAGAAATCCCATGGACTCACACGAATGGAAACTGTAATCCAAAATATTCAAGCTCTTGAACAAATGGGGGGCTCTGAAGGTAGACCTGTTTGCCTCCCCTGAGAACTACCAATTGAACAAATACTGCACCAGAACTCCCCACAGTCAAGCTTGGAAAGTGGATGCCCTGTCCTTTACCTAGGAAAGCTTCTCCGTCTATGCCTTTCCCCCTCTGCATCTCCTCTCGAAGGTTCTACTAAAGATCAAACAGGACAAGCCAAGGACAATCCTGATTGCACCAGACTGGCCACGCCAGCACTGGTACCCTCTTTTGCGCAGTCTGACAGCGCTACAACCATGGCTCCTACCTCAGACCCCTTCCCTGCTGTCCCAGCAGGTGGGCCAGATTCTGCACCCTCAGCTTTAAACCCTGAACCTTGTAGCCTGGCTAATCCCCTGAGCTCACCTCTAGCAACCCTCAGTAAGCAGGTGCTGGATGTCATTCTTGAGGCAATGAGGTCTAGTACTAGAAAATCCTATTCAGAAAAATGGAAAAGATACTGTTCCTGGAGCCAGTCTCAGGGGGATGGGCACAACGGTGCCCAGCTTACCTCCTATACTAGATTACTTAACAGAAATGCTCCACAAGGGCCTATCCTTCTCTTCAATTATGATTCATGCCTCAGCCATCTCAGCTCATTATAATACTGAGCCCACCCCTCTTCTCTCATCCTCTGGTAAAACAGTTCCTTAGAGGGGCCAAATATTTAAGACCCCCCCCCCCCCCCAGGAGAGCTCCCACTCCAACCTGGGACCTTAACTTTTTATTGGAAAAACCTACTCTTCCCCCCTTTGAACCGGCTGCTACAGTGGAGTTGAAATTTCTCTCTTGGAAAACAGCTTTACTTGTTAGCCATCACTTCAGCTAGAAGAGTGTCTGAACTGCAAGCCCTTATGCCAGTGGGAACCATTCATTATCTTCCATGCGGACAGGGTTTCCTTCAGGAATAACCCATCTTTTATGCCCAAGGTAGTGTCTAGTGTGGCCTTAAACCAGTCCATTCATTTGCCTACTTTTTTCCCTAATCCTCAGAATAAGGGGGAAGGATACTGCATTCTCTGGACATGCGCAGACAACTTAGATTCTATTTGGACGGGACTAAGCCTTTCAGAAAATCTGACCAGCTGCTAGTCAGCTTTGCTGCAGGGGCAGAGGGGAAGGCCATTTCTAAGCAAGCCAGTTCCAAATGGATAGCACACTCCATCCATTTCTGCTACAAGCACCATAGCAAACCTATCCCACAGGGGATAAGAAACGCATTCTGCTAGGGCTGCATCTACCTCTACTGCATTTCTCAGAGGATCCCTACCAGGGACAATCCTGGAAGCTGTAAACTGGAGCTCTGTACATACTTTCACCAAGCATTACCACTTGCCTATCTTTTCTAAATCCAAAGCTGGATTTGCCACAGCAGTCTTACAGGGCCTGATTGCCAGCCCTAATGCTTCTTAATTTACCTCCACCCTTCCTTAGCTTTGGGAATCAACCTAAATGTGATGACTGCAACAGTGAAACACAAAGAACATAGTACAGTTGTGTACACTTACCATAAATGTAGATGTTCGAGTGTATTCACTGTTGCAGTCCTTGCTACCCTTTCTCCAGCCCCGATTGGCTTTGTTTTCACCTATCCTTTTGGTTTGGCATATCTTGTACTGTGTGTATTTGCTTTTTGCTGGGGGTATTGCACACCATTTAATTGCTCCCTATTGTGGGGGCACCTGACATCTGGGACAAGAAAAACTGATGTAATGGCATCTGCTGCATGTTTTATACCCCTGACGTCATGGAAGAAGCAACTGCATCCGACGCAGAAATCCCAAGACTCTGGTATTCAGGCCGGCTGAGGGATACCTGCAGGCAGATAACCCAAATGTGATGACTTCAACGGTGAATACACTCTAACATCTACATTTATGGTAAGTGTACACAACTGTACTTTTTTTTTTTTTTTTATCAGTGCTTTCCACCAGTACGAAGGTGGCATCTTTTTACAAGTACTGGCACTCATGAGTGACTTATGATTCAAACCATGACATAGCACACCAATGGTATAAGTGCACTAATCCTCTGCTCACCTATTTTTTTTTTTTTGCCACTAACACAGTTTACATCACAGTCCCTGCAGCCAAACATTTCTGTGCTTGCATGCCTTTTTCTTTAAGTTCCCTGTAGCATTTGAAACTTGCCAGAATCCTGTACAGAGTGATGGAAAGAATGTCTGTATGGGATTGGTGGCAGGTTCCCTCTGAGGCCTTAGGGAAAGGCAGTCATTTCATAACAGAGGACTTGATTCACAAACTAGTTCAGGCTTATCCCTGTAGAGGTAAATCCATAGGTCTGATGATTTCTGTTCTGTCCGTTACTTGACAGATTGGTCTTTGGATCTGACATCAGATCTAACTTAAGCCACTCAAGACTTTGGATCCCAAGCTCAGGGTCCTCACCTTACCCATAACCCCTTGCAAAGCCCGACATTACCTTAAATCTCATTTGCTACTCGTTTAAGACAGACGGTGGAGCTCCTTGTTCAGGCATGGGTTCAGTCTAGTAAGCATTTTATTTTATTCAATTTCTATTACTACTTTACTTTTTTACCTTAGTTTATATTGTCTTATCAAATTTATTCTTTCTACCCTGTTGTGAACATTTCTAAAAACTTTGTATAAAGTTTTCTAATTCCTTTCACCTCTATGTCATCTTTCTTTAAAAAGAAATCTTTAACTATATTCTAATGTACAATGTTAAGTTGTCTATCTCGCCTTTATTCTTGCTGGATGGGTTCGGAGCCGATCCTCTGCTCCGACTCTGCCTTCTACTAAAGCTCGAGAGCTGTTTACTGGCTCGAGGCCTCCCCATATCCCACAATGCTAGGCGTCCGATACCCAAATCTCGTTTGCTGCTTCAGCTACGAGGTTACGTTTTTTACTGGCTCAGGTCGTATTAATCCTTTTTTGTCTTTTTCAGCTAAATTTTAACTGTATTTTTCTTAGAGTTAGATTGTCTTTAACTTTTAGTATAGTTGTACTGTGTATCCCACTAGTTTGTCCCACTTAGGAAACTTGTTTTTCTGTTAGAGTTTCTCCCCTTCCCCCCCTTGTTCCTTCTCTATTAATGGCTAACCCCCCCCCCTTGTACCTATAGGAGTAGTGTTTAGCCTTATAATTTTTATTGAGGTTGTTGTAGTTATTTTTATTAAGTGTGGGTGTTTGTGATAGTTTTTTCTGCTCACTACTGTTACCTTATCTAGTGCGGGCGTGTGAGTGTGTCTGTGTGTCTTGTTTAAGCACTAGTGTAACTTTTTTTCTCTTTGGTATCCCCGGGCCAGTATGTCCAAAGATACCAAAGTTTCAGGCTTCAAGAAGTGTGACTCGTGCTGTCAGAAGATGTCTCTGACTGACGGTCACACTTGCGTTTATTGCTTGGGTTCCCTACCACCTGCAGGACTCCTGTTCGGTCTGTCATGCCTTCAGCCCAAGAGTCCTGCAGGAGCGTAGGAACAAGCTTATCTTGAGAGGCCTACTCAAGCCAGAGGGATCCCCGGCGAAGCCTCAGTCGGGGAAATCCTCAAAGCCCGCCAAGCCGTCTGCTCCCAGTTCGGAGCCGTCGCCGAGTGGAGCATCTGCCTCCTCTTTGGCTCTGGCTGGGGCCGACACCTCTAGACCTCTATCGGCTCCGACACCTCTATCGGCTCCGACTTTAATGTCGGAACCGTCATTGGGCCGAAAACGTTCTAGGTCCCCTTCCCTAGATTCGGTTCGCTCAGCTCCAAGGTCACCGTTGCTTCAGTCGGAACAGAGCCATAGGTCCCATTCCTCTCGGTCTTCCAGGTTATCCGACCATGACTTAGAGAGGGTGGTCAGCAGACTACTTAAATCGCAGGCCCTGGCCAAGATCTTAACCAGCCCTTCTCAACAGACTGTGGCTATCCCGGTGTCTTCAGCAGTTCCTCCTCCGACTCCCCTTTTGTGTTCGGAGACGGAGCTGGTTGGGGCTCGAATCTTGGAAACGTCGGAGCCGATACCACACCTTTGGTTCCTTCCTTGGAGGGATCTGGGTGCCGGAACTCCCTCGTCTGCTCTGAGGGGGCGAGTGGCATCGAACCCTTGTCCGACCCCGTTCTCCCTCTCGGGGCTTTGGCACAGGTGAGCTCGGCCCCGACATCGGCCTCGGAGCCGGCCCCTCTGTGCCGGGAGGGGTTCACGTCTCTTTGGAGCGGGGACCCTCTGCTCTGCCCGACAGGGGTGCCTTCGAGGTCATGAGGTGCGTGCCAACTCCTGTGCCGGCTCCACTATCGGCCCCTTCGGCTCCTCCCCCCATGGTGCCTGCATCGGTCTCTGTCCACCCTCCTGATCCCAAGCGTGGAGAACAGACGCTCCAGGTCGCCCCATTGGGCATATCTTCCTCTTCCGAGGCCTCCCCTGATCATTCAGAGGAACCCCCTCAGAAGAGAAAATGTAAGAGGAAACATGTAGACTCCCCTGAGTCAGTCACTTCTGATACCGACTTGGAGGATTCGGAAGGGTCCCCAAGGTCCCCCTTTGAGGATGTCCCCTTTTCAGACATCCTAGAGATCCTTAGGCAGAGGGGGAACTGGACTGCCCTTAACCCTTCTGAGGACGAGTCGGTGTACCTGGACGCATTTGGTTCTCGTCCTTTCACCTCCTGGGTGTCACCACCTTTCGACCTGCTCATGGAAGTTGTGGCTCGAAAGGCGTGGACAGCTCCGGACACAGTGGAACCAACTCCCCACAGGCCCACGAAGTTCATTGCAGCCCCATCCGACAAACAATTTCTGACAAAAGGTGTCCCTGTTGATGCCATGGTGGTGGCAGCAGCCGCTAAGGAGTTGGCTGACCCTTCGGTGCCTGTCCATCCACCTAATAAAGAATCTAGGACAATGGACAGGTACGGGAAGCGGATGTTTTCTTCAGCGACCTTTTCCATGCGGTCGCTGAATTATCTGTGCCATTTCACCCGCCTTCAAAGGGATCTTCTTAAAGAACTGGGTGATGCCCTTCAGGATCCATCAGCTGCGGGGGCTCAGGATAAGACCAACTCCCAGCTGGCGACCCTTAACTCTATCGTCAACTTCTCCATGCGGCTCATTTCTTATGCAGCCGATGGGGCGAGAAGGGCCGCAGGTACAGGCGTGGCTTTGAGAAGACATGCCTGGATGCGGTTATGTAACTTTGCTGACCCATTTAAGGCGTCCTTCACCAATACCCCCTTCGATGGTTCGGCTCTGTTTGGACCACAGGTGAAGGATACCCTTACCAGTTGTGAGCAGGAAGGCAAGACTCTCTCTGCCGTTAGAGTCTGTTTTTCTACTCCCTCTAGACCATACCCTAAAGGTCAGAAGAGTGGGAAAATGTGGTTTCGGAAACCCCAGGGAGTCGTGCCTGACACACGTGGCGAGTTTCCCTCCAGGGGCAGTGGAGGGAACAATAATAGACACCGCCCGAGGGGCAGAGGGGGTCCGCAAAATTAGGGTAGCAGAGAATCTTTCTCTGACAAACCCTTTCAGCACCCCTGAGGGGCTGCCCGACTGTCCACCTTCGGAGGCAGTCGGGGGAAGCTTGTCACTGTACCCAGAAGCCTGGCAACTCATCACACAAGACAAATGGGTATGGTCTATCATATCCGAGGGTTACAAAATCCCCTTTGTCCACACCCCTGTACAAACAAACAGGTCCCTTCCAGATGTTCTACCCAGTCTAAGGGAACAAGCAGTACTAGAAATTTCAAAACTGCTAGAAAAAAGGGCCATCCAGCCAGTCCCAGCAGACCAGCAAGGATCCGGGATTTACTCCAAGTTCTTTTTTGTACCAAAAAAGACAGGGGACTGGAGACCCATTTTGGATCTCAGCAGGTTAAACAAATCTGTTCAAAGAACAAAGTTTCGGATGGTCACGCTTCAGTCCATTCTACCTTTTTTGGGTCAGGACAATTGGATGTGCTCCATAGACCTTCAGGATGCGTGCTACTATATCAAAATGGACAGACGCTCCAGAAGGTTTCTCCACTTCCGGCTGGGAGCCAGTCACTATCAATTCAGAGCCCTGCCCTTTGGTCTCACCACAGCCTCCAGGGTGTTCACCAAATGCATGGCAGTGGTTACGGCTCACCTGAGATGGCGAGGATTCCAGGTGTTTCCATATCTAGATGACTGGCTCCTGACTGCTTCCACAAGGCATCAGCTACTGCGAGCCAGGGATTATACCATCCAAACTTGCTCCGAGCTAGGTATCTCTATAAACTTCGAAAAGTCTGCATTGTCACCTTGTCAGTCTATAACCTCTATAGGCGCAAGATTAAATACAAAAGAGCTGTCTGCAAAACTTCCCTTAGAAAGAGTATCAGACGTTCGCTGACATGTCCAGACCTTACTACAGTGCAAGAGAATTCAGGCCAGGTTTGTACTGAAAACTTTGGGTCTCATGGCAGCAGCAATCACATTACTTCCCTGGCGCGTTTACACATGCGAATTCTTCAATGGATGCTTTTTACCCAATGGTCGTTTCAACAGCTTCCGATGTCTCACAACATAATAATAACCCAATCATGCAAAGACCACCTGTGTTGGTGGATGGTCTCCTCTCTAGTACTTCAAGGCAGATTGTTTGTTCTTCCTCCTCCTCCTGTTGCCACGGTGACAACGGATGCCTCCCTGATCGGGTGGGGGGGGGGGGGCATTTTCAGGGCAGGACTATCCAGAGCACTTGGCAACCTCTAGAGTACCACCTGCACATAAATGTCTTGGAGATGAGAGTGGTGCTTTTAGCGTTGCAAGCTCTTCAGGACTTTCTATCCACCGGGACTATTGCAATTCAGACAGACAGTATGTCTGTAGTGTGGTACATCAACAAGCAGGGCGGAACCAGGTCCTATCCCTTATGTCGAGAAGCACTCAGACTCTGGCAGTGGGCGATCTCCTCTCAACGGTTTCTGATAGCAACGCACATCCCCGGGAAGTCCAACGTCCTAGCGGACAGGCTAAGCAGAGGTATTCTCATGCCTCATGAGTGGTCTCTCAATCAGTTAGTAGCGGACAAAATTTTCCGCAGATGGGGTCAACCTTGCTGCGACCTTTTCACAACCCCTCTCAACAGCAAGTGCGACTATTTCTTCACTCTCTTCCCCCACCCCGGCCACTCCCCCAGAGACGCTCTAGTTCACGATTGGCCCCGGGGTCTTCTGTATGCATTCCCACCTTTTCCCTTAATTCCCAAACTAATTCAGAAAGCGACCGCATTGGGATCCAGGAATGATCCTCATTGCCCCTTACTGGCCTCGACAAATTTGGTTCCCATTCCTGCATAGTCACCTGCTGGAGCAGCCTTGGAATCTGGACCCAGTGCCAGACCTCTTGGTCCATCAGTCGGGTGGGCTGCACCAATCACTTCAGTCTCTCAACCTCACAGCTTGGTTGCTCCACTTCCAACCTTAGCCAGGCTTCCACATATTTCTCAGCCAGTGCGTGAAATCATCCTTTCTTTGCACAAATCTACTACCAGGAAGACTTGTGCTAGTAAGTGGAAACGTTTCTCTTTCTGGGCGGAGGCTAGAAATATAGACCCCTTTACAGCCCCTGTCCATCACGTTCTAGATTTTTTAGCAGAACTTTTTCGAGCAGGTTCCTCGTCTGCCACCATTAGGGTCCAATTGGCTGCTATCACAAATTTCCACGCTGGCCTGTCAGAAACCAGCATCATGTCCCACAAACTTTGTAAAGCCTTTCTTAAAGGGACTATTTTACTTAGGACCCCGGTTAGAGATCCCCGCCTCCGTGGGATTTAAACCTGATATTAGCTTCCTTGATTCTCCCTCCTTTTGAACCTGCGGCCTCCTGTTCCTTAAAGTTACTCTCCTGGAAGACTCTCTTTTTAGTAGCCATCACCACAGCTAGGAGAGTGTCGGAACTTCAAGCCCCTCTGTATTCGTCCTCCTTATCTTGTATTTCACAAGGATAGAGTTTCACTCAGGACTAATCCTTCCTTTCTGCCCAAAATACCTTCCGAGACAAACCTGAATCAGGCTATTGATCTACCTGTCTTTTTTCCTAACTATTCAAACAGAGCTGAACAAAAGTTACACCAACTGGATGTTCACAGGCAATTATGTTTTTATTTGGATAGGACTAAACAAACAAGAAAATCGGACCCAACTCTTCCTGTCCTATGCTGAGGGCAAGCAGGGCCTGCCAGTTTCTAAAGTAACCTTATCCAGGTGGTTGGCCTCTATTATTACTTTGATTTATCAACTGAGACATAAAGAACTCCCTACAAAACCAAAAGCTCATTCCACCAGAGCGTTAGCTACGTCGGTAGCGTTTCAAGCAAGACTACCAATGGAATCTATTTGCGCTGCAGCCACATGGGCCACTCCTCATACTTTCATTTCACATTATAAGTTGGATATGGCCTCCAGGAGTTGAGCTGATTTTGGTTCCACTGTGCTCAAGAGTCTGTTCCGATGAGCCACCCAGGGCTAAGGTGCTAGGGACGCTGTCCCATCCAGCAAGAATGAAGGCAAGATAGACAACTTAACATTAAGAAGTTATGTACCTACCATAACGTTCCATGTTAGTTGTCTTCTTCACGCCTTCTTTCTTGCGTCCCACCCTCCATTCCCCTAGCCTGGACAGACCGAGAAGAATCCCTTTTGTGGCCGCCTTCCTCTGGCTGAGTCTTATCTAGGTTACGTCCTCCTCTGTTTTTAGTACTGTAGGTAAACCTTGTAGTTTGGACAGGTGTCCTTAAAAAATTTTTTTTCTATGGTGTTAGCTCTGCCAAACAAGATCTGGGTATCTGACGCCTAGCACTGTGGGATATGGGGAGGCCTCGAGCCAGTAAATAGCTCTCGAGCTTTAGTAGAAGGCCGAGTCGGAGCAGAGGATCGGCTCTGAACCCATCCAGCAAGAAAGAAGGCGAGAAGAAGACAACTAACATGGAACGTTATGGTAGGTACATAACTTCTTATTCTATGTATTCTGTTCTACTTTACCTTGTTGGATTTTGTTATATCATCTGTTGTGTGACACTCTTCAAGAATGTTATGTAAACCTTCTGGTTTTAAAAAATGTGTGGCCTATGGCCACAAGATACCTTACCGGGACGTACACTCCTAAGTGTGTTTACTGCCATGGAGCTTCACACTTGGATGAATAGCATGATGTGTGCAGCCTTTATTTATTTATTTATTTATTTATTTATTTATTTGCAGTTGGTTTACCAGGATAGTCCATTGGGCCTAAAAGAACCCGTTTTCAATGGAGTCCTGGGGAGAAAAGCTCCAAAAAAGAACAGACATACAGATTATGTACATACACTTGAAAAAGCTCTTAATGCAAACTAACAGACAAGGTAAAAACAACAGAGCTAAGCTACTTATACAATGTAAAAGAGAATACAGTCATTACTTTTGCATTTGAGGTACATTCAAAAATGCGAAATATTAGATAAAGTACAAAAAATGAGAGGTGAGTTAGGGCATTAAAGAGGTAGGATTATATTGTTGCACAGTGTGGTTAGATTTGAAGAAAGTAATAAGTATATAGGCTTTGTTGAGTAGGAAGTGAATGAATGGAGGATGAAGGATGAAGGGTTCCATATTTTTATGATGGATGGGAACAAGAGCATTCCCATTGGGACATAAGATGAGTATGAAGAGATTTTTTGAACGAATAAAGAGTAGAGATGGTACGAATGGACGGTGGGAGTGAGTTCCAAAGACGAGCTATGTTAAAGGATAGTAGGTTTTGCCTGGGGGCTTTTGGTTTAAGTATTTCTAATAGGTTTTGATTGTTTGACCTTAAGATTCTATCAGGTAAGTGAAACTTAAAAGCAGAAGACAGGGAGGGACAAAGAGAGGGGTTGTTAATGAGCTTATGGGCTAGGGTAAGCTGAATGTAATTGAGCTGATGTGGAAGTTCAAGCCAATGTAGTTTTTGGAGAGAGGAACAGTGATGGGTGAATGACCTGTGGCGTTTGGCTTAACTTGGCGATTTTGTTGTAGCAAGAGGAAAGTTGCTTCTTAAGAGAGGACTGAATATTAGTTAGGAGAGGTGAACCATAGAGAAGGGAGGGAATAAGAAAGGAAGAAGACAGAGTGATTTTAGAGGTCTTTGTGAGGTATTGATTTTGACGGTAGAGCATACCCAGCTTTTGGTGGGTTTTTTTAATATTTAGGTGTACGTGGGAGTTGAAATTAAGCTGGTTGTCAATTTGAACACCAAGTAACTTAGTTTCAGATACAAGTTCTAGGGTTGATTTGTTTTGACTAGTGATCAGGAATGTGTTTGTATCAAAGGGAGTAGTTTTAGAGGGAGTAAATACCATGAGTTTAGTTTTGGAGGCGTTGAGAGCAAGGTGGTTTATTTTCATCCAATGCTCAGTAATTGAGAAGGCTTCTTGTGTGAGCTTTAGAAGCTCAGGGGTAGATGTGGCAGAGCAGATAATGGTGGAATCGTCAGCATATTGGATGATGATAGAGAATGGGATAGATTTATGAAAATCGTTTATAAAAATGTTAAAGAGAAGAGGACCAAGTATGGAGCCTTGGGAACCCGGTGGGGTACTAAGAAAAGAGGAAGTGGCCTTTTTCCATTTTACAGCTTGGTGTCTGTTAGATAGGTAGCTGGAGAACCAGTTCACAGAGGAGGAAGAAAGGTTAAGTTTGGAAAGTTTAGTTAATAGCAGGTTGTGTGAAATGGTATCAAAAGCCTTAGAAAGGTCAAGTAGTAGGGTAGAGACAATATGGCCGGAATCACGAGCTTTATTTACAGTTTCTAGATAGGAGAGGAGGGCTGTCATGGTGCTATGATTTGGCCTAAAGCCATGTTGTGTAGGTGTGAGAAGGTTATTGTCTAAAAGATGTGGTAGTAGTTGAAGTTGAACACATTTTTCAAGTAGTTTAGAGATGGGGGACAAGATAGCAATGGGGCGGAAGTTGTTAACACTGCAGTTATTACCGCCTTTGTGAAGGGGGATGATAAAGGCTTGTTTCCAGAGTTGGGGCACTGTACATTCCAGGATTGAGCGGTTGATGAGAATGCTTATGGGATAGGCAATTGCATCAGCAGCAATGCTTAGGAAATATGAGGGGATATCATCAGGTGCATTAGTGCCGGGCTTCAGTTTCTGAAGTAGTTTTTTTTATTGTAGAAATGGGTATAGGTTTTAATGAGAATGGAGCAGAGAGGAGAGGGAAAGTATTTGATGTTGGTGAGGATGATGAGGATGTTAGAGAGGGAGAAAAGTTATGGGATATAGTTAGAGAAGATGGGAATGAGGAAAGAAGAGAAGTGCAGGGTGGGCTTTTGGCAGGAGAGGGTGAGGGGGTATTGTATGGTATGGTAGAAGTAGGAAAAGAGGAAGTTAGTTTGCTAATAGAATCAATGAAGAAGGAGTTGAATTGAGTAGCCAGGTCTAGATCTGGGGCATTTGGGTCGGGGGTAGGGGTGTGTGGTCTGCTGGGGTTAAGGAGGGTAGAGATTCCTTTCCAGAATTTCTGTGGATTTGTTTTATTATTGTTTTGGAGGGTAAAGAAGTAATTTTGTCTGTCAGAGATAATAAGCTTTTTGACTTTATTTCGGAGGGTTCTGTATTCAATGTGGGAATCAGGGGACTTTCTTTTCTGATAAAGTGCCCAGGCTTTGTCTCTAAGGCGCATGGTTGCTAATGTATTTCTGGTAAGCCATGGGGCAGAATTATTTTTTATTCGTTTTGTCCTTTGTGGGGCTTGGGAATCTAGTATTCTTAAGAATGTAGAGTTAAAGTGGGAAACGGCGTCTTCTAAGGGTAATGTCCTAAGAGTGTTCCAATTGATTGCTTTTAGAGAATCTGAAAAGGTTGTTGGGTTGAAATTTTTGTGGTTGCGTGGCAATATAATTGTGGGGGTGGTGAGAGATACAAGGGAGTCGGTAAGTGAAGATGGGCATATGATCACTTAGAGCATCGGGAAGAGTACCACTGTCAGAGTGATAGTGTGGGTGTGATACAAGGATCCAGTCTAGTATACTGCCACAGGAAAGGTTTTTAGAAGGACGTGTTACTTTGTTGATTAGTTGGGAAAAATTATATAGGTTGATGTTAAGGGGGTTGGTTGGAGATTGAATGGAGGTCCAGTTAATATTTACATCACCTAAGATTATGGTTTCATTACTAATGTTACTGGAGAGCCAGGAGAGAATATCTTCTAATGTAGAGATATTGTCACCTGGGGGAATATAGAGGGATGCAAGACATATATGTTTATGCTTGTTGACTTGTAGGAGAGTGATGAGTAATTCAGCATTGTTGAAGTGTGGAATAGGTTTATCGTAGGGAGTAATTAACAAGGAAGTAGAAAATAGAAGAGCTACACCGCCGCCTTTTTTATGGGACCTGTCTTTTCTAATGATAGAGTAGTTAGGTGGAATTATTTCAGAGTTTTTTATATGGGGTTTTAGCCATGTTTCTGAAATAGATAGGATGTCAGGTTTATTATATGTGATCCAGGCATGGAGGATTGCTATTTTGTTGACTATGCTTTGGGAGTTTAGTGAAGTAAGTAATAGAGGTTTATGTATAGTAGTGGAGGTTGAGGGGCCTGGGTTAGGATGGATATCACCTGATAAGAGACTGGTAACTAGATGAAGGATACGGTTAGAGAAGTAATTAAGTAGTTTAATAAATGTGTTTGGTGCTGTTGTGTTGAAGAAGGGGTTTCTGGTAGCTATGGGGATGGAGAGTTTGTGAAAAGTAAGTACTTTGTAAGAGAAGGATAGGAGGTGTTTTATAGGATATAGATGTGGAGAGATAGGCGAGTGTGGATGTGAGTAGGGGGAGTTTAGATGGTTGGTAGTATGATAGAGTTGTGGATGGTGGCAGGTACTGGGTTGGGTGAGGTAGTAAAGAAAGGTAAGTTTTAGAAGTAGTAGTAGTAAAATAGAGATGGATGAAGGTTTTAAAAGCATGTTAATTATGGTTACTTTGTGTATAGAATCTAATTAGTATTAAGTATGTTTTTAAAGATAATTATAGGAGGATGTGATGTAGTCGGCCTAGATTGTAGTGGGGAGTGTGGAGTCAGGAAGGAGGTGGCAAAAGAGGTAGAGGTTAGTGGAAGGTAAAGATAGGACTGATTGTCAGAGTTGAAGTGTGGACTTGGAGTCTGTTAGTGTAGCTAAGTAGAGGGTGTGGTAACTATGAGGTGATTAGAAAATGGGTGTGTCCAGGGTGTTGGTGATTGATTGGAGTAGGGAGGAAGTGGGTGTGGTAACGAGAGGAATATAGCTAGGAGTACTGGGGGCCTTTGGTACCAGGGCAGTACTAGAGAGGAAAAACAAACTAATTCATAAGGGACTCTTCCTTTCCCCTGCAGGGGAAACCTCAAAGTCTCAGCATACTAGTACTGGAGTTTCCTCTTCCTTAAAGTCCCTAGACAAATCCAAAGGGGACAAAACCCCCTAAGTTGATGATTAAGGAGTCTAGGAAACACTCTCCAGATTCTTTCTGTGTTACCTCTGACTCCTAAATCATCCAAGGCTTCAGATCTGACTGTCTCCTCTCTGAGCTAATTTTGATCGGATCTAAGACTCCCCCCCTCTTCCAGAGCCACATGTTTCGCCTGAGCCAGTTTCTCCTCTGCTGCGATCTGCTTTTCTGCAGGAGAGTATAATTCACCACTTACCGAACCTCCTTCCACTGCTTCTTCCCTGCAAGCAGTTCAGTCAACCCAGGAGACTTTCCAAAGCTGATGTGGCCCATATGGTGAGGAAATTTCTCACGATGCAGAACCAGTTGAGTCCTGTTGGCTCCAGCCTTGGCTAGACCTAGGAGCTTATCTCCCTTATCCTCGTCCCATAGTAGATCCTACCCCAATCCATTTGTCAGACTGTGGAGTTACAGATCCAAGCACTTCTCAAAATTTGTCTGCCCTGGACCCAGCGATTCGGCTGTCTTCTACTCTGGTGGCATCTGTGACCTTTATGGCTCTAATATTGATGAGACAGAAGGATACTAATTGATGAGACAGAAGGATAGCCAAAGCTTCAGTGCCGGATCTGGGCGAATGGGTTTGACTCTGAGAGCTTCAAAGCCATCCCTTCTACTTGGAGCCTCAACACGAGATAGCTTAATGCTAGCATCAGCATAAGATCCGAGCTGAGTGGAGTTCAGGGGTTTGCCTAGTGAGGTAATTTCTTCTCAAAGATTGGTACTGGGCTCTCGGCCCTAGGGCCTATACAAGTCTAGCCATAACAATTCCCTGGCTATTTTCTTCCCACAATATGTACTTCCCTGGACCCCTGTCTAGCAGGGCGACTGACATGATCCCCGGGGTGAATTTCCCATCTCCCATCTAATCGTCAAGGTTTTTTGAAGAGGGCCAAAGAGGCGCACTGCTTGACATGTATGGGCAGTCTATTCCAGAGTCTGGGGAGTCCTTTGGGTCAGGAACCTATCCCTCCAGCATGTTTTGTTCATTGTGATGACAAGGTTTAGATCCCTGGAGTGTGTGGCACTGAGGGATTGGGATTTCTTTTTAAGTGTACCATGCCCAACAGCTTGGGTTTGACATGACTTTGTATGTTAAGTAGCGATCGCATCTGAGTAGATGATATGCGACAGAGTATAGCTGGAGTTTTTTTAGACTGTCAGTGTAGGGCATCTGCTTTAGGCCTGTGATTCTTTTATTGAGGTATTTCTGCGGCCTTTCCAGTTGTTGCACATGTTTTGAGAGGTACATACCAAACAGGGCATTGTATTGTATAATAGGTCTAGTGAGGGATGAGTACAGTGGGACAATGACCTCCTTTTTTCCTGGCTATAAAGCCCTTAATGATGAGGTGTGCCACATAGAAGGATTTCCTGACTGTTGTTGGCAATGTGGTTATCGAAGGTGAGACCTCTGTCCACCTGTGTCCCTAAGTCTCTTATCACACTTTTGGTGTTTATAGCACTGCCACCTGTGTGGTAATTCACGGGTACATGTTTTTTCCCCAAAGGGGATAACTGTACATTTCTTGGCATTGAGCTTGAGCCCATGGCTCAGGCACCAAGCTTCTGTTTCTGTAAGGCCCTTTTGCAGCATATCCACATCATTTGGGGATTCAGTAATGGCTCCCAGTTTGCAGTCATCTTTGAACTTTGTTAGCCAGAGTCCCTTAGTGTTGGCCTGTACTTCAGAGAAGTAGATGCCAAACAAGAACGGTCCCAGGACTGAACCCTGAGGTACTCCACTTGTCTGGAGCTGGATTTGAAGTCTGCTACTTTTACAGTGTGGGTTCTGTCAGTAAGCCAGTTGGCAACCCATCGAGTGACTTGGGGATTAATGCCCAGCTTAGTAAATTTATCTATGAATCCAGAGTGGGGGATGGGGTCGAAGGCCTTAGCAAGGTCCATGTAGGCTGTGTGGACCGCCTTACCCTCGTGCACAGCTCTGGAGACCGAGTCGAAGAAGTCAGTCAGGTTCAGGAGACAAGATCGGACCTTCATGAACCCAAACTGGGTGGGGTCCAGTGTTTGAAGGTTGCCAATGTCTTTGTTTATAAGTTCCATGATAATACATTCCATGGGTTTGCAGATCAGGCTCGTCAGACTGATGGGGCGGTAGTTCCCAGGATCCAAGGTGGATCCCCCCCCTTGTGGAGTGGGATAACTAACTGTGCACCATTCATTGGGCATGAAGCCTGAGGTTGAGGCTATGATTAAACATGACACTTAGGTGAGGTGCCAGTTCATTTTGCAGTTCATGTAGTACACAGCCCGGGATGTCATCTGGTCCCATGGATGCTGTATTCTTAGCTTTGGAGAGAGTGTTTTTTACCTGTGCGGCCGTTATTACTGGAATTTGGCAACCTTTTGATATTGAGATGGGCCCTTTAGGGGGTGAAGTTGGCACTGAATTGATCTGCCAGGATATTGGCAATATCCTTGGGATCAGTATATTTAATGCCATTCTGTTGTAGCTCAGAGCAGATCTGAGCATTGCCATTTAGATTCTTGACATAACTATATAATGCCTTGTGGTTGTCTTTGGAATCTTTGACAATTTTATTTTCATAACTAGCTTTGGAGGATTTTATGAGGGATCTCAGCTTCCTACTGAGGCTGGTAAGAGGTTTTTTTTGCATCCTGGGATTTTCCTCTTTTCTGCAACAGTTTCTTCCTTTTGTTGTAAAGTTTGTTTATGGCAGAGGACCACCAGATTGGCTTCCTTTTTTGGAAGTGCGCATCTTGGTTCTATTTGGGATGGCACAATTCATGCACGAGTGGATGTGCTCATACAGTGCCTTAGTGTAGGATTCAGCAGTCGAACTTTCAGTTCCCGTCTGCATGGGTGTCATGAAGTTTGTCACTTCTGACTTGAGTAGCATGTAGTTGGCTTTAGAGAAGTTTTTTATGGAGGTTTCCTTACTGGGAAGTGGGGGAGGGATGTGGATGTCGAGGGTGATTAGCTTATGGTCAGACCTGACCAACAACGGGGTGACCATAGGTGTGGAGCATAGATTTCCCATGTTGGTAATGACCAGGTCTAGGATATTGGAGCCCTTGGTGGGACTGTGGATTAGTTGATCCATGGCATTGGAATTTATGAATTCCAAGAACCATTGGCCAAATGTGTTGGTACACTAGTAGTTTTCCCAGTTAATGGCAGGGTAGTTGAAATCATCCATTGTTAGGGTTTTTGGTTTTATATAAATATTTTCCAGTATGTTTAGAAAAGTGTAGTAAAGAATCTTTGGGCATGGTGGGGGATCTGTAGCAAACTACAATTTGGATTGCAGTCTTACCTAGTGTTGCACCTGGAGAATTTCAGCCGCATTGTGTTGGGCAACTAGCCTGGTGGTGTGAATATCCTTGGTGAATTTGGACACTCCTCCACCTTTAGTGTTTTGGTCCTGGTTTGGTGGCCGAAAAGTGTGGTAAGAGTTATAGCATGGAATTCCAGGGGTGCTCTCTGGAGCCTTGAACCAGGTCTCTGTTACTGCACAGATTTCGATGTTCTCCATTTTTAGGAGTGCCTCGAGAGAGTGCATTTTGAGGTTTAGACTTCTAACATGGAGTAGCATTACCTTCAGATTTTGCATGCTTGTATCTGTTACGGTGGGGGTTTTGTCCTTTGAACTTTGCCTAAAAAAGCACGCGTCTTAGCCAGTAACCTGAATCCCAGGTGCGACAGGTGCAGACCATCTCTGGCAAAGCATCGTGATCTGTCGATCATGTCGTCCCAGGCAGATACTGGATCCCCTTTGAATGACACCAGAAGCTTAGCCAGTTGTTGAAGTCAGTCATTTTGTCTATATACTGTGGTATCATTCTGGGCGAAGGCATGATGCTGCTCAGGGCTAAAGTCATACCTACCTGGGCCACATGATTCGAGAGCTCTTCCATGTCTTTTTTCATGTAGTCCAGGGAGGTTCATCTCAAGTCATTCACTCCAACATAGACAATGACAGAGTCATATTTGTATTTGTTGTGGAGTGACTTGAGTGCATGCATTATGTGGCGGATCCTGGCACCCGACAGGCAGCTGACTAATTATCTCCTTGTTCAGCCTGGTGAGTGGGACATCAGTGTGCTTGACTATAGAGTCACCAATGACTAAAATGTTGGGTACGTTGTCTTGCCTTAGGGGCTGTTGTTGGGTGGCACATTGGTGTTGTGAGCTATGTGACACTTTGTGATTGGTGTTTGCGTTTCAGCTTCGGAGGTCCTTGTTGCTTGGGCAGATGTTCATAGTGCATACAGCTGCAGTCATAACAGATGGGTTCTCCTGCCGTCAGGCGGGTCCTCGGTCGGCCGAATTCCAAAGTCTAGGTCCGGCGTCAGTTGTCGTCGCTTCTTCCCTGACGTCAGTGTGACAGGGGTATAAAAGAACCAGCCGACGCCATTTTCTTCAGTCTTTCTTGCCGCGCGGTGCCCAAAGCAGAAGCAGTTTGCAAGTGCCGGTCGGCCAGCTCCTGAAATTATGAAAATTTTACAACCAAAATCTTCTTGAAAGCTAAGTACCCCGTTGGGGAAACCTTTCTTGCCTCAGACCGATGTCAGACAAAGTTAATAATTGTATTTCATGTGGGAAGCAAATACCGCATAAGGATTTTCATTCCCTCTGCATTCCTTGCTTAGGTCCAGACCACGACGTCTCGGTCTGTCGTTTTTGTGCTACATTCAACAAACGCACCATTAAGCATCGGGCGGAGTTCGCCCAGCACTATTTTGGCAAAAAATTTAACTATATTATGTCGTCGGATGCTCCGACTCCAGTTTTGTCTAAAAAACGCAAAGATAAGGACCGACACCACGCCAAAGCCGACTACAGGTGGTCCGGTTCTCAGCGAGGCACCTACGCAGCCCCTGCCTACCGACGACACTTCATTGGTGGTGTCTTCTGCGCCTGAGGTCGCAGGCTCCTCGGCCCACACCCCGACTACAGATACCGAAGCCACTCTTGGTGGTGAAACTCTAAATGTAGACAGGTCTGCCTCCTCTCAAGGTGTCTTCAGACCTTCCTCTTCTTTTTCCATCAAGGCTTTCACTAAGTCTAAAGCAGCCATGCATTCTAAGAGACCAGCTACACAGGGCCCTTCTCCAGGCCCCATGCCTAAAAAACAGAAGCTTAAAATGGCTGAGGATTTAATTACTCTGATCAGGGTTTCTCAACCCCCCCCGGACAAAAGGCCCAGAGTGGAGGAGGAATCCCCCTCCTCTGCCCAGGCCTCCATTATTTCAGAGCACTCGGATGAACAGGAACATTCTTACTCCCCTTTTGAAGATTCTGATGCAGAGGAGTCCATTCCCTCTGTCTCCCCCCCAGAGGATTACTCATTTGGGGAAACCTTGCATACCTTAAGGAAACACTTCCACTGGGAAGGCCAAGAGTATTCAGATTCCAAGAAAAGGCTTAGGGATTTTCTCTTGCTACCTCAGCACAGGCCTCTGGCTATACCTCCTGTCTTAGACATACTAAATGATGTGTATTCGGAGGCCTGCCTTAACCTGGATTCTTTACCTCCAGCCCCAGTCAAGCCTGACTGGTACTACCGGGTTCCTGACTCACACCAATTTCTATATAAAAGCCATGCGGCTGACCCAGAAACCATCTCACAGGGCCCTAAGGGAATTAAGGCCTCCACTGCTAAAAATCCATTACCTTCCGAGAGAGATTCCAGATCTTTAGAAAGGTGGGGAAAAAAGGTATACACCTCGGCCACCTTAACCATGAGGGCATTAAACTGCCAGTTCCATATGTTAAAGTACCAACAGTTTCTGTTATCACAGTTGAGAAGCAAAATGTCACAACCTGAACAACCAGACTTGAAGGAGTTGCAGGATTTGAAGCATAGTGCAGAACAAGTAGGTAAACATACCTTGCAATGTGGTTTTGATGCTCTAGAGGCCTCATGCAGAGCTGCTGTTACAGGATCAGTCATACGTAGACATGCCTGGCTCAAGGAGCAAACCTTACCAGATCATGTCAAAGCTAAATTACTAGATGCCCCTCTACAAAAGGATGTATTATTTGGTGTTAAAGCTGAAGAGGTATTAAAGAAAATGGAGGAAAAGGCTAAATCAATGCAAACAGTGAAAGATTTTCTACAGGTACAACCTCCACGTTTCAGTAGAAATTGGCCTTCCAAAAATTGGTCCTTTCCAGCCACGGACAGACCCCAAAGAGGTAGATACAGGCGCCCGAGGGGCAGAGGGCAATCTCAAGGATCGTTTAGAGGCAGACAATGGCAAGCTCCTACACAAAGAGGTGGTGAGGATAGTTCGCAGCCATTCAGAAAGCAAGCCCAATAACTTTCCCCTTTGCATGCCAAGCAAGGCTCAAATGGCAGCACCCTTAGGTGGAAAACTGCCATTATTTTCAAAAAATTGGCATATTGTCACAAAAGACAAATGGATCCTGGACATTATAAACAGAGGCTACAAATTCCATTTTCACACCCTTCCAAAAATGAGAGGCATGCCAAACCTGCCGCACAATCAAAGGGCAGAGGCACAAAGACAAATTTCAGATCTCATGGACATGAAAGCTATTCAAGAGGTACCTACTCAAGAACAAGGTCAAGGTTTTTATTCCAGACCATTCCTGGTACCAAGGAAGGGAAAAGATTGGAGACCTATTTTGGACCTATCCATCCTAAACACATTTTTACTCGTACCAAAATTCAAGATGCTCACATTACAGCAGCTTCTTCCCATGCTGGGCAAGGAGTCTTGGCTGGTAACATTGGACCTCAAGGAGGCATACCTGCATGTCCCAATCAGACAAAATTGCAGAAGATACCTCAGATTTCTTGCAGGTTCAACCCATTATCAATTCTCTGCATTGCCCTTTGGCTTATGTACTGCGCCCAAGACTATTCACGAAATGCCTGGCATCAGTAATTGCCTACTGCAGACTTCAAGGGATACAAATATACCCATATTTGGACGACTGCCTGATCCAAGCGGACAGCAAGCACATACTTCTGAAACAACTGGCTTTTGTAATAATGTTGAATTCTCTGGGATACACAGTCAACAAAAAGAAATCAAGGCTAATACCCTCTCAGAAAATTATTTTCCTGGGTGCCAACTTGGACACAAACACCCAGATGGCCTACCTCACGCCAGAGAAACAGGGACAACTAACTCAATACTTCAGAAAACTAGCAAATTTCCCCAGGCTGACTGCAAGGAAAATCCTGCAGGCTCTGGGATTCATGGCATCTTGCATCCTACTAATCCCATGTGCAAAGCTGCATATGAGGAAACTTCAATGGTACCTGAAAAACCTATGTCTCAACACAGCCACAGTTTGGAAACAATAATACCACTAATTCCATGTCTTCAAAAGGAATTTCTGTGGTGGGCTCAAGCATGCCAAACAAACACAGGTCTCCCATTCTGCAAGCCTCAAGCAAATCAAGTCATCACAACAGACGCCTCGGACTACGCCTGGGGGGCGCACATGACAGATCGGTGCATTCAGGGCAAATGGTCCCAAAAAGAAAAGCACCTTCACATCAATCAAAAGGAAATGTTAGCAGTAATAAATGCTATTATAGCTTTCAAAGACCTTCTGCATCCAGGTCAACTATTGATAAGGACAGACAACACCACAGTAATGTGGTACATAAACAAACAGGGAGGAACCCATTCATACCCCCTATGCAGGCTTGCCATGTCACTTTGGAACATGGCTCTGGAATTACAAATCGAACTTCAAGCACAGTACCTGCCAGGCAAGGAAAACACACTGGCAGACAACCTAAGCAGAAATATGACAGATCCACACGAATGTAAGTTGCATCCTCAAGTTTTTACAGAGATAATACAAGCATGGGGAAGGCCAGACATAGATCTCTTTGCCTCCCACAAAAATCACCAATTGACAAAATTCTGCTCAAGGGCTTTTCATCCGCAGGCCTGGAGAGTGGACGCTCTCTCTTTCAGTTGGAAAACAATGACACTTTATGCCTTTCCGCCTCTTCCTCTGCTGCCCAAAGTTCTATTAAAAACCAGAGCAGACAGACCAAAGATGATTCTCATTGCTCCAGACTGGCCAAGACAGCACTGGTACCCACTCCTGAGGAGCCTGGCGCATTCCCCACCATGGACCCTACCTCTAATGCCTCTTCTTCTGACTCAGCACAGCTTCAAAACTCTTCACAGCCAGCTGAAAACACTCAATCTGGCCGCATGGAAGATTCCTTAACATCACAACAGACCCTACTCTCCAAGGAGGTGCAGGATGTCATTTTGGGGGCCAGAAGGCCGTCTACTAGAAAAGCTTACTCCGCAAAATGGAAACGGTTTTGTGCCTGGAATGAGAAAAAGGGCCAGAATCCTGGAAAACTGAATTTACCTCAAATATTACAGTATCTAGCTGAGCTGCTAAGCAGTGGACTTTCATTTTCCTCCATCAAAATCCATGCCTCAGCCATTTCTGCAGAATACAACACTGATCCACCTTTATTCTCTCACCCCCTCTTAAGACAGTTCCTCAGAGGGGCTAAGAATATAAAACCCCCAAGGAAACAACCAATACCTGCTTGGGACCTCAGTTTCATCCTAGAAAAGCTGACCTTGCCTCCTTTTGAGCCAGCTGCCTCAACAGATTTGCAATATTTGTCCTGGAAAACAGCTTTCCTTCTGGCTATCACCTCAGCTCGCAGGGTATCGGAACTACAAGCCCTCATGGCTGTGCAGCCTTTTATCATCTTCCATCAGGACAGAGTTTCCTTACGGACCAACCCGTCTTTTATGCCAAAGGTGGTATCCAGGGTAGCTTTGAATCAGGCTATCCACTTACCTACCTTTTACCCTAATCCTCAAAACAAAGGGGAAAGACTACTACATTCCTTGGACATCCACAGATAGCTGCGTTATTATTTGGACAGAACAAAGCCTTTCAGAAAAACAGAACAGCTCTTTGTGTCCTATGCTATAGGAGCTCAAGGGAAGCCAATTTCCAAACAGACAATCTCAAAATGGATAGCCCACTGCATACGCTTTTGTTACTCTTTTCATGGTAAAACTGTACCTGCAGGCATCAGATCTCACTCCATAAGGGCCACAGCTACCTCTGCAGCTCTCCTCAGAGGAGTTCCTACCAAAGATATTTAGGAAGCAGCCACTTGGAGTTCTGTGCATACCTTCTCCAAGCACTACCACCTACCATTATACTCCAAAACTAGAGCAGGTTTTACCACTGCAGTCTTGCAGGGCATCCTGACTCCTCCTAGTTCCACCTAGTGCCTACCACCCCTTTCTTAGCTTTGGGATTCTACCCATCTGTTATGACTGCAGCTGTATGCACAATGAACATAGTGCAGATGTCCTTCATGGATGCATCTGCAGTCATAACAAATGGGTTGTCCTGTCGTCAGGCAGCCCTTCGGTCGGCCGGATTCCAAAGTCTGGGTCTGGCTTCGGCTGATGTCGCACTTCACCCGACGTCATCTCTGCTGGTCTTCGGGTATAAAGGCATCAGCCGACGCCATTTTCCTCAGTCTTTCTTGCCGCGTGGCGCCCGAAGCAGAAGCTGTTCGCAAGTGCCGGTCGGTCAGATCCAGAGATTACTACTACCGAATACTACTTCGAAGACTTCTGAAAGCTAAGTACCCCGTTGGGGACTCTTTCTTGCCTCAGCCGATGTCAGAAAAAGTCAATAACTGTTTAACTTGTGGGAAACAAATACCTCATAAAGATTTCCACTCTTACTGTTTGCCTTGCTTAGGCCCAGACCACGGCGTAGCAGCCTGTTCGCCTGTGCTTCCTTCAACCGACGAACGCTTAGGCGTCGGTTGGAGTTGCTGAACAGTTTTTCGCTCAGATTTTGCGTACATTATGCCGTCGGATCCTCCGACTACCCAAATTGTTAAAAACGCAAAGAAAAGACCGACACTCGCGGTCCGCGGTTTCGGCGAAACCACGGTTAAGCAAGCGAGTGTCTCGGTTTCGCGAAACCGAGAAAACTGGTCAATCTTCAGCCGAATCCATGACTACTACTGAGGCTCCTGCTACCTTACCTGAATCAGCCTCAGAAATTTTGCCTACAACTGTGGTTCCTACTGATCTATCAGACACCATCCCCTTGGATATCTCTACCCCAGCACGTGGTGCTGCTAGGCCTCCTGCAGCCATGTCTATTAAGGCCTTTGCCAGGGCTAAAGCAGCCAAATCAACTAAATCAGTGCCTGTTAAACCACCCTCACTCAGGCCCACTTCTAGTTCACAAATGCTTACTCTGGCAGAAGATTTAATATCCTTAATTAGGGGATCCCAATCTCACCCAGACAGGGCCTCTCTGCCCCCAGAAAAGAGACCTAGAGCAGAGCCCCCAGAGCCTGTGTCCTCTGATGATTCTGCGGATGACTCAGACATTACAGACCAGCCAGAGGCTCCTTTTTCCAATTATGAGGATTCAGATGCTGAAGAATCCATTCCAGCTGCCTCTCCACCAGAGGAATTCTCCTTTGGGGAAACCTTACATGCCATGAGAGAACAATTCCAATGGCAGGGACAAGATTTCTCAGATTCAAGAAAAAGGCTTAGGACTTTTCTGCACTTACCACAACATAGGCCCTTAGCTATACCTCCTGTCCTATCTGTTGTGGATGATGCATTTAATGATGTCTGCACTGCACCTGATTCTTTACCTCCAGCCCCTGCCAAACCAGACAGATTTTACAGGGTGCCAGACACTCATCACCACCTATACAAGGCCCCACTTGCAGACCCCGAAACTATATCCCAGGGGCCTAAGGCAGTAGCCTCGACCACAGCAAAACCCTATTCCTCTGAAAGGGAATCCAGGTCCTTAGAGAGATGGGGAAAAAGTCTACACCTCTGCTACTCTCTCAGCTAGAGCTTTAAACTGTCAGTTTCACATGATCCAATACCAAGAGTTTATGCTTGATCAGTTAATTAAAAAGCTGTCCTCTGATGAATCTTTAGATAAGAAATATGTATTAGAAATGGTGAATAACATCCAACAGGTTAGTAACCATTCTTTAAAATGTGGCTATGATGCACTGGAGGCTTCATTTAGATCAGCCATGACTGGCACAGTGATAAGAAGGCATGCATGGTTGAAAGAACAGGTCTTGCCGGATCATGTTAAAGCTAAGCTATTGGATGCTCCTATGGATAAGGCCAGTCTATTTGGGGAACCTGCCCAGCAGGTAATGAAGAAAATGGAAGAGAAGGCAAAACCTGTACAAACAGTTAAAGATTTCTTACAGGTTCAGCCCCCAAGGTTTAGCAGGAACTGGCCTGCCAAAAATTGGTCCTTTCCTGACTCCACAAGATCACAAAGGGGCAGGAACAGACGCTCTAGGGGCAGAAATCAATCCAGAGGAGGTGCCTACAGAGGACTACAGTGGCAAGGCAATAACCGAGGCACAGACACAACCACTGCCACTGCAACGGGACAATCACAGTGACTTGGCTCTGACTCCGCCTACCAGGGAGCAAATAGCAGCACCATTAGGCGGAAAGTTAGCCTTATTCTCAAAAAATTGGCACTATATTACGAAAGACAAGTGGATTTTGCAAACCATAGACCAAGGCTACCGGTTCCACTTCCAGACTTTACCAGTAAAAAGAGGAATGCCAAACCTGCCCCCAAATCAAAAAATAGAAGCCCTGCACCAGATAGCGGAATTAATAAAGATGAGAGCTGTGGAAAGGGTACCAATAACAGAACAGGGCAAAGGATTCTACTCCAGACTCTTCCTAGTACCAAGAAAAGAAAAAAACTGGAGACCTATTTTCGACATGTCCATCTTAAACACTTACATCATTGTCCCAAAATTCAAAATGCTGACCCTACAGCAACTTCTTCCCATGCTGGGCAAGGAATGTTGGCTGGTAACTCTAGATCTCAAGGAGGCATACCTGCACGTCCCCATTCGACCAAATTGCAGAAGATACCTCAGATTTCTTGCAGGATCAGAGCATTATCAATTCTCAGCATTGTCCTTTGGCTTATCTACTGCGCCCAGAGTATTCACAAAATGCCTGGCATCAGTAATCGCTCACTGCAGAGTACAGGGAATCCAAATTTATCCATACCTGGACGACTGCCTGTTACAAGCGGACAACAAAAGCAAGCTGACAACAGATTTACAAAGGGTCATTTACTTGCTACAAGCCCTGGGATACACAGTCAATTTACAAAAGTCAAGGCTGATACCATCCCAGACAAGAACTTTCTTGGAATTGGACACAGTAAAACAGATGGCATTCCTAACTGCAGAAAAACAAAAAGAACTCCCTCTTTACTTCTTGGCATTAACAAAGCAGAACAAACTAACAGCAAGAAAAGTTCTGCAGGCCTTGGGCTTCATGGCATCATGCATAATCTTGGTCCCACATGCCAGACTGCATATGAGAAAGTTACAGTGGTGCCTAAAGAATTTATGGTCTCAACACAGGCACAGCTTAGAAACAGAAATACCACTAATCCCATGCTTAAAACAGGAGTTCCTATGGTGGACTCGGGCATGCCAGTCAAACCCAGGCTTACCCTTCCACAACTTTCGAGCAAACCAAACCATCACAACGGATGCCTCAGACCTAGGATGGGGGGCACACATGCTGGACAAATGCGTACAAGGATTGTGGACTCAGGACCAGCTGCACCTGCACATAAACCAAAAAGAAATGCTGGCAGTAAAACTGGCAATCCTAAAATTCAGACCATTCCTCAAAGAAGGCCATTTGATGATAAGGACAGACAACACCACAGTCATGTGGTACATCAACAAGCAGGGAGGCACTCATTCTTACCCCCTATGCAGAATGACTTTGGACCTTTGGAATCTGGCTCTCAGCTACAACATCCAGTTACAGGCAATATTTGTACCGGGAAAAGAGAACACCCTAGCAGACATTTTAAGCAGAACCACCTCGGATGCTCACGAATGGATGCTACACCCGGACATCTTCAAGGCCATCACAAAAAAATGGGGAATGCCACAAATAGATCTATTCGCTTCCCCACAAAATCACCAGCTCAAAAAATTCTGCACAAGGACATTCCACCCACTTGCATGGAAGGTGGACTCTCTATCCTTCAGCTGGAAAGGCCTGACAGCATATGCATTTCCACCTCTTCCCTTGATGCACAAGGTACTACTGAAAATCAAAGAGGAACGTCCAAGGATAATTCTGATAGCTCCGAACTGGCCAAGACAACACTGGTACCCATTGCTGAGGAGCATGTCTCGGGAGAAAATGTGGTCAATACCCTGATGCCTCTGATGTTAACTCAGAACAACTACAACATCATACATCCAAACCTAAAAACCTTGCAACTGACTGCCTGGAACATCACATAGCAGTAACTAACCCAGACCTTTCACAAAGGGTTAAAGACATTATCCTTGAAGCGCGCAGACCTTCAACAAGAAGGAACTATGCAGGAAAATGGAAAAGGTTCGTCATTTGGAGTACTGAAAGAGGAAAAGATGTGTCGAACATAGATATTGCTAACATTCTGGAGTACTTGGCAGAGCTTCTACATACAGGCCTGTCCTATTCCTCCATCAAGATACATGCATCAGCTATTTCAGCAGAATACAGCTTTGATCCTCCTGTCTTTTCACATCCTCTACTCAGGCAGTTCCTCAGAGGGATCAAGAATGTAAAACCTCCTAGGAAACAACCATTACCAGCATGGGACTTGAATTTTGTACAAGAAAAGTTGACACTCCCTCCGTTTGAACCAGCAGCAACAGCAGATCTACAACACCTGTCATGGAAAACTGCTTTCCTGCTGGCTATTACTTCAGCAAGGAGGGTTTCGGAACTACAGGCCTTAATGGCAGTGCAACTCTTCCTAATCTTCCATCAAGATAGGGTGTCCATGAGAACTAATCCCACATTTATGCCTAAGGTGGTATCCAGAGTGTCTTTAAACCAGGCAATCCACCTACCTACCTTCTTTCCCAATCCACAAAACAGAGGGGAAAGAATAATGCATACCTTGGATGTACATAGACAGTTACGCTACTACCTGGACAGAACCAAAGGTAACAGAAAAACTGACCAGCTCTTTGTAGCCTATGCAACAGGAAGGGAAGGTAAAGCAATTTCCAAACAGACAATCTCCAAATGGATAGGAAATTGCATAAGATTCTGTTACTCCTACCATGGAAAACCAATTCCACAGAACATAAGACCTCATTCTACAAGGGCTACAGCCACTACCACAGCTTTCTTAAGAGGAGTGGCAACCAAGGACATTATTGAGGCGGCTACTTGGACCTCCGTGCATACATTTGCCAAGCATTATAATTTACCTCTATATTCTAGATCCCGAGCAGGGTTTGCCACTGCTGTACTGCAAGGGATCCTGACTACACCATAATTATTATTCCTCCTCCCCTAGTTTGGCTATGGTATTCTACCCATTTGTTATGACTGCAGATGCGTCCATGAAGGACATAGTACAGTTTTGTACCTACCATAAATGTAGATGTCCGAACTGGATAGCATCTGCAGTCAGGATTACTCTCCCTCCTTCCCCTCTGCGGTACTCCTAGGGTATTTACCCTCCTAATAGCTAGCTGGGGGGGGAGTCTCTTATGGTGTATTTGTTTGTATATATGTACATACATGTTTATTTTTTTGTGTTTGCCTTCTACTATTTTGGAAACATTGGCATTTATCCAAAATTTAGCTTTCCAAGAGGGCAATTGGCATCTGGGGCAAGAAACACTGAGGAAAATGGCGTCGGCTGATGCCTTTATACCCGAAGACCAGCAGAGATGACGTCGGGTGAAGTGCGACATCAGCCGAAGCCGGACCCAGACTTTGGAATCCGGCCGACCGAAGGGCTGCCTGACGACAGGACAACCCATTTGTTATGACTGCAGATGCTATCCAGTTCGGACATCTACATTTATGGTAGGTACAAAACTGTACTTTTTGCACCTACCATAAATGTAGATGTTAGTGCTAATTACAGCTGCAGTCCAGGTTTCCCTCCCTCCTGCCCCTCTTGGGACAGGCCTATTGGCTAACACCTCCTCATACAACCTGATTGGGGTATTCATTTTTGGTGTATTTGCTTGCAACTACTGTATTTTGATTATATTGCATTGCTTTATTACATAAATTTATGTATTGCCTTCCTTCTGGGGGCACCTGACATCTGGGGCAAGAAAAACTGATGAAAATGGCATTGGCTGGTTCTTTTATACCCCTGTCGCACTGACGTCAGGGAAGAAGCGACGACAACCGACGCCGGACCTAGACTTTGGAATTCGGCCGACCGAGGACCCGCCTGACTGCAGGAGAACCCATCTGTTATGACTGCAGCTGTATTAGCACTCGAACATCTACATTTATGGTAGGTACAAAACTGTACTGTTACTGTCAAGGGCCTCCACATACGAGCGTTTAGTTTTGCTGTGTGAGGGTGTTGGTGCGGATTTACAAGAGCTGTGTGTTACTTGAGGTGTAGTGCGGGTGTTCACCTTCTCCTTTTGACTGTCTAGCACAATCTTGGGTGGAGAGAGCTTTGCTTCCCGTTTGGCTGTGTAAGTGCATCTCTCGCAGGTTGTAGTGTTGGGTGGTAGGAAGAGAGGGTTGTCTGTATACATAAGGCAATTCCTGCATTGCCCCAGTATGCCCCGATTCAGCAGGTGGACAGGAGAAATCACCGGAAGCTGGACCCTGGGACATGCCTGGTTTGGTGATTTTTTTTTGGTAAAGTAGAAGAGCTGTTTTCCCTTACCTTAGCAAGGTACTACGCAATTTTAGGCTGTTGAGTACCTACAATTAATTTCTCCTTATTAACAACCTGTGGCTTATCCCTGCTGTGGTAGCCGTTGGCCAGCCCCCCCCCCCCCCCCCGAGTACCAGAGTCGGTGTTTTTCTGCATTGGCTGCAGTTGCCTGTAGTCTTGACGTCAGGTCGTCAGTGCAATAAAGTAAGGCAACCAACGTCATTACATCAGTCTTTCTTGCTGTGGAGCCTGTAGCAGAAGCAGGTCGCACGAGTGCCGGTCTGTTGCTACCAGAAGTTGAATTTCAGCTGAAAACATCTAAAGCTAAGTACCCCATTGGGGATCCTTTTTTCTTACACTAACCGATGTCTGAAAAAGTTAACAATTGTCTTGCCTGTGGAAAACAGATCCCACACCGAGACTGCCATTCTTACTGCATCACTTATTTAGGCCCAGACCACGACGTCCTACGCTGCCGGGTCTGTACCTCTTTAATATGAGAACCATTCGCCGTAGAGCTGTTTTTGTAGACACTTCTTTTCATGTCCTGTCTTCGCATTCCAATATGGCGTCCGTCAGCCAACTATCTGTGGACATTCTGAAAAAATGTAGAGATAAAGATAGAGGCAGACCACACAAGGCTAAGTCTTCCGACGACGGTACCGCTAAGCAGGTCGTCAATTCTTCGGAATTCACTGAGGCACTTTCACAGCCACTGACGCCCGTTTCAATATCTATGCAGGCCTCTACCGAGACATTTTTGGAATCCGGTATGCCGCAGACATCATCTTATTCTTCCGAGCCTTTGGCTCTCTCTGCCTCGGTTGGGTCCGGAGCCGCTATGCAGGCACCAGCTTCCGAGGAGACCTTTCGCACTACTGAATCTAGACAAAAAAATTCTTCTCTCCCGACTACCGTTTCTCTCAGACTGATGGATTCTCTCAGGCCTAGAAGCCAGGCCACTCCTAGGAAATCTGCTTCTAGCCACTATCTTGCTACTGCTCCACCACCCCAAGCAGAAAATGGCAGAGGATTTAATCTCCCTTGTCCGGGGTAGTCAGGCCACAACTTCTAAAAGGAAAAGGCACCCTTCCCCAGAAATTGACAGAACAGGATTCTGAGGAATCTGACTATTCAGTTTTTGAAGAGGAACAGCATCCCTTAACTGCTTATGAGTATTAAGATGCAGAGGAATCCATCCCTTCTGCCTCCCCTCCAGAGGACCTTTCCTTTGGGGAAACCCTTCACTCCCTCAGGGAACATTTCCAGTGGGAATCCCAGGATTTCCCAGTCTAAGAAAAGACTTAGAGAGTTTCTAGACCAGCCTCAACACAGACCCCCGACCCCCCCCCCCCCGTTTTAGAAGTGGTGGATGATTTCCATGAATCCAGCTTAGCCCCCGATGCCCTCCCTCCTGCTCCCAGTAAACGTGACCGGTACTACAGAGTACCGGATTCTCACAAATACCTGTACAGAGGTCATTACACAGGGACCTAAAGGAGCCAAGACTAGTTTTGCCAAAAATCATCTTCCTTCTGACAAGGATGCCAGAATTCTACACCTCTACAACCTTGGCTATCAGAGAACTCAATTGTCAGTTCCATATGTTAAAATATCAACAACACACTTTGGAACTATAAAAACATAAAATTGCTACTTTTCCTGATTGTGCCAATTCAAAAGAGTTAGCAGATTTACTACACTCTGCTTGTCAAGTGGCCAAACACTCATTACAATGTGGATATGATGCCCTAGAAGCCTCTAGCAGGGCAGCAGTGACAGGATCTGTTATTAGGAGACGTGCATGGCTGAAGGAACAACTTCTCCTGATCGTGTCAAATCTAAACTTATTGATGCACTCCTAGTTAAGGCGGACTTGTTTGGTGAAAAAGCAGAAAAGGTGCTTAAAAAAGATGGAAGACCTAGCAAAATCTATGCAAACAGTAAAAGATTTCTTTCAGGTACAACCCCGCAGGTTCAGCAGGAACTTTCCCTCTAAGCACTGGGCCTTCCCTGCACCTAGCAGACAGGAACAAGGTAAACCCTACAGAGACAGACCATCCAGGCTCCTATCCCAGGGCCAGCAGAGAAGCAAACAATGGACCACTTCCGTCTCTAAGGCAGGGAGTTCTAGGCCAACTTTCTAATGCAAACACTCACAATGACTCCCCCTCCTCCCTCTGCCCTCCCTTCACTCATCAAAAACTAGGAGGGAAGGATCTCCCTCTACAAAAACAATTGCCTTTCTGTAACAAAGGACCAATGGGTCTTGTAGATCATTTTTCAGGGATACAAATTCTCATTCAGCGAGCTCCCAGTTCCAAGAGGGTACTCAAACTTGCCTCCAAATCAGTGGGCAGAGGCATTGAAACAGTGCAAACTCTCATATCTCAGGGGGCAGTAGAGCCTGTATCCTCAGATCAAACAGGCAAAGGATTTTATTCTTGACTATTCCTTTTTCCCAGAAAAGAGGACACGTGGTGCCTCTTCCTGGATCTCTCTCCATTCTGAACACCTCCTTGGTGGTCCTCGGATTAAAAATGCTAACAGAAAATGCCTGGCTAAGGACCCTAGACCTAAAAGATACCTACCTACACATCCCCATCAGGGAATTGTGCAGGAAATTCCTGCTCTTCAGAGCAGGCTCACAACATTTTCAATTCTCTGCGCTGCCCTTTGGCTTATCTACTGCACCCAGACTAGTCACCAAATGCTTGGCCTCGGCCATAACATTCTGCAGACAAAGAAATGTACAGATTTACCCTTACCTGGACGACTACCTCATTCAGGCAGACTGCAAAGAAAAGCTGCTCCAAGAATTTCTCTTTGTCAAATCACTCCCAACTTCACTAGGGTTCACCATCAACGAGAAGAAATCAAAGTAAAACCCCACCAGGAAGATCATTTTCTTGGGAGCTGTACTAGACACAGCATCCCAAATGGCCTTTCTATCCCCAGAAAAGCAGAGCTTCCTGCCACTCTACTTTACCCAGCTGGCTTCAAGAAGCCACCTCACCACGAGGAAGTTCCTGCAAGCCCTGGGATACACGACATCTTGCATCCTTCTCATCCTCTGGCCAGGCTTCACATGAGAAAACTTCAGTGGTATCTAAAGAACATTTGGTGCCAGCACTCTGTCCCTAGAGACCTCTCTCTGTCTGATCCTATGTATAAGGGCTGAGTTTCTCTGCTGGGCAGAGACCTGAAACAGGAACAAGGGTCTTCCCTTCATCCTCCGCCCTACTGGCCAGACCATCACCACTGACACCTCAGACATTGCTTGGGGTGCTTACCTCGCAGGCAGATGCACCCAAGATCTTTGGGATGCCCAGCAACTTCACTTGGACATCAATCAGAAAGAAATGATGGCAGTACAACAGGCTCTGACATCTTTCAAACCCCATTTCAGGCCAGGGGTTGTTCTTATAAAAACAGGCAACACAGTAATGTGGCATACCAACAAACGGGGGGACCCAATCTTACCCCCTGTGCAGGTTAGCCATGAGCCTCTGGCTTACAGCCACCTCCATGGGTCTACACCCAATTGTCCAATACCTGCCAAGGGTAAATAACCCTGGCAGACCACCTAAGCAGAAACATTCTGGACCCCCACGAATGGCAGCTCAACAGGGAAATCTTTCTGTAAACCACTCAGGAGTAGGGAACTCCAGAAGTGGATCTCTTTGCCTCGCAGCTCAACCACCAGCTGCAAAAGTTCTGTACCAGGGAGCATCACCTCCTAGTGTGGAATGTGGATGCCTTGACCTTCCCCTGGAACTCCCTCTTTGTGTACGCTTTCCCTCCTCTGCCCCTTATTCCCAAGGTACTGATCAGAATAAGGGAGGAGAGACCAAAGGCCATCCTCATTGCTCCAGATTGGCCCAGACAGCATTGGTACCCCTTACTGCACAGCCTGACATTACAGCCCCCCCCAAGCAGCTTCCCCTGATCTCAGACCTCTTGACGGAGGGGAGGGGGAAGATACTGCACCCAGACTTAGACTCTCAATCGCTCAGCATGGCTTATACCTTAAAAGCTAACAAAAGGAGTCCCTGTTAAGCAAACAGGTCCTAGACCTCATCACAGAGGCCAGAAGGCCCAGCACCAGAAAACCATACGCAGGAAAATGGAAAAGATTCTGCTCCTGGACCCAGTCCAAAGGGGCCAGTACCACCCATCCTTCCATCCCTCTTATCTTGGATTACTTAGCCGAGTTGCTCAATAGTGGCCTGCCTTTCTCTTCTATTAAAATCTATGCCTCAGCCATTTCTGCCCATTTTGATTCAGACCCATCCCTCTTCTGTCATCCTTTGATTAAGCAATTCCTCAGGGGGGCTTCTAATTTCAGACCTCCCATGCCACCCTGGGACCTGAGTTATGTTCTAGAAAAACTAACCTTACCTCCTTTCGAACCTGCTACTTTTACAGAATTGAAATACCTCTCCTTGAAGACTGCCTTCCTACTAGCTATCACTGCAGCCTGAAGAGTATCAGAGCTTCAGGCTCTCATGGCTGTTGAGCCCTTCATCATTTTCCATGCAGACAATGTCTCCCTGAGGACTAACCCCTCCTTTATGCCCAAGGTGGTATCTGATGTGACCTTCAACCAGGCCATGCACCTACCCACCTTCTTTCCCAACCCTCAAAACAAGGGGGAAAGAATTCTACACTCTAGACGTGCACAGACAGCTCAGATACTATCTGGACCGTACTAAACCTTTCAGAAAAACAGACCAACTACTTGTCAGCTTTGCCCCTGGAGCAGAGGGGAAGTCCATTTCCAAACAAACCATTTCCAAATGGATATCACACTGTATCCATTTTTGCTACAGACTACATGGGAACCCCCTCTCCCCAAGTCTGCCCGTACCCATTCCACTAGAGCAGCCTCCACTTCCACAGCCATCCTCAGAGGAGTTCCCACTAGGGAGCTCTTGGAAGCTGCCACCTGGACCTCTGTCCATACCTTTACAAACATTACCGCTTACCTCTTTTTTGTAAGTCTAGGGCAAGGTTTGCCTCTGCAGTTCTGCAGGGCCTACTTGACCCATGCCTAGGACTCTAACCTTTCCTTCCACTCCTCTCCTCAGCTTTGGGAATCCTCCCACAGGTGATGACTGCAACAGTGAAACATGAAGAACATAGTACAGTTGTGTACACTTACCATAAATGTAGATGTTAGAGTGTATTCACTGTTGCAGTCCTGGTTTCCCTCCCTCCACCCCCCATATAGCATCTTCCCTGGGGGCCATAAGCTTCCCATGGTGGTTTTTGGCCGCCAGAACCACCTTTCCTTATTTTCTTGTGCTTCTGATAGGTTAGGGAAGAAAAACTGATGTAATGATGTTGGCTGCCTTGCTTTATAGCACTGACGACCTGACGTCAGACTACAAGCGACTGCAGCCGATGCAAAAAACATCGACTCTGGTACTCAGGCCGGCCGTGGGTTACCACAGTAGGGATAACCCACAAGTGATGACTGCAACTGCGAATACACTCTAATATCTACATTTATGGTAAGTGTACACAACTGTACTTTCCGGAAATCCCAAGGGCAATCTGCTGACACTTCTGGAGACCAGCATCACCCTTCCTCCCCCTGGGGGGGTTCTAATAATGGACATCATACATGAGGCAGAGGTGGATTGCAGAACCAAGTTTCAGAGGTCTCCTCACAGAGAGGCGTTGTCAATGCTGCTGAAGAGTTGCCTAATTGCCATTCTCTGGAGGCAGTTGGGGAGGCACTTGTCCTGTACCACAAAGCTTGGATCTCATCACAGACAACAGATGGGTGCAGAGTATAACCTCTCAACCATCCAGACTTTTGCCTCATATTTTTGGTCTGTTCCTTATAAAATGTTTTTTCAGGGAAATATCTGGAGATAAATTCACTGAATAATTACTGACATTTGAGTTTTAGACTAGACTTCATATTCTTTAGAAAATACATGCTGATACCAAACCTGTTCTAGCAGCATTTTAAGTGTATTAAAGCAATATTTCAAATCTGTCCCTTTTGTAGGCCTTTGCCCCCCTTCCCATTATTTTTGACTGTCCAGATTTTTTTAGTTAAGAGTCTGAGCGGTATGAGGATAATAACCAGAGGCTATTGCATTCTATTTTGTCCCTTCCCTCATATTCAGAAAAGTTAACCTTTAAATGGCCAGCAGCACTCGAAGTTCAAAAGCTACTAAATAAACAATTCATCCACGAAGTTCTGCCAGATTAACTAGGATCCGTAACTTGCTCAAGATTCTTTTTGGTGTCAAAAAGACCCTGGACTTCAGGCCAGTATTGGCACTTTATGGGCGGTTAATGTTTTGGTCAATATCTGAAAGCGTGGAGGTGACAGGTGAAGACCATGCCTGGCAAAGTGGCATGGCCTGTCAACCATGTCCTCCCAAGCTGACAAGTATTGGACCTCTTTAGAATGACACCAGTAGCTAAGCCAATTGTTAGCTGATCATTTTCTGCTGGTATTGTGGCATCATTCTTTGATACTGTAGAATGCTGCTGAATGCTAGACTCATTACTGCCTGTGACACATTATGAAAGCTTAATCATGTCCCTTCATATAGTCCAAGGTGATACGTCTCAGGTCATTTATGCCCACATGGAGTATGACTGGTGCTTAGGGGTGAGTGTCCTGAATGCTTGCATGATCTGGCAAATCCTGGCCCACTGACAGGCAACTAAGTGTAACTTTCCCCTTTTCCAGCCTGGTAAGAGTGACATCAGTGTGTCTCACAATGGAGTCTTCTTTGACCAGAATATTGGGTCACTGAGTGTTTAGCCTTATGGGCTTGGTAGTTGAGGCACAATGAGATGTGGGAATTGTCTTGTACATGCAGAGTTTTTGAGGACTGTGCCTAAGAGGCTTTTGACATTTGGATAAGTTACATGTAAGCACCTCCACATATGTGGTCCTTTGTAGGTACGGTGAGTGATGTGTGTCACTGGCAACCTGGTTGTTGCTTTTTGTGTCTGTATGCGAGAGTCTAACCTCCCGTTATCAGTGTGTAACTACATTGCTCATGTACTGGATTTGTCTGTTCAAGAATTAAGTGGCTGCTAGTGTACATAAGGCATTTGTTACATTGCCTTAAGATACCAATGTCCACCAATGGATGCAGAAATAGGAAAGTGCCCATCCATGGTTGCAGGTCCTAATGTGTACTTGAATGGATAGGAGTGGAGGGTGTTTGTAACCAGACGAGCGAAGAGTGCTTGCATGGTGTAATCTGAAGATAACTTAACCAGCAATTCTACCCAGTGCCAAAGCAGACGCTCTCTGAGCAGCAGTAGTGCTGGGTGATGTAATAAGCTAACTAGCACAGTAAACTTTCACAGTGTAATGAACATAAGAAGTGTTTCTGGATGTTTGCATCTGTACAGGGCACTGGCACAGTGAGCAGCTCCGTGCAGATGTGCTGAATTTATATCAGCAATAGAAATACAGAAAACTGACTGTAAAACAGCTACACTACAATTAGAGCTCTCTTGTGTGCTTCCCAACTCTGGTAGACCAAGTAAACACCTAGTGCCACTAGATGAATAATCCCAGTCCTCCTAATGTAAAAGCACAGTAAAATTGTCCGAATGTCCAGAATGAAATGCTGCCGCAAACAATCTTAAAGATACAGCTACAGCAGTGTGCTTTAAACAGATTATAAAAGTGTGATTATTCAATAAAAAATACTTTGCTTTGCAGAAATGAGCCAAGAGCCACTCAATTATACAGAATTTATCGAGGTACTAAAAACAAGGTCAGCTGGTTAATAAGCCTTCCAGCCAATAAAACAATTACATGTAGGAATATCTAGTGCGTTTCCCCTACCTCTACAGACCAGGCTACAACTCCATGCCACTAGATGGAAAATCCACTGACCTCTTGGATGTAAAAACACAAAGTGCTTGCTAGAGTGTACAAATACACTACTTTGTCCAACAGCTATCCAGATAATGATTTCAAAGTAAGTAAATTAGTAGAACAGACATTGAGAAGCAAAATGCACTTTTTTCAAAATAAGCTCAAGGAAAGGCAAGTAAATCAAAATATAAACAGCAGTTTAGAAAGGGAGGAGCTTGTAAAGCTCAATTTACAGTAAGGGTGGGCAGCTTAAAATCACCAAGTTTAAAGAGCAGATCAAGGAATGGGAGGGTGGATCAGGAAAAATAACTAGGTATCAGTGAGTAACCAGCAGTGTTTGTAGTTTTTGCAGCCTTTGAGGTTTATCAGAAAAGACAAAAGCCCAGAAATTCTCTGAGTATTTAAGTATCACTCAAGAAACAGTCAACCAATGAAAAAAAAAACACGTGAAATGTACAGCCTAGATAATTTGTCTCTATCTGCCACATAGAGCAAAAACACCAGGCCAAGTAGATTTTTTTGTAACAGAAAACAAAATGGAGCAGGTAAAACGGAAAGCAGCTCTATCAGTTTAAGCAACACACAGGCAAAAAATATAGGTTTATTTTCCTATTTTCCTCATCCAGCAAGGAATCACCAGTGGTGCTTGTAGTTTTTGCAGACTGAGTTTTGCCAGAAAAGACCTGACCTTCCCAACCCCTTTGGTGATGCTCAGTGGAAGCCACTAAGGATCAGCAGTCCATTACATTACATTCACTCAGACCAGATTATCAGGCATCAGCCAAGAAAAGAGAACTCCGCATCTGATGTTGTAAATCTTTATTCTTTCCTTACTGTTAGGACTTCGATTCCGTCCTCTGAACTGACACGGCCAGTACCAAGCTCGCGCCAGCCAAAAACTCTCAGCTAAGACCTACCCACATTGTGCCCCTCTCATAGTCTCTCCAGATCTCGTTTGCTGCGTTCCTCGTTAGACGTGCCAAGCCTTCTCTCAGCTAAGTGTTAACTTTTTTGTGGTTATTTCGAGTCTTTAGTGTTACAGTTTTTATCATCTAAAGTTATTTCTCATCTCTATAGCCTTCTTTTCCTGACTAAACCTACCCACTACATTGGTAGTTCTTTTGTACCATCGTTGGTACTACTCTCTCTCTCCCTACCTTAGTAGGCCCTCCTCTTATCTTTTTGGTATTTCTTAGTACCATTGTTGGTACTTTTTTCCTGCTATCTGTGTAAAAAAAAAAGTGCTTTCTTTTACTGTCCTATCTCTGTTTGCTAGTTATAGTTTGTTGTGTGGTAGTGCTAGTGTGTTATAATGGCGGATAAGGATAAGCCTGGTTTTAAACAGTGTGATAAATGTGGGCACAAGATGCCCATTTCTGATGGCCACGCCTGGTGTGTTTACTGTTTGGGCGTTGACCACCTTAATGTTTCTTGTGACATTTGTTCTAGCTTCAGCAACCATATGTTGGCTGAATGCAAGAACAAGCGGATTCTAAAGGGTTTGCTGAAATCACCCTTCGTAGAGGCTTTTTTTGGGACTGAGGTCTCACCAGCTCCTAAGCATAAAGATGTAAAAAAGCATAAGGAGAAAGAGTCTTTTGGTTCCAACATCCCAGTCCTCCTTGGAATCTAGTCGACACTGGGCTTCTCCTGCACCTGGGTCCTTGTCTTCTCCCGTATGCCGCCTTTGATTCTGACTCTGACTCCTTCCAATGTACTAGCCTCAGCACCATCCTCTGCAGTGCCAACTTTGTGACACAGTCTCTGACTACTGTACCTGCATTGGCATCCCTGATGTCCCACTCGGTCAGAGGGAGGCTGCATCCTTCGAAATCGAAAAGCTAAGAGAGTCATCCAACCAGTCCTACCAGACCAAAAAGGATCCGGCTTTTACTCTAGGTTCTTTTTAGTGCCAAAAAAGAGACAGAACTGGAGACCAATCCTGGATCTCGGCTTACTAAACAAATTCATCAAACCTCAAAAATTCCAGATGGTCATGGTACAGTCCATTCTCCCCTTTCTGGGGAAGGACAACTGGATGTACTCTACAGACCTCCAGGACGTGTATTACCACATAAAGATGGACAAATGCTCCCAGAGAATTCTCTGCTTCCGGCTGGGAGCCAATCCTTATACGTTCAGGGTACTACCCTTTGGTCTCTCAACAGCCTCCAGAGTGTTCACCAAATGTATGGCAGCCGTAGTAGCTCATCTCCGACTACAAGGATTCCAGGTGTTTCCATATCTAGAAGATTGGCTCCTTACTGCTGCGACCAGGAATCTTCTCACTCTCAGTCTCTTACACTCAAGGCCTTGCTCTTCACCTAGGTATCATGATCAACATGGACAAATCACATGTCTCCAACAAGAGCACTGGAATTCGTTGGCGCTATCTTCGACACAACATCCTGACAAGCTTCCTTCCCTCCTCACAGGCTTTCACAAGTAAGAAACCAGATTCAAGTCCTCTTCCAGCAGACATTTGTACCAGCACGCCTTGTACTACAACTATTGGGCTCTATGGCAGCAACCATTACCATAGTACCACTGGCGAGGTTTCACATGAGACTATTACAGTGGCTGCTTTCATCGCAGTGGTCGATCTTAACCCACCCACTCGACCACATGATGCGCATTACAAATCTTTGCAAGAAAGAAATGCTATGGTGGATGAAGCCAGAAACAGATCTTTGGGGTCGACTGATGTTCTTAGTGTTTCACTGTTGCACTCTTGGGTTATCCTGCCAGGGGTAGCCCTCAGTCGGCCCGAATACCAGAGGCTTAGTATTTCTTCATCGGTTGCTGTCACTCCACGATTGATATCAAGTCGTCAGTGGTATAAAATCAGGCAGCCAATGCCATTACATCAGTCTTTCTTGCTGTAAAGCCCAAAGCAGAAGCAGTTTGCACGAGTGCTGGTGGGCCGCTACCTGAGTTTTCGTTTCCGAATTGAAGTTGGAAGTCTTCTAAAGCCAAATACCCCATTAGGGATCCTTTTTTCTTTCTCTAACCAATGTCAGAAAAAGTTAACAATTGTCTCGCCTGTGGAAAGCAAGTACCACACTGAGACTTCCATTCTTACTGCGTCACCTGTTTAGGCCCAGACCACGACGTCCCTCGCTGTCACTTTTGTGCTTTGTTCAACACCAGAACTGTACGTTGTCGGGCCCTTGTTGTAGCTAAATATTTTCGCTATCAGTCCTCTTATTCCGATATGGCTTCAGTAAGCCATCCGACTACCGATCTTCAGAAAAAAATGTAAGAATAAAGACAGAGACAAGACCGCACAGGTCCAAAACGGCCGACGACACTTCCGTTAAGCTTAGTAGGCAGTTATCCGGTCCTCAGTGAGGCACTTTCGCAGCCCCTGATGCCCACTTCTGTGGATTCACAAGCTGCTACCGAGACCCGTTTGGAGTCCGGTATGCCGCGAGAATCTTCTTCGACTAAGGATCCTGCAGATGTCTCTATCTTGGATGGGTCTGGAACCGCTGAGCAGGCACCGGCTTCTGAGGAAGTTCTTCGCACTACCAATACTCTACACAAACCGACGACTTCTTCTTTTGCTTCTTCAGTTCTTTCTAAAACTACAGAGTTTCTAAGGCTGAGGGTACGAACTACGCCTAAAAAATCAGACACCCAAGCTCAGGCACCTGTTTCCATGCCTCAATCTCAATTGCTTAAAATGGCGGAAGACCTTATTATGGGAAGCCATGCTACCCCTTCCAAAAGAAAGAGACTCGTCCCCAGTAGTTTTATCTGAACCGAAGTCAGATAACTGAGGTTTCTGAATATGAAGATATCCAACCCCTCTCTGCTTATGAGGATTCTGATACAGAGGAATCCATTCTTTCTGCCTCTCCTCCCGAGGATTTTTCATTTGGTGAAACTCTACATACATTAAGGGAGCATTTCCAGTGGGAATGTCAGGACTATCCTCAGTCAAAAAAGAACGACTGGGATTCTTAGATTTACCACAGCACAGACCTTTAGCCATTTCTCCTGTCCTGGATGTTGTGGATGATGATTTTATGGAATCCAGTTTGATCCTGACACCCTTCCTCCTGCTCCCAGGAAACCTGACAGGTACTACAGAGTCCCTGACTCTTACAAATTCCTTTTCAAAAATCCTACTGCTGACCCAGAGTTCATCTCCCAAGGACCTAAAGGAATTAAAGCAACCTCAGCTAAGAATCCCACCTCCTCAGCCAGGGATTCCCGCGCTTCAGACAGATGGGGTAAAAAAGTATACACCTGTGCAACTCTTGCTATTAGAGCACTAAATTGTCAGTTCCACATGCTGAAATATCAGCAGCATACCATGGAACTCCTCAAACAAAACTATCTTCCTTTCCTGCTTGTGCAGAAAATAATTATGCATTCTGCAAGCTAAGTTACTAAGCACACCTTGCAATGTGGCTTTGACGCCCTAGAAGAATCTTGCAGGCAGCAGTCACTGGTTGTGTCCTTAGAAAGGCATGCTTGGCTTAAGGAACAGACCTTTCCCGACCATGTCAAATCAAAATTATTGGATGCACCATTGATCAAAGACAGTTTGTTTGGCACCAAGGCAGAAGAGGTCTTAAAAAAGATGGAAGAAAAAGCTAAATCTTTTAGAAAAACTGACCAATTACTAGTCAGCTTTGCAGCAGGGGCAGAGGGCAAGGTCATATCCAAACAATCTCCAAATTGATAGCACACTGCTTCCGTTTCTCCTACAAACAGCATGAGAAACCGCCCCCAAAGGGGGTCAGGGCGCATTGCACCAGGGCAACCTCCACCTCTGCAGCTTTTCTCAGAGGGGTCCCCACCAGGGACATCCTGGAGGCTGCAACATGGACTTCTGTTCATACCTTCACTAAGTGTTACCACCTGCCTATCTTCTCCAAATCCAGGGCAGGCTTTGCCACCGCAGTCTTACAGGGCATCCTAGCCAGCCCCCAGTCTTCTTGACTGCCTCCACACTTTTCTTCAGCTTTGGGAATCTACCCAAGTGTGATGACTGCAACAGTGAAACACAAAGAACATAGTGCACTTGTGTACACTTACAATGAATGTAGATGTTCGAGTGTATTCACTGTTGCAGTCCTGGTTTCCCACCCTCCATCCCCCTCGTCTCTCTCTTCCTCGCTCCTTACAGTGACATTTTGGTATTTACTTTCTACTGGTGGTGTTCTTCCACCATAAACTTAGCTCCCTGTTTGGGGGCTCTTGACAGTTGGGGCAAGAAAAACTGATGTAATGGCATCGGCTGCCTGATTTTATACCACTGACGACCTGACGTCAGTCCTGGAGTAACAGCAACAGATGCAGAAATACTAAGCCTCTGGTATTCGGGCTGACTGAGAGCTACCCCTTGCAGGATAACCCAAGTGTGATGACTGCAACAGTGAATACACTCTAACATCTACATGTATGGTAAGTGTACACAACTGTACTTCGTCTTCCCCAGCGCAGGGCCATGGTGACCACGGATGCTTCCCTATTAGGGTGGGGGGGGAGCATTTCCAGGGAATGACAGTCCAAGGCACCTGGTCCCATATGGAGGCCAATTTGCATTTAAGTCTCCTGGAATTGAGGGCAGTTCTCTTAGCGTTCCACACATCCCTTCCTTCTGGGACCATTGCAATTCAGTCGGACAACATGCCAGTTGTCTGGTACATCAACAAACAAAGCGGAAATAGTTCTTACCCTCTGTGTCGGGAAGCCATGAGAATTTGGCATTAGGCGATGTCTTCCAGCTGCTTTCTCATAGCAATGTTCATTCCTGGGAGTTCCAATCTTATTGCAGACAATCTGAGCAGGAACATTTTGATGCCTCACGCGTGGTCCTTCAGTCCAGTAATAGCGGATGCTGCGACCTGTTTGCTTCACCTGTAAACAACAAATGCAGAAACTGTTTTGCCCTGATCCCTCCTCAGGGGGAGTCATCGTGGGCTGCTCTGACACACAATTGGCCCCCGGCTTTACTGTATGCCTTTCCCCCGTCCCCCCCTCATCCCAAAATTTCTACAGAAAGCTCAAAGATTGAGAAGCAAAGTGATCCTCATTGCCCTTTATTGGCCCCGTCAAGTCTGGTTCCCACTGATCCACCCCAGTCTCCACAGCCTCAAGCTCACAGCTTGGTTTCTCCACTTCCGATGATTGCCAGGCTACCTGATATTTCATTCCCTGTTTGCGAGATCCTTTTGGCTTCGCACAAACCGTCCACCCGAAAAATTTATTCCAGTAAGTGGATTAGGTTCTCTAGATGGGCCAAAGAACATAACATAGACCCCTTTTCCATGCCTATTCAGAAGATCCTTCAATACCTCACTACCGTGTTGCATGCAGAAGCTTCAGCATTTACAGTTACAGTGCATTTAGCAGCTATTGCAAACTTTCACAATGGAATTGACAATTCATCTGTTACGTCACACCGACTGTGGAAAACCTTCTTGAAAGGAGTATTACATATTAAACCTCCTGGCAAACCTCCTTTGATAACCCCATCGCCACAGTAGTCAGGAAATCCTTCTACGTGGCACACCTCATCACAAAAGGTTTCTCATCCAGAAAAAAAGAGGTCATTGTTCCCCTCTACTTGTCACTCATTAGACCCATTATAGAGTACAATGCCCCTTTTGGTATGTACCTCGCAAGACATCTACAACAACTGGAAAGGCCACAGAAATACCTCACAAAGACGATTACTGGCCTCAAACAGATGCCCTATGCAGACCGTCTCAAAAAACTGCAGCTTTACTCCGTTGCATATCGCCTACTCAGATGCGATCTCTGCCTAACACAAAAAGCTGTGTCAAACCCAGAGCTTTTAGACATGCTCCATTTAAAGAAATCCCAATCCCTACGAGCTACACGGTCTAGGGACCTAAACCTTGTCACCACAATAAACAGAAGATGCTGGACTTCCCATATTCTGGAACAAACTACCTATCTATATCAAACAAAGCTCCTCATTAGTGCTCTTCAAGAAGAATCTTGATGATTGGATGGGAGATAGGAAATTCACCCCGGGGATCACTTCTGTGGCTCTGCTCGACAGTGGCACAGGAAAATAATTTTCTTGGGTGGTGAAAGCCAGGGTACCTTTGGCTAGGCTTATATAGGCCCTAGGGCCAATAGCCTAGTACCTACCTATGAACCTATAGAACCATGGGACTTGACATTGGTGCTTCAGTCGTTAAGGAGTCCTCCATTTGAGCCTTCTAATTCTTGTGATATCAAATTTTTGTCTTGGAAAACTCTACTTCTAGTAGCCCTTATCTCAGCGAGAAGAATATCTGAGTTGCAGGCCTTGAGTGTCAAGAGACCTTACTTGATTTTTCATAGGGAAAGAGGGTCCCTACGTACTGATCCCTCCTTTTGCCCAAGGTTTTTCTATTAATCAGTCTGTTGACCTACCGGTTTTCTTTTCCCACCATTCAAATAGAGGGGAATACCTTCTGCATACCCTCGATGTTCATAGGCAACTTCGTTTCTACTTGGACAGAGCTAAACCTTTCAGAAAAACGGATCAATTGTTTGTGGCCTTTGAAGGACCTAGAATGGGTAAGCCTGTTCCAAAATGACCATCTTCTTGGCTCAGAAACGCCATTATGTTCATCTACCATCAAAACAGTGTCCTTACCTTCCAAAATAAAGGCTCAGTCTATTAGATCGATGCCTACTTCAGTGGCCTTTTATTCCAGAGTGTCTACGGATGATATCTGCGCAGCAACCACTTAGGCAAGACCTCATACCTTTATCACTCATTATAAATTGGATTTGGCCTCTAGGGGACAAGCATCTTTTGGTTCTATGGTGCTCAGGAATGTCCTTCCTTAGGGCCACCCAAGACTCAAGTAGCTGGGGACTCGGTCCTAACAGTAAGGAATGAATAAAGATTTACAACATCAGATAAAGCAGTTATGTCTTACAATAACATTCCATCTTTGTAGATCTTTATTCATTCATTACTTTATGCCCTCCTTCCCCCTGCCTGAACTCCTGGTGGACTTCAGGATTTCCGTATTAGTTAAGGTATCTGCCCAGACAGAGCCTCCTAGTTTCACTATTATTACTTATATACTATTATGGCGGGCAAACTCGATCTGATGAGACTGAGAGGGGCATTGTGGGTAGGTCTTAGCTGAGAGTTTTTGGCTGGCGCAAGCTTTGTACCAGCCGTGTCGGTTCCGAGGACGGAACCAAAGTCCTAACTGTAATGAATGAATAAAGATCTACAACACAGATGGAATGTTATGGTAAGACATAACTTCTTTTAATTTCTGAATGAGAGAGAAGACAAGTATACCTGAGGATTCCATTCATTTAGTCTGTCCAAGCCAACCTGCGGGTCCTTGAGACACTTGTCTGATCCCACTCGGTAGCATTAGTGCTCTAGCCTCGACCTTGCTAAGATTTTTTTCTCCCGTAATCCATTATGTGGCCATAGTACCCTCCAATCTCATTTGCTGCCATCATGAATAAATGCATGTCTCCACAACTTGGACAAAGCAAAGTGCTTACTTTTTATTCATCAAATTTAATCTTGCTTGTGGTTTTCTTTTTATTCTATTTCAGCCCTTATATTAAAAAAAAGACAACCTTTAGATAAATAGATATCTTTCTTCTGTCTTAATTGTTGATTAATTGTTGCTGTTTTTTCTCTTAGCATAATTGTTGACAGAGTTACTGTTGTTTGTAATTGACCGTTTTGGCATTGGCTTTTTTTGTGTATTGGTGTTTAACATATTTTCACCTTTGAAAGAGAAAAAAAAGCTTAAAAAAAAAAAGCACACACTGCAGGCACCCCTTCCACCAAAGATGTTCTCAATTTGTGTAGTGTGTTGACATGGCACATTTGTCACAAAGCCATGATGTCTGTTCCACTTTTGGCCTTGGGGCCTTACAAGATAGAGGGATAATTAAGGGACACTTGTCTTCAGGTGTAGAGACTTTGAAGACTAAGAAGCCTACTTAGAAATCCAGAATGAAAGACTGTGAACAAATTAAGGGGCACTCCAATCACTCTTGAACTTTCTCCACTTCAGCGAATCCTTCCTCTGCTTAAGTCATTTCTGCTTTGGGGAGGGGCGAATTTGGAGGCAGAGGTCAAGTACTTGGCCCCGATGGATGTTAGAAGTGCCATGCAGGTAATGGGGAGGATAATTGCTTCTCCACATCCAGCAGAGAGACAGGCCTCCTTAAACTTTGCTCTGCCCTATGACTCTCATTCTTTCTTGCCTTCTTTCTGCCAAGCATCTTTGAGTGTGGGTCAAGCTTTGGGCTTCAAAACCGGTGCCCCACAGCAAGCAAAGTACTCTGAGGACTTGTCATACCCCCCAAATGTACCAAGAAGGATGATGTGAAATTGGAGGCACATGGACTCCCCATCAGTCTGTCACTTCATATTCTGACTCTGGTGATCTAGAGGGCTTCCCCAGTTTCATCCTGAAGACACTTTCTTTGATGAGATTCTAGAGCTCGTATGGCAAAGATGAAACTTTTTTTGAGGCATATGGCTCAGCACCATCTACTTCTTGGTTAGTCCTTCATGCAGATAAGCTAATAGCTAATAGATGTGGCAGTAAGGAGGTCACAGCAGGAACTGGACACCTCCGAATTGGTGCCAAGGCCTCCCAAGGACAGGCAACACTAACAAAGTATGACAGCAGCAACTAAGAAAGAGTTGACCATTGATTCAATTTCTATACATCTTCCGAGAAAGAGCCCTATGTGTTGGTTAGATTGGGGAAGTACAAGTATGTGTTCGGACTTAAGAGCTTTGAACTTGTGCCATCCCTATGAATAATTTCCAGAGGGATTTGGTTTAGCAAGCCCTCTCTACTCTGAAAGCCCCCCTAACACTGGATTGTAGGAAACAGCTGAAAGTGACCCTAGCAACCATGTCTAGTATATCAAACTTGTTCACATCCATCATGCAGCAGATGGAGTGGCGCAAGGACAGCTGGGGCTGACAAGACTTTGAAACGGGATGACTGGCTGCAACTCTTGATTTTCACAGACCACTTCAGAGAGTCTTTTTCCAATGTCTCCTTTGAATAATACTTATTTGGTCCATTAGTGAAAGAGAAGATGCAGATGTGAATAGGGTGACAAGACACTGTCTGCAGTTGCAATGAAGTTTGAAGCTCCTCAAAGATTATACAGCAGGAACCAAAAGTGGTCCAGGTCAGACTTCCTTAAAAAAAAAAAAATCCAATTATTAACAGTGTAATGCACCTTCTGAAAGGGATGGCCATGGCAGAGATGGACCCTTTAATTGATACACGCTCTTGAGGCAGAAGAGATCAGCAAAACCAAGGATGAAGGTGGGCCCTTCTCTGACAGGCAGTTACAGCATCCCTGAAAGGCTATCCAACTGCTCGATTCTGGAGGCTGTTTGCAGTCATTTGTCCTTTTTATTCAGCTGCATTGGATGCCATCACTCAGGATAATATCCAGAGGCTATCGTATACTCTTTCCTCACAGCCCTGGAATTGAAACAGCCACTACTGGATGTCCCACTCGGCCAGGCAAACCTGGAAGAAAAAGAGAGCCTCTCTATCTGTAAAAGCCATTCAGAAGGTACCACCAAACCAGAAAGAGACAGGTTCTTCCTTTGTGTTAAGCTTTGACAAAGCCCATGTTTCAGCCAGCGTCTTCAGCCCCATAAATTCCCTATTTTGGAAAACTCTTTGGCAGAAATCACTTCTGCTAGTAGGGTATCTGAACTTCAGGCACTTTCTTCATCAGACCCTTATTTGTTTTTTTTTTCACAAAGACTGTGTGTTACCTCATACCAACCAATCCTTTCTTCCTAAAGTAGCTTCTGAAATGAACATGGCCCAGCTCATTCACTTGCTAGTGTTTTTGCTTAATTCAAGCAAATGAGACAGTATTCTTCACAATTTGGATATGCATAGACCAGCATATTTCTACCTTTACAGACCCTCAACACTTTGTAAGGATTTACAGCTTTTTGTTTCCTTTGCAGTCAAATAAAGTAAGTAACACTTTCCAGACTGCTTTCTGATTTCATTGTTTTAAGTTTGTGCTTTGCACATCCAGCGTCTGCTGACTAAGCAAAAGGCTCACTCTAGCAGAGCAGTGGCAACTTCTACCATCTTTAGTAGATGTCGTGCAATAGATAAAATCTGCGCATCTGCCACTTGGTCATCCATGCACACTTTTTGTCAGGCATTACAAATTGGAGTCCATATCTAGGAATAGAGGATACTTCGGTGTCTCTATCCTTAAGGGTCTTCTGTCGTGATGCCACCCTGGAGTATAAGTAGCTTGGGAGTATGACCCATAGTTTGGATTGGACAGACTGAGTAGGATATGAAAGTTGTATACCTAGCATAGTGCTAGATCATTTTGTTAATGTTCATCTGATATGCACACCCATCTTCCATCCCCATTCCTTTTTAATGTCTTGTAAGACCTGAAGGATCTTGACTTTTCTGTATGTACACATACGTCTAGGTCTGTATGTGTATGTATAATCGGATCAGACAAGTGGCTATGGGACCCACAGGTCATATCAGATGGACATGAATGAAAGGGTCTAGCATTATGGTAAGAACATAACGTTTGACTTTTTGGTAAGAGAAGTTGGCAGGCTGTCTCATGGAGGTCTGAAGATCTGACTGCTGTAATGCTGTTTGGCTTGAGACTTCCAGGAAGAAAATCTCAAAAAAAACAAAACAAAAAAAAGCACCCTCCTCCCCAGTCTTATACTGCCATCAAATCAACTCCATCCAGTTTGAAGGGTTCACAAGAGAAGTTGTATGGTTTTCACTGGGGTTATTCGGGGCTTTCCAGTCACTTCTGTCCTCTCCATTTCAAAAGGAAAACCATTTCCATCTTCCTCTGAAGTAGGGGTACTTTCTGAATTAAAAGAGGAGGGTGTAGATTACACCTCACAACTCTCCTTCCCCATAGGAATCTGAGTCAGAGCAGAATATTTCTTCCAGCTGTCCTGTGAAAAGGCTTTAATTTTCTGGTACTGTTTTGAAAATGAGAGAGTTTTTTGAATGGAAGGGTAGAGAGATTTCAGAGGCACAGAAAAGATACTATGACTTTGAGTCTGAATTCTTCCAAATCCCTGGCAAAATCTGCAGTGCATGGCTCTTTAGAGGATGCATTGAGTTTGTGCTTCTCCAGATTCTCAGCTTTCTGCATAAGTAGTCTGTTAGATTGTACAAAGTACAAAATGCAGACTAATATCTTTTTGGGAATCCTTCAAATGACTCTGCTGTGACACCACAGGCAAGGATATTAATTCTAAGCCTTTGGCCTCATCAATTTCTGTCTCCAATAAAAAGGTAGAAGAACATTTGATACGGGAAGAAAGTGCATGCTTTAACTCTTGTAGTCCGTGTGAGCAGCTGCCAGACCCCTATAGCCAAGTACCTCCTTCCTATTTTTTTCAGACATGTAGCAATTTATTTCAGATCTGTCTTTTTTTTCTGCATCACAGGTCACAAAATGCTACAGTGAAACAGTAGATGCTGTGTCCCAAGCAGCTGCAACAGGATCTGTAATGCAAAGGCATACGTAGAGAGATTTATAGTTAAATCATACATTTTTAATGCTGCTTTAGAATGAGCTCCTGTTAAGCAGTTCCTCAGCAGAGATTCTTAAACATGTAGAAGAAAGGGGTAAGTTAAGGCAGGGAGTGAAACAGCTTTTTCCTTTCACCATTCCCTAAATGCTACAGAAACTATCAAAGTCCTGGACTTTCTTCAGTAAAAGTTTCAAACCAGGTCAAAAGAGATCAGGCAGGTGATTTAAAAATAAATGGCAAGAGGAATCCAAGAAGGGGAATGCTCACCAGGGATCTCTCCATCCCAGAAAGAGTGCATGACTTGCACCTAAGGACTCCCTCCCTCCCTTCCCCACCCTGGCCATTTGCACAAAGCAGCAGGTGGTCTGTCTTTTCCCTGCATTTCTGGAAACAAGAGATTTTGGGTACTAATAGCAATTCAGAAGGTCCACAAATGGCAGTGGTCTTCCTTCTAAAGCCTGGAATCCTCCTCCTTCCAAAAAAAGATTAGTTTGTTTTCTCTGATTCTATATCAAGGTTTTATAGAACCTGCCCTTCCTTCTCAGCAAGAAAACAGCTTTTACCCTTAGGTTTATCTTGTATCCAAGAAAGATGGCACATGACAAATTCTGGCTCTTTCTGTTCTGAATTAATTTCTAATAATTCCAGAATTCAAAATGTTTACCCTACAGTGCCCTTTTCCTCTTCCATTTTAGTCTTTTCGAGTAAGACCTCAGAGATGCCTACCACCATATTCCAGTTCAGTCTTCAGGTGTGTTTTTGTGCCCATGTTACATTTTCCATTTATTTCTTTGTCATTCAAACCATCTACAGCTTTAAGGGTATTTACAAAATACCTAGTTGCAGTTGTCGCCTTCTGCAGACTTCTGCCAGTCCACATTTATCCTTACCTGGATGATTGTCTCATCTTAGTAGCTTTTGCCCAGGGCAGTCTGACATCCTTTTTCTTCATAAATTTCTTTAAAAAACTAGGTTTTATACTAATTCTGGAGATTCGTCTTCTCTGGTTCCATTTCACAGGTTAGAATGTCTGGTGCCTCTTGGACACCTGCTAAGATGGCATGCCTTTCTTTAAGAGAGTTTCCTTTTACCATCTGTATTTCTCAGACCTGACTCACCAATTCATTTCCACAGCAAGAGAGTTCCTCAGAATTCTAGGGTACATTGCATCCACTACTCTCATGGTACCTTTAGCCAGACTTCTCACACGAGGACAACACACTCGGTCCTAATATTTCTTTGGACTCGACACCAGCATCATCTTTCTTTTCCTGTTCCAGATGTTCATCGTGCATACAGCTGCAGTCATAACAGATGGGTTCTCCTGCCATCAGGCAGGTCCTCGGTCGGCCGAATTCCAAAGTCTATGTCCGGCGTCAGTTGTCGTCGCTTCTTCCCTGACGTCAGTGCGACAGGGGTATAAAAGAACCAGCCGACGCCATTTTCTTCAGTCTTTTTTGCCGCGCGGTGCCCGAAGCAGAAGCAGTTCGCAAGTGCCGGTCGGCCAGCTCCTGAGATTACAAAAAATTTGGAACCGAAGTCTTCTTAAAAGCTAAGTACCCCGTTGGGGAAACTTTTTCTTGCCTCAGACCTATGTCAGACAAAGTTAATAATTGTATTTCTTGTGGGAAGCAAATACCGCATAAGGATTTCCATTCCCTCTGTATACCTTGTTTAGGCCCAGACCACAACGTCTCGGTCTGTCGCTTTTGTGCTACATTCAACAAACGCACTATTAAGCATCGGGCGGAGTTCGCCCAGCATTATTTTGGGAAAGCATTTAACTATACTATGTCGTCGGATACTCCGACTCCGGTTTTGTCTAAACGCAAAGACAAGGACAGACACTCTAGGTCCGCGGCCTCTACCGACACCACGCCAAAGCCGACTACACGTGGTCCGGTTCTCAGCGAGGCGCCTACGCAGCCCCTGATTACCGACGACACATCTTTGGCGGTGTCTCCTGTACCCGAGGTCGCAGGCTCCTCGGCCCACACCCTGACTACAGATACCGAAGCCACGCTTGCCATTGAAACACAGAATGTGGACAGGTCCACCTCCACTCAAGGTGTCTTCAGACCTTCCTCTTCTTTCTCCATCAAGGCTTTCACCAAGTCTAAAGCTACCATGCACCCTAAGAGACCAGCTACACAGGGCCCATCTCCAGGCCCCATGCCTAAGAGACAGATGCTTAAAATGGCTGAGGATTTAATTACTCTAATCAGAGGTTCTCAGCCACCTCCGGACAAAAGACGCAGAGTGGAGGAAGATTCCCCCTCTTCTAATCAGGGCTCCATTATTTCAGAGCACTCTGATTATCAGGAACAGTCTTACTCTCCTTTTGAAGACTCTGATGCAGAGGAATCTATTCCTTCTGTATCCCCCCCTGAGGATTACTCATTTGGTGAAACTCTGCATACCTTAAGGGAACACTTCCACTGGGAAGGCCAGGATTATTCAGATTCCAAGAAAAGGCTCAGGGAATTTCTTTTGTTACCCCAGCACAGGCCTCTGGCTATACCTCCTGTCCTGGACATCCTAGATGATGTGTACTCAGAGGCCTGCCTTAACCCGGACTCTCTCCCTCCAGCTCCAGTTAAGCCTGACAGGTACTACAGGGTTCCTGACTCACACCAATTTCTATACAAAAGCCATGCTGCTGACCTAGAAACCATCTCACAGGGGCCCAAGGGAGTTAAGGCCTCCATTGCCAAAACCCATTGCCTTCCGAGAGAGATTCCAGATCCTTAGAAAGGTGGGGAAAAAAGGTATATACCTCTGCTACCTTATCCATGAGGGCCTTAAACTGTCAGTTTCATATGCTAAAATACCAACAGTTTCTGTTATCTCAATTGAAAAGTAAAATGTCACAACCTGAACAACCAGACATGAAGGAGTTGCAGGATTTGATGCATAGTGCAGAACAAGTGGGTAAACATACCTTGCAATGTGGTTTTGATGCTCTAGATGCCTCATGTAGAGCTGCTGTTACAGGCTCAGTCATACGTAGGCATGCCTGGCTCAAGGAACAAGCATTGCCTGATCATGTCAAAGCTAAATTACTAGACACCCCTCTTCAAAAGGATGTACTATTTGGGGCAAATGCTGAGGAAGTATTACGGAAAATGGAGGAAAAGGCTAAATCAATGCAAACTGTGAAAGAATTTCTGCAGGTTCAACCCCCACGTTTTAGTAGAAATTGGCCGTCCAAAAACTGATTCTTTCCTGCCACAGACAGACCCCAAAGAGGCAGATACAGGCGCCCGAGGGGCAGAGGACAAACACAAGGCTCGTACAGAGGCAGACAATGGCAAGCTCCTACACAAAGAGGTGGTGAGGACAACTCGCAATCTTTCAGAAAGCAAAACCAATGACTTCCCCTTTGCATGCCAGCCAGGTCTCAAATGGCAGCTCCCTTAGGAGGAAAGCTGGCACTATTCTCAAAAAATTGGCATATTGTCACAAAGGACAAATGGATCCTGAACATTATAAACAGAGGCTACAAATTCCATTTTCATACCCTTCCAAAAATGAAAGGCATGCCAAACCTGCCACACAATCAAAGGGCAGAGGCACAAAAGCAAATTTCAGATCTTATAAACATGAAAGCAATTCAAGAGGTACCTATGCACGAACAAGGTCAAGGATTTTATTCCAGGCTATTTCTGGTGCCAAGGAAGGGCAAAGATTGGAGACCTATTTTGGATCTTTCCATCCTAAACACATTCCTACTCATACCAAAATTCAAGATGCTCACTCTACAGCAACTTCTTCCCATGCTGGGCAAGGAGTCTTGGCTGGTAACATTGGAACTCAAGGAGGCATACCTGAATGTCCCAATCAGACAAAATTGTAGAAGATACCTCAGATTTCTTGCAGGTTCAACACATTATCAATTCTCTGCATTGCCCTTTGGTTTATCTACTGCGCCCAGAGTATTCACGAAATGCCTGGCATCAGTAATTGCCTACTGCAGACTTCAAGGGATACAAATATACCCTTATTTGGACGACTGCCTGATCCAAGCTGACAGCAAGCACATTCTTCTGAAACATCTGGCTTATGTAATAATGTTATTAAACTCTCTAGGATACACAGTCAACAAAGAAATCAAGACTAATACCCTCTCGGAAGATAATTTTCCTGGGTGCCAATTTGGACACAAACACCCAGATGGCCTACCTCACGCCAGAGAAGCAGGGGCAACTAATTCAATATTTCAGAACACTGGCAAATTGCACCAGGCTGACTGCAAGGAAAATCCTGCAGGCTCTGGGATTCATGGCATCTTGCATCTTACTAATCCCATGTGCAAAGCTGCATATGAGAAAACTACAATGGTACCTAAAAACATATGGTCTCAACACAGCCACAGTTTGGAAACAATGATACCACTAATTCCATGTCTGCAAAAGGAATTTCTGTGGTGGGCTCAAGCATGCCAAACAAACACAAGTCTTCCATTCAGCAGGCCTCAAGCAGATCAAGTCATCACAACAGACGCCTCGGACTACGCCTGGGGCGACATGACAGACCGGTGCATTCAGGGCAAATGGACCCAAAAAGAAAAGCACCTTCACATCAATCAAAACGAAATGCTAGCAGTGATAAATGCTATTACAGCCTTCAAGGACCTTCTACAACCAGGTCAGCTATTGATAAGAACAGACAACACCACTGTTATGTGGTACATAAACAAGCAGGGAGGAACACATTCTTATCCCCTATGCAGACTGGCCATGTCACTTTGGAACATGGCCATGGACTTACAAATGGAACTACAAGCACAGTACTTGCCAGGCAAGGAAAACACGCTGGCAGACAGCCTAAGCAGGAACATGACAGATCCACACGAATGGAAGTTGCATCCAAAAGTTTTTACAGAAATAATCCAAGAATGGGGAAGGCCAGACATAGATCTCTTTGCCTCCCACAAAAATCATCAATTGGCAAAATTCTGCTCAAGGATCTTCCATCCAAAGGCCTGGAGAGTGGACGCTCTCTCTTTCAGTTGGACATCAATGACAGTTTATGCCTTCCCACCTCTTCCTCTGCTGCCCAAAGTCCTATTGAAGACCAGAGCAGACAGACCAAAGATGATCCTCATTGCTCCGGACTGGCCAAGGCAACACTGGTACCCACTACTAAGGAGCCTGACGCATTCCCCACCATGGACCCTGCCTCTAATCCCTCTTCTTCTGACTCAGCACAGCTTCAAAACTCTTCACAGTCAGCTGAAGACACTCAATCTAGCCACATGGAAGATTCCTTAGCATCACAGCAGGCCCTGCTTTCCAAGGAGGTGCAGGATGTCATTTTGGAGGCCAGAAGGCCATCAACTAGAAAAGCTTACTCTGCAAAATGGAAACGTTTTTGTGTTTGGAATGAGAAAAAGGGCCAGTGCCCTGGAAAACTGAATTTGCCTCAAATACTACAATATTTGGCCGAGCTGCTAAGCAGTGGACTTTCGTTCTCCTCCATCAAAATCCATGCCTCAGCCATTTCTGCAGAATACAACACTGATCCACCTTTATTCTCTCACCCTCTATTAAGACAGTTCCTCAGAGGGGCTAAGAATTTAGGACCTCCAAGAAAACAACCAATACCTGCTTGGGATCTTAATTTCATTCTGGAAAAACTGACTTTGCCCCCTTTTGATCCAGCTGCCTCATCAGATTTACAATATTTGTCCTGGAAAACAGCTTTCCTTCTGGCTATCACTTCAGCTCGTAGAGTTTCAGAACTACAGGCTCTTATGGCTGTCCAGCCTTTCATCATCTTCCATCAGGACAGAGTTTCATTACGTACCAACCCTTCCTTTATGCCTAAAGTGGTATCCAGGGCAGCTTTAAATCAGGCCATACATTTACATACTTTTTATCCTAATCCTCAAAACAAAGGGGAGAGATTACTGCATTCCTTGGACATCCACAGACAACTGCATTATTATTTGGACAGAACAAAGCCTTTCAGAAAATCAGAACAGCTTTTTGTGGCCTATGCGGTAGGAGCTCAAGGAAAGTCAATATCCAAACAGACAATCTCAAAATGGATAGCCCACTGCATACGCTTTTGCTATTCCTTTCATGGCAAAACTGTACCTACAGGCATTAGAACTCATTCCACCAGGGCCACAGCCACCTCTGCAGCCTTCCTCAGAGGAGTTCCTACCAAGGATATTTTAGAAGCAGCCACTTGGAGTTCTGTGCATACCTTCTCTAAGCACTACAACCTACCATTATACTCCAAGTCTAGAGCAGGCTTTGCCACTGCAGTCTTGCAGGGCATTTTGGCTCCTCCTAGCTCCAACTAGTGCCTACCACCCCTTTCTTAGCTTTGGGATTCTACCCATCTGTTATGACTGCAGCTGTATGCACGATGAACATAGTACAGTTTTGTACCTACCATAAATGTAGATGTTCGAGTGCTAATACAGCTGCAGTCCAGGTTTCCCTCCCACCTTCCCCTCCAGGGGTATTCTTTTATGGTGTATTTGCTTGCAACTACTGTTTTTTGATTATATTGCATTGCATTATTACATTATTTTATGTATTGCCTTCCTTCTGGGGGCACCTGACATCTGGGGCAAGAAAGACTGAAGAAAATGGCGTCGGCTGGTTCTTTTATACCCCTGTCGCACTGACGTCAGGGAAGAAGCAACGACAACTGACGCCGGACCTAGACTTTGGAATTCAGCCGACCGAGGACCCTCCTGACGGCAGGAGAACCCATCTGTTATGACTGCAGCTGTATTAGCACTCGAACATCTACATTTATGGTAGGTACAAAACTGTACTTTCTGAACTTCATTAAAAAAGGAACTCCTATGGGGGGCAAATCAGATTAAATCCAGATCTCCCTCTTTCTTCTCACATTTCAAGTCAGTTTGTCATTGCAGATGTCTCAAATTCTGGTGAATGATTTACAAAGGGATTAAGATTCTGAGAATTTGGGGATTCCAAATTTAAAAAAAAAAAATCCTCAAATAAATGATGCCCTTGATAAAGACATTAAAAACCTTGAATCATCTGTGGATTCCAGGACTTCTGTTGGTATTAAGATGACATCACTGTAATGTGGTACGTAAACGGGGGGGACTAGGTTTTATTCCCTGTGCAGACTAGCCGTAATTGCTGGGAGTTTGAAACTCAGCTTAGTCTCTCCCTTCAGGCAAGCAACATTCTGTCAGAGCAGAACATCGTTGCAGACTCTGAGCTGATCATAACAGACCCTCATTAATGGAAGTTACACCCAGAGGCCTTCCAGGAAATTGTCCACCTTGGACAACTCCACAAGTAGAGCTGTTGCTTCCATTCCCTGCATACTTATCACAGAACTTCAGCACCCCCCCCCCCCCCCGAATGTTAATGCACACACCACTAGAGCTGTGGCTACTTCTGGGACCTTTTGTAAAGGGATGATCTCTAGAGCTATTCTAGTTGCAATATCTTGGTCTTCTGTGCTCACATACACTAAACACTACAATATTGACTGTTTTCCAGATCCAAAACAGTATTTGCAAGGTTTGTCCTACAGCGGATTTTGGACTCCGGTCCTATTTCCTCCAACCTTTCTGACTAAATTTTGGCAGTTATGTCATATAGCTATCTGCTACTTCAGGCGTGATCTAATGATGATAGTAGTACACTTGGGTAAGTAAACTTGCCATAAGAGTGAATGTTCAAATAGGTCACAGTTGTAAAACTAACACCCTCCCTCTGTTTCTTGTTTGTATCTGTGCTGTTTACACCTGGTTGGGGTGTGGTCCCAGATACCCTAGTCCCATGTTTCTAGCGTGACATAGGTTGACATTTTTGACTGATCTGGTTATGGTATATTCTTTGTCTGAAGCCTCCTGTTTTAGAAGCAAGGATTCTCTGAATTCTGGCACCCATATGTCCTCTCTATAGAAGCAAACCTTCATAACCCCAAGGACGTACTGTGCATGTGGAAGATTCCCAAAAGTTTTAGTATACTGGCTTGAAAGCCCAGTACCATTGGCAATACGTACCCCATGTTAGGTATATGCTACTGTAACAGTGAATTATTCAAACATCTACTTTTATGGTAACTTTACTTGCACAACTGTAGTTTTTGCATCAGGATGCTTTTTCTGTACAGTAAGAAGTACAAGACTCATTATGTTTGGCATTATTAATTGACTATAATTCTCAGTGATTTACTAAAAAATCAAAAATGTTAGAGATGGGGCAAAAATATATGAGAAAAAAATCAATCGACGATAAAAGGTATGCTCCTTTGTCTCTCCTTCTAAAGCAGCTTAATACTTCTTGCTTAATATTATCACTTGTGCTTCCTCAGGCAACTCATTCCTGTAACCCTGCCTTTCTTTGTTACTGTAGAGCTAATTGGCGTAATTTGTAAACTCTCCACCATCCTGTGGCTCTATAGTCTTTCACTTTTGCCATATGCAGGCTCCTGCACAAGTCTTCCCTCTCTTTGATCCTTCATGCTGATAACCCCCCCCCCTTTTTTTAAACTACATATGTGATTTGAACTGAAGAACAAGTTCTACCAAAAAACACAAACTGGAACCTCACACCAGGAAAATAGATTAGTGCTTTTGTTCTTTAATACGATAAAGAGAACTTCATCAGATTGTTGGTAGAATTTGTTCTTCGGTTTGGTTCCTTTGGTTATTCTACGCTGTTTGGGAGTTAATCATATACTAATGCTCTGTATGAACATGTACACAAATGCATGGATCTCACCATACCCAGTAGAACCAAGACGCTCTTCCTCCAAAAAAAAAAAGGAAACCAATCTGGTGGTCCCCTGCTATAAACAAACTCTACAACAGGAGGAGGAAACTGATGAGAAATAAGGTGAAGTCCCAAGAGTGGAAAAACTCCCTTATCAGCCTCAACAAAAAGTTGAGATCCCTCATCAAATCCTCTAAAGGTAGCTATGAAAACAGATTGCAGCAGATAGTAAAGACAACCACAAGGCCGCCTATATTTATGTAAAGAATCTCCACGGCAATACTCAGATTTGCTCGGAGGTGTTGCGCAATGGCACCTCCTATACAGAGCCAACCGATATTGCCAATATACTGGCCGACAGATTCAGTGCCAACTTTACCCCTCTCTTCCCCACCAAAGGACCAATCACAGTACCAGTAGATTGCCAGGCACCCAGTATTACTGCTGCACAGGTTAAAACAGCACTGTCCAAGGCCAAGAATACAGCTTCTATGGGACCTGACAATATCCCTGGCTTGTGTTGTACATGAACTACAGAGTGAACTGGCACCTCACCTGTGTGCCCTGTTCAATCACAGCCTCACCTCAGGCTTTGTCCCTACCGAATGGCGCACTGCTGCAGTCATCCCTCTCCACAAAGGAGGAGCGAATACAGACCCTGGGAACTATTGCCCCATTAGCCTGACAAGTCTGATATGCAAAGCTATGGAACGCATCATCATGGACCTAATAAAGATATAGGGAACCTCCAAACTCTGGATCCCACACAGTTTGGTTTTGTAAAGGGTAGATCATGCATGCTCAACCTGGTCGACGACTTTGAGTCAATCACCAGAGCTGTGGATGAAGGCAAGGTGGTTCATACAGCCTACCTTAAATCTGGCCAAGGCCTTTGATACCATTCCCCACTCAGGAATCATAGAAAAACTCACTAAGCTAGGCATCAACCCCTGTATCACTAGGTGGGCTGCAAACTGGCTCTCAGAACCCACAGTGTGAAAGTAGCTGACTCTAAGTCAGACTGTCGACCAGCTACAAGTGGAGTCCCACAGGGTTTGGTCCTGGGTCCTTTCCTGTTTGGTATCTACTTCTCTGAAGTTCAGGCCAACACGAAGGGACCCTGGCTGACAAAGTTTGCAGACTATTGCAAATTGGGAGCCATAATTAACTCCCAAGTGATATTGACATCCTGCAGAAAGGCCTCACTGAGACCAATGACTGGTGTCAGAGCCATGACCTTAAGCTACATGCCAAAAAAATGTCGTCATCCCCTTTGGGAAAAACCCAGTTCCCATGAATTACCACATCGATGGTAGTTCACTGAACACAGAAGGCATCATAAGAGATCTGGGAACACAGGTTGACAGCAACCTCTCTTTTGACCACCACATTGCCACTGTGGTCCGAAAGTCCTATGTGGCACATCTCATTACTAAGGGTTTTGCATCCAGGAGGAAAGAGGTCATTGTCTCCCTCTGTTCTTCCCTCATTAGGCCAGTCATAGAGTACAGTGCCCTATTTGGCATGTACCTCACTAGACACCTACAACAACTGGAGAGGCTGGAAAAAAATTCACAAAGAGGATCTTACTCTTTAAACACTTGTCCTGTATGGACAGACTAAAAAAAACCTCCAACTATTCTCTGCCTCATATCGCCTACTTAGAGGCGATTTCTGCTTGACTTACAAAGCCATGTCTGACCCAGCTCTGTTAGAAATGCTACATCTAAAGAAATCCCAGTCCCTCTGCACTACACGCTCCAGAGACCTCAACATCATTACCACAATCAACAGAACAAGCTGGAGGGACAGGTTCATAACCCAGAGACTACCCATGCTATGGAATATCAAACAAAGCTCATTAGCACTCTTCAAGAAAAATCTTGATGATTGGATGGGAAATAGGAAATTCACCCCGGGGATCACTTCTGTGGCTCTGCTCGAGAGTGGCACAAGAAAATAATTTTCTTGGGTGGCAAAAGCCAGGGTAACTTTTTGGCTGGGCTTGTATAGGTGCCAGGGCCGATAGCCTAGTACCTACCTATGAACCTATAAGGTAAACACCTTAATCACCTAACTCTCCTTGTGGGCCATTTTAAACCTAGCCAATTACCCCATGTGAGAATCAAACCCTGCACCTTGTGTCTACAAGGTAAACATAGGTTACTACTAGGCTTACTGTCCTTGTGGGCCATTTTACGCCTAGCCAATTACCCCATGTGAGAATCAAACCCTGCACCTTGTGTCTATAAGGTAAATGCCTTATCCATTAGGCCACCCTCCCATTCTCCTTTTACTCCTAGGAATCCAGAGAAAGGCATGAATTTTTTCCAGGGTGTTTTTAAGGCAGTTATGTTTCTGTAGCCCCCTCAGTTCTTTTTGTCTGCCGTTTCTTCTTCCCCTCATAAAGGGGTAGGGAATCCTCTTCTGAAGAGAGACTCCAAGTCAGACATGGAATATCTGTATTTTTCCTCCCAGATTCATCCTCCAGTAGGCTTTGAATTAGAGCATTGAGGATACCATATCTTCTAGTTCTTCCTTAGATGAGCTCTTCCTTCAGGACACAGTTTTGAATATGATGCAACATTTTCAGTGTGAGGAAAAACAAGTGACTAAAGAATGTACTACAAAAATCCTTCGGATCCACAGTAATTGGACAAACCCACCAGACTGCTTCCATCTTCTAATGTATTACATGATGACAAAGACAATAGGGTCATGGATAGGTACACTTTTTCTACACTTTCTTGCTGTATCATTAAATGTCAAACCCATGTGATTAAATAACTTTCTGGTGAATATCAACAGGTTACTTTCAGACATGCCTGAATCAGATAATACATTTGTTTTGCCTTCAGTTCATTCACTCAAATGGCTAGACACACTGTTTAAGTGCAGTTTTGCTACTGCAGATGCATCTTCTAGAGCTGCTTCTGGATCTGTTTTAAGGTGGATACTTGGTTAATGTTAGTCTTTGCCATAAGTTTTTAAATGTAGACTTGTGGATCCCCGTCTAGAAAGGGAAAGTTTCTTTGTCCCTGCAGCTATTGAAATCCTCAAGAACCTGCAAGAAAGTGGTAAAATTATGCAGGATTTTAAGCAGATGCTTCTTTCGCTTGAGTGAAAAAGCCTCAGGAGATAAGGAAAGGATCAACTGAGACAGACTATCACAAAATGGATAGTTTGTCTGGAAAGGTACCCTTGGGTCCTTTGAAATCTGACTTGAATTTCTCTCTGAACTTTTTAAAAAAATTTTTTGCCTTTTTGTTGGGATTTCAGGACCTTTCAGAGAAAATGGTCTCTCCTTGGAAAGACAGTTTCTCTGGAATTTTGGTACAGGAGAAAGAAGCATCTGCATAAAATCCTTAATAATACTAGTACTTTCCTGCAGGTTCCTGAGGATTTCCAGTATTGGAGACTTGTAACTTCAATTCTGTGGGTATTTACCATCATAGAGTAAGGGTGCAAACTAACCTGGCTTCTTCCTCCCCCACACTCTGGTATACTGTAAGTGCCCTAAATCAAGAACACCCCTGGTTCTACCCTTCTTGCAAAACCTGTTCCAACAGGAAACTGTAGAAGTATGCTTCCCTCTGTCAGCAGAATAAAAGGATTTTAATCAAGGCATTTCCTGGTTCCAAGAAAGGAGAGCATATTGGAAGCCTGTTTTTGAATTTCAGTCCTCCACACCAAAATCCAATATACCATCTTTCCAAATTGTTATATCGATGGTGCGTCAAGCCTCTTTTACCCTGGACCTCATGGTTGCCTATCTTCATATCCCCATTTTTTCAGATCACATAAAATGGTGTAACATTTTTTGCCTTAAAATTTCATATTCAGTTGCCTTGCATTGGTTTTTGTTCTTTCTACAGCTCCAAGGGTACTTATGAAATGCCTAGCTCCTTTCGTAGCATCCTGATGGCTCCACAGTATACATATTTAGCCGTACCTAGGTGATCTTCTCCAGGCCTCTTCAAGAGATACATTTCTGTAAGATCTCAACCTCACCATGGATGATTTTTGCCTGTGTTTCAATCTTAACCTGAAAAAGTCAGTCATCCTGCCATCTCAAGATCTGGTTTTCTTAGGCTGCCACCTGAACATAGTTTCCCTGATTTTTCCTAATTAGGGCAAAATGCAATTTTTTCTCTTATTTCCATTTCCTCCTTCCCCTAAAATTGACTTTGCAAGAGGAAAGAGAGATATTGAGAGCCCTGGAGGTACATGGCTTTAACCATTCAGAGGATTCCTTTTTACCAGATTCCATGTGAAGAATAGTCATAGATTTCTCAAGCCCATTTGAACATAGTGCTGCCATCCCCTGAACTTCACAATTCAACTTTTGCCCTTCACAAAGAAGGAATTCCTTCAGTGGGTCAGCTAGATATCACTTAATCCAAGAGTGCATTTTCTGGTGCATTTCTTTGCCAAGAAGTTTCCATAAATGCTTTATATTTGACATGGGAAGTATAGTTTATGAACATAAGTCCAAGGCAAATGGTCAGGACTGGATAGGGGCAACTACATTAGTGTCACGGAAATGAATGCCCTCATCCTGGCTTTTCAGTCTTTGCATCACTTTCAGTTTTCAGGAATTCTCCGAATCCTTACAAGACACTACTAATGTAATGTGGTACATCAACAAACAGGGAGGAACAAAATCTCATCTCTTCAGATTTGCCATGTCAGCCTTGTCAATATCTTGAAGGAAGAGATTGTGTTAGATAGTTTTGTTGGATGTTGAACAGAGAGGTCTTACTGCAGATTATCTGTTAGTGGTGAACTCCCCAAATAGATTTGCTAACATCCACTTTGAATGGACTGCTCCGACTGTTTTTCTTCAGAGTTCCATGCCCAGAGCATTGAAGTATGGTCACCTTGTTGTTCTCTTGAAAAAAGAGATTCCTTCATGCCTTTCCTCACTTTCTTCTGATTCTGAAGGTCCTGCTCAAAATTAAGGACGACAACCCAAAAGATGCTGTTGGTGACCCCCTCCTTTTGGCCCAGTCAGCATTGGTTCTATGTAGCTTTTCCCCTGGCCAAGGTTAGTCACCACAAATTACCTCACAGGATGGACTTGCTCACACAACAGGACTGTCATTCACCCAAACTTGCAAACCTTAACCAGTCAGTTTGGATGATAAGATTTTGATACCATTCATGCACCTGTTCTCTTGGGTATTACAGGAAGCTAGAAAACCTACTACAAGACCATCCAAATGGAAGCAGTTCTCTATTTGGTGCCAAAAGGGGGAAAACAATGAAACCATTATTCTTTGAGTATTCCTGCTATTCTGTCCTATTTGCGTGAGTTGCTCAATTCAGGACTGACATTTTTCTTTTAAATCATATTTGTCACCCATCTCTACCTACTTAACTTTGGATCTGCAACTTTCTGCATATTTTGAGATCAGTTTTTAAATATTGTCCTTTCTAATAGGTCAAGAATATCTATTCCTCATCTTTGGGAATCTGAATTATGCTTTTCCTTTAGTTGAAAACCCCTTCCAAGCCAGGTCAAAGCTCTTTCTACCGTGGTTGTTGCTTCTTTTGGTGCCTTTCTCAGCAGGTCTGGACTCAAATTCTTTTTAAAAGATGCCACTTGGTCTTCCATTCATAAAACCAATAAAACAAATTTGATGTCATCTCCAGAGCTAGAACTGGATGTCCTTCAAGGATGCATCTGCAGTCTTTACAAATGGGTTGTCCTGTCGTCAGGCAGCCCTTCGGTCGGCCGGATTCCAAAGTCTGGGTCTGGCTTCGGCTGGTGTCGCACTTCACCCGACGTCATTGCGGCAGTTATTCGGGTAGAAAGGCATCAGCCGACGCCATTTTCCTCAGTCTTTCTTGCCGCGTGGCGCCCGAAGCAGAAGCTGTTCGCAAGTGCCGGTCGGTCAGATCCAGAGATTACTACTACCGAATACTACTTCGAAGACTTCTATAAAGCTAAGTACCCCGTTGGGGACTCTTTCTTGCCTCAGCCGATGTCAGAGAAAGTTAATAACTGTTTATCTTGTGGGAAACAAATACCTCATAAAGATTTCCACTCCTATTGCATACATTGTTTAGGCCCAGACCACGACGTAGCAGCTTGTCTAGCCTGTGCTTCTTTTAACCGGCGGACGCTTAGACGTCGCTCGGACTTTGCTGAACAGATTTTCGGCTCCGATTTTGCCTACATTATGCCGTCGGATCCTCCGACTACGCAAATAACCGAAAAACGCAAAGAAAAGGACCGACACTCGCTGTCCGCGGTTTCGGCCGAAACCGCGGTTAAGCAAACCACGAGTGTCTCGGTTTCGGCCGAAACCGAGCAAGCGGTTCTTTCTTCAGCCGATAACTTGCCTTCTACCGAGGCCTCTTCTAACCTGGTAGAAACGGCTTCTGAAACCCAACCTTCTGTTGCGGTTTCACAGGATTTATCAGACACCATTCCCCTGGATATCTCTACCCCTGCACGTGGAGCTGCTAGGCCTCCTCCAGCTATGTCTGTTAAGGCCTTTGCCAGGGCTAAAGCAGCCAAAGCATCAAAACCTGTGCCTGCCAAGCCCCCCTCTCACAGGCCCAGCTCCAGCTCCCATATGCTTTCTTTGGCTGAGGATCTCATCTCTTTAATTCGTGGAGCCCAGCCTCATCCAGACAGGGCCTCTCTCCCTCCTCCAGAAAAGAGGCCTAGAGCAGAGCCCCCTGAGCCAGTATCCACAGATGATTCCTCTGATGACTCAGAACATACAGACCCTCCTGAGGCTTCTTATTCTCCTTACGAAGATTCTGATGCTGAGGAGTCCATCCCTTCAGCCTCTCCTCCTGAAGAATTTTCCTTTGAAGGAAACCTTGCATGCTATGAGGGAACAATTTCAGTGGCAGGGCCAAGATTTCTCAGACTCTAGGAAAAGGCTTAGGACTTTCCTACATTTGCCACAGCATAGGCCTTTAGCTATACCTCCAGTTCTTTCTGTTGTTGATGATGCATTTAATGATGCTTGCACTGCTCCTGATTCTTTACCTCCGGCTCCTGCTAAGCCCGACACTCATCACCACTTATATAAGGCTCCTTTTGCAGATCCAGAGACTATCTCCCAGGGTCCTAAAGCTGTAGCAGCTACTTCTAAAAACCCCCTCCCCTCTGAAAGGGAATCCAGGTCCTTAGAGAGATGGGGTAAAAAAGTTTACACCTCTGCTACTTTGTCAGCTAGAGCTTTGAACTGCCAATTTCATATGAGTCAATATCAAGAGTTTATGCTTGACCAGTTGACTAAAAAGCTGTCCTCTGAAGAATCTTTAGATAAAAAGTATGTTCAAGAAATGGTACATAACATACAGCAGGTTAGTAACCATTCTTTAAAATGTGGCTATGATGCACTGGAGGCTTCCTTTAGATCAGCCATGACTGGCACAGTTATCAGGAGGCATGCATGGTTGAAAGAACAGGCATTACCAGACCATGTCAAATCTAAGCTTTTGGATGCACCTATGGACAAGGTCAATTTATTTGGTTCCCCTGCACAGCAGGTACTAAAAAAGATGGAAGAGAAAGCAAAATCTGTGCAAACGGTGAAAGATTTCTTACAAGTTCAACCTCCAAGGTTTAGCAGGAACTGGCCCTCCAAGAATTGGTCCTTTCCGGACTCCTCTAAGGCACAAAGAGGCAGGAATAATCGCTCTAGAGGCAGAAACCAATCCAGAGGTGCCTACAGGGGTCGCCAGTGGCAGGGTAACAACCAACGAGGCACGGATACAGCCACCACCACTACAACAACTCAATCACAGTGACTTGGCGGTGGCACCGCCTACCAGGGAACAACTAGAAGCACCCTTAGGCGGAAAGCTAATCTTATTTTCAAGAAACTGGCACTGCATTACAAGAGAAAAATGGATTTTGCAAACTATAGACCAAGGTTACAGGTTCCATTTCCATACTCTACCAGGAAAGAGAGGAATGCCAAACCTACCACCTACTCAAAGGACAGAAGCTCTAAAACAAATATCTCAATTATTAAGAATGAGAGCTGTGGAAAAGGTACCATCTATGGAGCTAGGGAAGGGATTTTACTCCAGACTCTTCCTGGTACCAAGAAAAGAAAACAAATGGAGGCCTATTCTAGACCTGTCCGCATTAAACACATTCCTCATTGTTCCAAAATTCAAAATGCTGACTCTACAGCAGCTTCTTCCCATGCTGGGCAAGGAGTCTTGGCTGGTAACTCTAGATCTCAAGGAGGCATACCTGCACGTCCCCATAAGACCAATTTGCAGAAGATACCTCAGATTTCTTGCAGGATCAGAGCATTATCAATTCTCAGCATTGCCCTTTGACTTATCTACTGTGCCCAGAGTGTTCACGAAATGCCTGGCATCAGTAATCGCTTATTGCAGACTTCAGGGGATTCAAATCTATCCCTACCTGGACGACTGCCTGATACAAGCGGACAACAAAAACAAACTAACAGAAGACTTACAAAGAGTCATCTACCTGCTGCAAGCCCTGGGATATACAGTCAATACAAAAAAGTCAAGGCTGATTCCATCCCAAAGAATAACCTTTCTGGGTGCAGAACTGGACACATCAAAACAAATGGCATTTCTAACTGCAGAAAAGAAAGAGCAACTTCCTCTATACTTCTTGGCATTAACAAAGCAGAACCATCTAACTGCAAGAAAAGTGCTACAAGCTCTAGGCTTCATGGCATCCTGCATAATACTGGTCCCTCATGCCAGGCTACATATGAGAAAGCTACAGTGGTACCTAAAGAATTTGTGGTCCCAGCACAAGCACAGCCTAGAAATCAAAATTCCAATGATCCCATGCCTGAAGCAAGAGTTCCTATGGTGGGCTCAGGCCTGCCAATCAAACACAGGATTGCCCTTCTGCAAAAGTCAACCAAGACAAACCATCACGACAGATGCCTCAGACCTCGGTTGGGGGGCACACATGATGGGCAAGTGCATTCAAGGCCTATGGACTCAAGACCAGCTGCATCTGCACATAAATCTAAAAGAAATGATGGCAGTAAAATTGGCAATCCAGGCATTCAGACCTTTTCTCCAAGAAGGCCAGTTGATGATAAGGACAGACAACACCACAGTTATGTGGTACATCAACAAACAGGGAGGCACACTCATACCCTCTATGCCGGCTGGCACTGGACCTATGGGATGTGGCTCTGAGCTACAACATTCAGTTACAGGCAATTTATGTACCAGGGAAGGAAAACATTCTAGCAGACATATTAAGCAGAACTACAACAGATGCTCACGAATGGATGCTGCATCCGGACATCTTCAAAGCCATCACAAGAGAATGGGGATTACCACAAATAGACTTGTTTGCATCCCCATTCAATCACCAGTTGAAGAAATTCTGCACAAGGACTTACCACCCACTTGCTTGGAAGGTGGACTCCCTATCTTTCAGTTGGAAAGGCCTGACAGCATACGCATTCCCACCACTTCCTTTGATGCACAAGGTGCTTCTGAAGATCAAAGAGGAACGTCCGAGGATCATTCTGATAGCTCCAGACTGGCCAAGACAACATTGGTATCCACTGCTGAGGAGCGTGTCCCGGGAACAAATATGGACACTGCCCCTGATCCCATTACTGCTAACACAGAACAACTACAACATCCTGCATCCAAGCCTAAAAACTCTGCAGCTAACTGCCTGGAACATTACATAGCAGCAATTAACCCAAATTTATCCCAAAGGGTTAAAGACATAATCCTGGAGGCTCATAGACCTTCAACAAGAAAGAATTATGCAGCAAAATGGAAAAGATATCTCATCTGGAGTGCTGCAAAGGGGCAAGATGTGACACTGGTGAACATAGCCAACATCCTGGAGTACTTGGCGGAGCTCTTCCATACAGGCCTGACCTATTCTTCCATTAAGATACATGCATCAGCTATTTCAGCAGAATACAGCTTGGATCCTCCTGTCTTCTCGCATCCTCTGCTCAGACCGTTTCTGAGAGGAATTAAAAATGTAAAACCTCCCAGGAAACCTCCATTACCAGCATAGGACTTGAACTTTGTGCTAGAAAAACTGACTCTTCCTCCTTTCGAACCAGCAGCAACAGCAGAATTACAATACTTATCCTGGAAGACTGCTTTCCTGCTGGCAATAACTTCAGCAAGAAGGGTCTCTGAACTACAGGCATTAATGGCAGTGCAACCCTTCCTAATCTTCCATCAAGATAGAGTGTCCATGAGAACAAACCCTACATTTATGCCTAAGGTGGTATCCAGAGTCTCTTTAAATCAGGCTATCCACCTTCCTACATTTTCCCCAACCCACAGAACAGGGGAGAAAGGCTCTTACATACCTTGGATGTACACAGACAATTACGCTACTACCTGGACAGGACAAAAAACAATAGAAAAACTGACCAGCTTCTGGTAGCATATGCAACAGGAAAGGAAGGAAAAACAATTTCTAAACCGACAATATCCAAATGGATAGGAAATTGCATTAGATTTTGTTACTCCTACCATGGAAAGAAAACTCCAGAGAACACCAGGCCTCACTCCACAAGGGCTACAGCCACTACCACAGCTTTCTTACGAGGAGTGGCTGCTACTTGGACCTCCGTGCATACATTTGCCAAGCATTATAACTTACCTCTTTACTCTAGATCCCGTGCTGGTTTTGCCACTGCTGTTTTGCAAGGGATCCTAACTACACCATAATCTCTTCTCATTTCCTCCTCCCCTAGTTTAGCTATGGTATTCTACCCATTTGTAAAGACTGCAGATGCATCCTTGAAGGACATAGTACAGTTTTGTACCTACCATAAATGTAGATGTCCGAGAGGAATGCATCTGCAGTCAGGATTACCCACCCTCCTTCCCCTCTGAGGTACTCCTAGGATATTTGCCAATCTTCAGCTAGCTTGGGGGGGAACTATTATGGTGTATTTGTTTGTATATATGTACATACATGCTTATTTTGTGTCTTTGCTCTCTACTATTTGGAAACTTTGGCATTTATCCAAGTTTAGCCATCCAAGAGGGCACCTGGCATCTGGGGCAAGAAACACTGAGGAAAATGGCGTCGGCTGATGCCTTTATACCCGAATAACTGCCGCAATGACGTCGGGTGAAGTGCGACACCAGCCGAAGCCAGACCCAGACTTTGGAATCCGGCCGACCGAAGGGCTGGCTGACGACAGGACAACCCATTTGTAAAGACTGCAGATGCATTCCTCTCGGACATCTACATTTATGGTAGGTACAAAACTGTACTTTTTGCTAGATGTATTCTCCAGGGAATGCTAAACTGCAGTTCCACTTCTTAGTCCTCCTCCCAGCTATTCTAAAAGCTTTGGGAATCTTTTTAAACAATATTGCAGCAGTTATCCATCATGGACATTGTGCAGCTGTGTAAGAACTTAGCATAACAGTAGATGTCTAGGATGATTACTGTTGCCTCTCTCGTTTTTCCCCTTCTTTCATACATTTCTTTTCTCTTTCTTGGCCTGCTGTACATTTCTCAGTTTCCTTTGCTGTCATGTCTTAGTTTTCTTCCTCTTTTTCCTGGTGTGAGGCAAGAACGTCCTTTGGATTTTCATGCCAGTGTAGCCCTTCTGTACTGCTTAGCATTCTTGTGCTTGTGTCATAATCTTGACGTTCAGAGCAAGAGGATGATGTCAGGCTTTAAAATGCAGTCTTCACATATAGTATCCTTGTACCAGGATGCTGCCCATATGTAAGCAGTACTGCGACAGTGACCTATCTGGACCTTTGCTGTTATGGTGAGATCTTACACAACTGTACTATTTACAGTAAAGCATACCCATAAGTTCAGCATAAACAGAAGTAAAATGTATGCATTTAAGATGCTTATAAAAAAGTGAGTATTGAGTTGTATTTATCAGCTGTATGTGACATGTTTTTTGTAAATATTGTAAGTAGGTTTTCACTGTTGTATACAGCTCTGAACTATTGTTTAATGTTGGCACCCGTTTTCTACTTGAATGTTTTTGTACATTTCTTGTACATGGAAAATTTCAATAAAATGCAATTAAAGTGATACGTATAAGTAAAGCATGCATTACATTAAACCCTTTATAAAATCTGTACCAAATTCATTAATAAATACTGAGGGAATCTGTGAGTTTTTATTACCTACCCTTATCTCTGTCACATCAAGTATATCAGCCCTATGCTTAGTCCTGTATAGTTTGAGCTTTATTTCAGTCCCATATCCTTTCACCACCTTTTAAGCTGATATCTCTTGAGCCACTTTGCATATACTTGCCTTACCAGTTCATCGTTGTATGAATAGGTATTTGAGTAGATTTGCATCATCTTGAAACAGTTGGTGTCTTCTTCAGTTTACTTAACTTTCGCATCTAACATCTTTATTTCTAGTTTTACCTCTTCCTATCTGTAGCTGCTGGTGTGCCATCACTTCAACTCTGCAGTCCATTTCCAATGCGTCCCATGAGGCTCATCTCTCACAGTTGAGGGCAACTCTAGGGGGGCCATTTCCCATACTGCCATTCAGAGTTATGCCTGGATGTGGCTGTGTGATTTCGCAGAACATTTCAAGGTGTCATTTGTCAACGCCCCCTTTGATGGTTCCTCCCTGTTTGGACTGACTGTTCGACGCACTCTCCCACAGCGAGAAAGACTGACCCTGTCTGCCATCGGAATCCTTTTCTGTACCCCACAAAGATCCTTCTCCAGGAATCAGCATGGGGGAAAGAAGTTGTGATTCAGAAAGTCCCAGGTCCCTTTCTAGGATGCTCGGGGAGATTGTTTCCCCAGAGGCAGCCTGGTTAAAGGAACAAAATTTGACTGATCATGTTGAAGCTAAATTGCTAGATGCACCTTTACAGCTTGATTCTCTGTTTGGTAATAAGGCAGAAGAGGTTTTAAAGAAAATGGAAGACTAAGCTAAGTCTATGCAAACTGTTAAAGACTTCTTACAAGTGCAGCCACCAAGATTCAGTAGACACTGGCCTACAAAACATTGGTCCTTTCCTGTGTCAGACAGAGCTCAAAGGGGCAAATCCAGACTCCCTAAGGGTTCCAGATACCAGGCGCAAGATTCATACAGGTTAAAGTAATGGGGCGCTTCCACCTCCAAATCTGGAGGAGATAAAGCGCAAACCTACAGAAAGCAATCCCAATGACTTCCCTCTGCCTACACCAAGCACTTATCTTTTGGTAGCACCCATAGGGGGAAAATTAGCACTTTTTGCTCAAAATTGGCAGTTAATAACCCAGGACAAGTGGGTACTAAACATCGTATCACAGGGATACAGATTCCATTTCCACACTCTGCCAATGGCAAATGGTTGGCCAGATTTGCCAAAAAATCAATGGACAGAGGCACAGAAACAGGTTACTTCCCTCATGGATATAGGAGCCATTCAGACAGTACCAGAACAGGAAAAAGGACAACGTTTTTACTCGACTGTTCTTGGTACCCAGAAAGGACAAGGCCTGACGGCCAGTACTGGATTTATCGATTTTGAACACATACCTGGACATTCCAAAATTCAAAATGCTGACTTTGCAGCAGCTTCTGCCCATGCTGGGCAAGAATGCTTGGCCTGGTGACTTTAGATCTAAAAGAGGCATACCTGCATGTCCTAAAAATACAGTCGTGCAGAAGATACGTCAGATTCAAGGCTGGCTTAATGCATTACCAATTCTCTGCACTGCCTTTTGGCTTATCTACTGCGCCCAGGGTCTTTACAAAGTGCCTGGCACCAGTAATTGCATTTTGCAGACAAAGTAGTATACAAATATATCCTTACTTGGACGGCTGTCAAGCAGAGAACAAGGACACTCCTTCGACACCTAGCGTTTGTGAAAAGGCTTCTAACATGCCTAGGGTACACAGTAAACTGGTACCCTCTCAAAAGATAACATTTCTGGGTGCAAGCTTGAATACAACTGCCCAGATGGCTTACCTCATGCCAGACAAGCAAAGGCAACTGACTGCTTACTTCAAACTGTTGGCTACAAAACCCAGTCTTCTGCAAGGCGTCTGCTGCAGGCTCTGGGCTTTATGGCATCCTGCATCCTACTAATTCCATATGCTAGACTGCATATGAGGAAACTTCAATGGTACCTAAAAAGTTTATGGAGTCAACATTCACACAGTCTGGAAACAATGAATGTCCTTCAAGGATGCATCTGCAGTCCTTACAAATGGGTTGTCCTGTCGTCAGGCAGCCCTTCGGTCGGCCGGATTCCAAAGTCTGGGTCTGGCCTCGGCTGGTGTCGCACTTCACCCGACGTCATAGCTGCAGTTATTCGGGTATAAAGGCATCAGCCGACGCCATTTTCCTCAGTCTTTCTTGCCGCGTGGCACCCGAAGCAGAAGCTGTTCGCAAGTGCCGGTCGGTCAGATCCAGAGATTACTACTACCGAATCCTACTTCGAAGACTTCTAAAAAGCTAAGTACCCCGTTGGGGACTCTTTCTTGCCTCAGCCGATGTCAGAGAAAGTGAATAACTGTTTATCTTGTGGGAAGCAAATACCTCATAAAGATTTCCACTCCTACTGTATACATTGTTTAGGCCCAGACCACGACGTAGCAGCTTGTCCAGCCTGTGCTTCTTTTAACCGACGGACGCTTAGACGTCGGTCGGAGTTTGCTGAACAAATTTTCGGCTCTGATTTTGCCTACATTATGCCGTCGGATCCTCCGACAATGCAAATTTCCAAAAAACGAAAAGAAAAGGACCGACACTCGCGGTCCGCGGTCTCGGCCGAAACCGCCATTAAGCAAACCGCGAGTGTCTCTGTTTCGGCCGAAACCGAGCAAGCGGTTCTTTCTCCAGCCGAAACCATGCCTTCTACCGAGGCCTCCTCTAACCTGGTAGAATCGGCTTCTGAAATTCAGCCTTCTGTTGCGGTTTCTCAGGAGTTATCAGACACAATTCCCCTGGATATTTCAACCCCTGCACGTGGAGCTGCTAGGCCTCCTGCAGCCATGTCTATTAAGGCCTTTGCTAGGGCTAAAGCAGCCAAAGCTTCAAAAACTGTGCCTGTCAAACCCCCCACACACAGGCCCAGCACTAGCTCTCATATGCTTTCTTTGGCTGAGGATTTAATTTCTTTAATTCGTGGATCCCAGTCTCATCCAGACAGGTCCTCTCTCCCACCTCCAGAAAAGAGACCTAGAGCAGAGCCCCCTGAACCAGTATCCACTGATGGTTCCTCTGATGAATCAGAACATACAGACCCTCCTGAGGCTTCTTATTCTCCCTACGAAGACTCTGATGCTGAAGAGTCCATTCCTACAGCCTCTCCACCTGAGGAATTTTCCTATGGGGAAACCTTGCATGCTATGAGGGAACAATTTCAGTGGCAGGGCCAAGATTTCTCAGACTCCAGAAAAAGGCTTAGAACCTTTCTTCATTTACCACAACATAGGCCTTTAGCTATACCTCCAGTTCTTTCTGTTGTAGATGATGCATTTAATGATGCTTGCACTGCTCCTGATTCATTACCTCCGGCTCCTGCTAAGCCCGATAGGTTCTACAGGGTCCCGGACACTCATCACCATTTATACAAGGCTCCTTTTGCAGATCCAGAGACTATCTCCCAGGGCCCTAAAGCCGTAGCTGCTACTTCTACTAAGAACCCCCTCCCCTCTGAAAGGGAATCCAGGTCCTTAGAGATGGGGTAAAAGTTTACACTTCTGCTACCTTGTCAGCTAGGGCTTTGAACTGCCAATTTCATATGATTCAATATCAAGAGTTTATGCTTGACCAGTTAACTAAAAAGCTTTCCTCTGAAGAATCTTTAGATAAAAAATATGTTCAGGAAATGGTACATAACATGCAGCAGGTTAGTAACCATTCTTTAAAATGTGGCTATGATGCACTGGAGGCTTCCTTTAGATCAGCCATGACTGGCACAGTTATCAGGAGACATGCATGGTTGAAAGAACAGGCATTACCAGACCATGTCAAATCAAAGCTTTTGGATGCACCCATGGACAAGGTCAATTTATTTGGTTCCCCTGCTCAGCAGGTACTAAAAAAGATGGAAGAGAAGGTGAAATCTGTACAAACGGTGAAAGATTTCTTACAGGTTCAACCCCCAAGGTTTAGCAGGAACTGGCCCTCCAAGAATTGGTCCTTTCCGGACTCCTCTAAGGCTCAGAGAGGCAGGAATAGGCGTTCAAGAGGCAGAAACCAATCCAGGGGTGCCTACAGGGGACGCCAATGGCAAGGTAACAACCAGCGAGGCACGGACGCAGCCACCACCACTGCAACAACTCAATCACAGTGACTTGACCATGGCACCGCCTACCAGGGAACAACTAGAAGCACCCTTAGGCGGAAAACTAACCTTATTCTCAAAAAACTGGCATTGCATCACAAGGGAAAAATGGATTTTGCAAACTATAGACCAAGGTTACAGGTTCCATTTCCATACTCTACCAGGAAAGAGAGGAATGCCAAACCTACCACCTACTCAGAGGACAGAAGCTCTAAAGCAAATATCTCAGCTATTAAGAATGAGAGCTGTGGAAAAGGTACCATCTATGGAGCAAGGAAAGGGATTTTACTCCAGACTCTTCCTGGTACCAAGAAAAGAAAACAAATGGAGACCCATTCTAGACCTGTCCGCTTTAAACACATTCCTTATTGTTCCAAAATTCAAAATGCTGACCCTACAGCAGCTTCTTCCCATGCTGGGCAAGGAGTCTTGGCTGGTAACTCTAGATCTCAAGGAGGCATACCTACACGTCCCCATAAGACCAATTTGCAGAAGATACCTCAGATTTCTTGCAGGATCAGAGCATTATCAATTTTCAGCATTGCCCTTTGGCTTATCTACTGCACCCAGAGTGTTCACGAAATGCCTGGCATCAGTAATTGCTCATTGCAGACTTCAGGGAATCCAAATTTATCCCTACCTAGACGACTGCCTGATACAAGCAGACAACAAAAGCAAGCTGACAGAAGACTTACAAAGAGTCATTTACCTGCTGCAAGCCCTGGGATATACAGTCAATATAAAAAAGTCAAGGCTGATTCCATCCCAAAGAATAACCTTTCTGGGTGCAGAGCTGGACACATCAAAACAAATGGCATTCCTAACTGCAGAAAAGAAAGAGCAACTACCTCTCTACTTCTTGGCATTAACAAAGCAGAACCACCTAACTGCAAGAAAAGTACTGCAAGCTCTAGGCTTCATGGCATCCTGCATAATTCTGGTCCCTCATGCCAGACTGCATATGAGAAAGCTACAGTGGTATCTAAAGAATCTGTGGTCCCAACACAAGCACAGCCTAGAAACCAAAATCCCAATGATCCCATGCCTGAAACAAGAGTTCCTATGGTGGGCTCAGGCCTGTCAATCAAACACAGGATTGCCCTTCTGCAACAGCCAACCAAGCCAAACCATCACGACAGATGCCTCAGACCTCGGTTGGGGGGCACACATGCTGGACAAGTGCATACAAGGCTTATGGACTCAAGACCAGCTGCGCCTACACATAAATCTAAAGGAAATGCTGGCAGTAAAATTGGCAATCCAGTCATTCAGACCATTTCTCCAAGAAGGTCAGTTGATGATAAGGACAGACAACACCACAGTTGTGTGGTACATCAACAAACAGGGAGGCACCCATTCTTATCCTCTATGCCGGCTGGCACTGGACCTATGGGATGTGGCCCTGAGCTACAACATTCAGTTACAAGCAATTTTTGTACCGGGAAAAGAAAACATTCTAGCAGACATATTAAGCAGAACAACCACAGATGCCCACGAATGGATGCTTCATCCGGACATCTTCAAAGCCATCACAAGGGAATGGGGATTACCACAAATAGACTTGTTTACATCCCCATTCAATCACCAGCTAAAGAAATTCTGCACAAGGACGTACCACCCACTTGCTTGGAAGGTGGACTCCCTATCTTTCAGTTGGAAAAACCTGACCGCGTACGCATTCCCACCACTTCCTTTGATGCACAAGGTGCTTCTGAAGATCAAAGAGGACCGTCCAAGGATCATTCTGATAGCTCCAGACTGGCCAAGACAACATTGGTACCCATTGCTGAGGAGCATGTCTCTGGAACAAATATGGACACTATCCCTGATCCCATTACTGTTAACACAGAACAACTACAACATCCTGCATCCAAACCTGAAAACTCTGCAGCTAACTGCCTGGAACATTACATAACAGCAATTAACCCAAATTTATCCCAAAGGGTTAAAGACATAATCCTGGAGGCTCGCAGACCTTCAACAAGAAAGAATTATGCAGCAAAATGGAAAAGATATCTCATTTGGAGTACTGCAAAGGGAGAAGATGTGACTCTAGTAAACATGGCCAACATCCTGGAGTACTTGGCAGGGCTCTTCCACACAGGCCTGTCCTATTCTTCCATCAAGATACATGCATCAGCTATTTCAGCAGAATACAGCTTGGATCCTCCTGTCTTCTCTCATCCCCTGCTCAGACAGTTTCTGAGAGGAATTAAAAATGTAAAACCTCCCAGAAAACCACCATTGCCAGCATGGGACTTGAACTTTGTGCTAGAAAAATTGACGCTTCCTCCTTTCGAGACAGCAGCAACAGCAGAATTACAATACTTATCCTGGAAGACTGCTTTCCTGCTGGCAATAGCTTCAGCAAGAAGGGTCTCTGAACTACAGGCATTAATGGCAGTGCAACCCTTCCTGATCTTCCATCAAGATAGAGTGTCCATGAGAACAAATCCTACATTTATGCCTAAGGTGGTATCCAGAGTGTCATTAAATCAGGCTATCCACCTTATTCTTCCCAAACCCACAGAACAGGGGAGGAAGACTTTTGCATACCTTGGATGTACACAGACAATTACGCTACTACCTGGACAGGACTAAGTCCAATAGAAAAACTGACCAGCTTCTGGTAGCATATGCCACAGGAAAGGAAGGAAAACCAATTTCAAAACAGACAATCTCCAAATGGATAGGAAATTGCATTAGATTTTGTTACTCCTACCATGGAAAGAAAACTCCAGAGAACATCAGGCCTCACTCCACAAGGGCTACAGCCACTACCACAGCTTTCTTACGAGGAGTGGCTACCAAGGACATTATAGAGGCTGCTACTTGGACCTCCGTGCATACATTTGCCAAGCATTACAATTTACATACTCTAGATCCCGAGCAGGTTTTGCCACTGCTGTTTTGCAAGGGATCCTAGCTACACCATAATCTCTACTCTTTCCTCCTCCCTTGTTTAGCTATGGTATTCTACCCATTTAGGACTGCAGATGCATCCTTGAAGGACATAGTACAGTTTTGTACCTACCATAAATGTAGATGTCCGATAGGAATGCATCTGCAGTCAGGATTACCCACCCACCTTCCCCTCTGAGGTACTCCTAGGGTATTTGCCAGCCTTCAGCTAGCTTGGGGGGGATCTATTATGGTGTATTTGTTTGTATATATGTACATACATGCTTATTTTTTGTGTTTGCTCTCTACTATTTGGAATCATTGGCATTTATCCAAATTTAGCCTTCCAAGGGGGCACCTGGCATCTGGGGCAAGAAACACTGAGGAAAATGGTGTCGGCTGATGCCTTTATACCTGAATAACTGCAGCTATGACGTCGGGTGAAGTGCGACACCAGCCGAGGCCAGACCCAGACTTTGGAATCCGGCCGACCGAAGGGCTGCCTGACGACAGGACAACCCATTTGTAAGGACTGCAGATGCATTCCTATCGGACATCTACATTTATGGTAGGTACAAAACTGTACTTTCCTCTCATTCCCTGCCTGCAACAGGAGTTTCTATGGTGGGCAAAGGCATGTCACCAAAACATGGGACTGCCCTTCACTCTACCCCCTGCCAGCCAAACCTTAACAACAGATGCATCAGATTATGCCTGGGGGGGCCCACATGGCAGGAAGATGCATTCAGGGCTTATGGACACCAAAACAAATGCATCTACGTATCAACCAGAAAGAGATGCTAGCTGTTCAAAATGCCCTAACAGCCTCCAAGGACTTACTTCATCCAGGACAACTACTGATAGACAGACAACACCACAGTCATGTGGTGTATAAACAAGCAAGGGGGCACACACTCAATCCCCCTTTGCAGATTAGCCATGGCACTGTGGGACACAGCTTTGACCTACCAAATACATCTTCAAGCTCAATTTCTGCCAGGAAAACAAAACACTTTGGCAGACAATTTAAGCAGAAACCTTATGGATCCTCACGAGTGGAAACTAAATCCACAAATCTTCAGCATGATAACAGAGAAATGGGGGAGCCCAGACATAGATCTATTTGCCTCTCCTCAAAATTATCAATTGAAGATTCTGCATAAGGACTTATCACAGACAAGCATGGAAAGTGGACGCCCTATCCTTCAGTTGGAAAAACCTATCAGTTTACGCTTTTCATCCTCTGCCTCTTCTACCCAAGGTCCTCCTAAAAGTCAGACAAGAGAAGCCAAAGATGATATTAATTTGCCCCGGACTGGCCCTGCCAATATTGGTACACAGTCCTAAGGAACTTGGCTCAATACCCAGCTTGGACCTTGCCTCAAAGACCACAACTACTGTCCCAGCAAAACAATCCGATCCTGCACAATCAACTACAAACTCTGAACCTGACAGCATGGCTAATCATGTAGTCATACAAGCAACACCTTTCAGTAAAGCTGTGATGGATGTCATTTTGGAAGCCAGAAGGCCTAGTACTAGAAAATCTTATGCTGACAAATGGAAGAGATTCTGTGCTTGGAATCAAGTACAAGGAACTGATACAGCAGAACCAAATATTCCTCAGATATTACAATACTTGACTGAGATGCTTGACAAAGGCCTATCTTTCTCATCAATCAAAATCCATGCCTCTGCCATTTCGGCTCATTACAATACAGAGCCACCAATCTTTTCTCATCCTTTACTAAAGCAGTATCTTAGAGGAGCCAAAAATTTAAGGCCTCTTAGGAGATCGCCATTACCTGCATGGGACCTCAATTATGTGTTGGAAAAGCTCACCCTCCCTCCATTTGAACCAGCTGCTGCCGCTGATCTAAAGTTATCCTGGAAAACAGCTCTGCTACTAGAAATTGCTTCAGCAAGAAGAGTTTCAGAGCTACAGGCCGTCATGTCTGTAGAGCCTTTTATCATATTTTACCCAGACAGGGTGTCTCTGAGGACAAATCCTACTTTTATGCCTAAGGTGGTTTCCATTGTGGCTCTTAACCAAACAATTCATCTGCCAACTTTTTATCCAAATCCACAGAACAAGGGGGAGAGAATTCTGCATTCCTTGGACGTACACAGACAGCTAAGATTCTACTTGAGCAGGACAAAAGCTCTAAGAAAAACTGAGCAGTTACTAGTGTCATATAATGCAGGATCAGAAGGAAAGGCCATTTCAAAGCAGACAATTTCAAAGTGGATAAGCCACTGCATCCGCTTCTGCTACTTACACCATAGTAAACCTGTGCCCAAGGGCATTAGGTCTCATTCCACCAGAGCTGCAGCTACTTCAGCCTTTCTCAGAGGAGTACCAACCAAAGATATTCTAGAGGCTGCTACTTGGAGTTCTGTTCACACCTTTACTAAGCATTGCCATTTGCTTCTCTACTCTAAGTCCAGGTCAGGCTTTGCCACTGCAGTGCTGCAGGGCCTTATAGCCGCACCTAATGCGGTTGAGCTCCAGCCTCCCAACCATAGCTTTGGGATTCTACCCAAATGTAATGACTGCAACAGTGAAACACGAAGAACGTAGTACGGTTGTGTACACTTACCATAAATGTAGATGTTAGAGTGTATTCACTGTTGCAGTCCAGGTTACCCTCCCGCCATCCCCCTGTCATTCTGAAGTTTATCTTTCCTTCTCTGTCTTCTACAACCTATGTGGTGTATTTGCTTGTAGATGAAGGTAAAGTTTTTATATTGATGCATGTATATAATATAATTTTGCTACCTTTTTGGGGGCAGCTGACATCGGGGGCAAGAAAAACTAAAGAAAATGGCATTGGCTGCATGTTTTATACCCCTGACGACCTGACGTCAGGGAAGAGAGGACAGCAACCGACGCAAGACCCAAGACTTTGGAATTCAGGCCAACTGAGGGCAACCTGCCAGCAGATTACCCAGATGTAATGACTGCAACAGTGAATACACTAGAACATCTACATTTATGGTAAGTGTACACAACTGTACTTTCTCTGTATTCCGAAATGGCTTCGATAAGTCATCCAACTACCGATCTTCCAAAAAAAACATAAGGGTAAAGACAGAGAGAGACCACATAGGTCCAAAACTGCCGATGACTGTTCCGTTAGTCACCAGTCTGCCGGTACTCAGTGAGGTGCCTTCGCAGCCCCTGATACCCGCTTATACAAATTTGCAGACCTCTACTGAGACCCATTCAGAGTCCAGTATGTCACAAGATGCTTCTTCGACTATGGAACCTGCGGATGTCTCTACCTTGGATGGGTCCGGAGCTGCTGTGCAGGCACTGGCTTCTGATGGTGTATTCAGACCTTCCGACGTTCGTATTAAACCGACTGCATTTCTGACTAAAACTACTGAGTTTCTCAGGCCCAGAGTTTGCACTGTGTGTAGGAAACCGATGACCAAATCGCATTCTCAAGCTCCCATTCCACAGAAACAAATGCTTAGAATGGCTGAAGACCTTATTACTTAAATTAGGGGAAGCCAGCCTTCCCCCTCTGAAAGACAAAGAATTAATTTTCCTTCTGATTCTGCAGACCATGAGTCTGATGACTTTGATCCCTCTGATTACCAGGACATACCCTTATCTACCTATGAGGATTCTGATGCAGAGGATTCCATTCCCTCAGTCTCCCCTCCAGAGGACTTTTCTTTTGGTGAAACCTTGCATACCTTAAGAGAGCATTTCCGCTGGGAATGCCAGGACTACCCACTGTCCAAAAAGAGACTCTGAGAATTTTTAGACTTGCCTCAGCACAGGCCTCTAGCTATACCCCCGTCCTGGAAATTGTAGATGATGTCTTCATGGAATCCAGTCTTACCCGTGATACTTTACCACCAGCACCTAGAAAGCCTGACCGGTACTACAGAGTACCTGACTCTCATAAATTTCTCTTTAAAAATCCCACTGCTGATGTAGAGACCATTTCTCAGGGACCTAAAGGTATTAAGGCTACTGCAGCCAAAAACCCTACCCCTTTGGACAGGAATTCTAGGGCTTTAGACAGATTGGGTAAGAAGGTATATACCTCTGCAGCTCTTGCTATCAGGGCTTTAAATTGCCAGTTTCACATGTTGAAGTACCAGCAGCATTTTATGTAACTAATTAAATAAAAACTTTGTTGATTCCTGATTGTACAGAAAATAAAGATTTACAAGAGTTAATGCATTCTGCAAACCAAGTTAAACATACTTTGCAGTGGCTTTGATGCCTTAGAAGTATCTTGCAGGGCTGCTGTCACTGGGTCTGTACTGAGAAAGCATGCTTGGCTGAATTAACAAATCTTGCCAGACCATGTCAAAGCAAAATTACTAGATGCTCCATTAAACCAAGAATATTTGTTTGGCACAAAAGCAGAAGAAGTTCTTAAAAAGATGGAGGAAAAAGCTAAATCTATGCAAACTGTTAAAGATTTCTTACATGTACAGCCACCTAGAATTCAGTAGGCATTGGCCTTCTAAAAAAACTGGTTCTTTCTAGTCCCTCCCAGACCTCAGTCCAAACCCAGGGGCAATAGACCACAAATACTACAGTCTCAGGGTATGCAGAGATCTAAACAATGGAGTGCTCCCACCTCAAAAACAGGGAGTGGTAAGTCACCCCCTTATGGAAAAAGTTCACAGTGACTTTTGTCATCCTTCCCAGTCATGCCCAATACTTGCACCCCTAGGAGGAAAACTCGCCCTGCATGCAAAAAACTGGAAGAACATTTCCCAGGACCGATGGGTTCTAAACATTGTATCCCAGGGATACAGATTTGACTTCCACTCACTGCCAACCCCAAGCGGATTACCAGACCTTCCTCCAAACCAGTGGGCAGAGGCTCAAAAGCAAGTACTTTCTCTTCTCAGTATCACAGCTATTCAACCTGTTCCAATAGAGCAAAGGGGACAGGGTTTCTACTCCAGACTGTTCCTGGTGCCCAGAAAAGTGAACTATTGATGCCCCCTCCTGGATCTGTCCATTCTCAACACCTTCCTGCTGGTACCAAAATTCAAAATGCTTGCACTCCAACAGCTGCTTCCTATGCTAGCCAAGGACTCCCTAGACTTAAAAGAAGCTTATCTGCATATCCCCATAGGGGAATCCTGCAGGAAATATCTACATTTCAGGGCAGGCTGTATGCACTATCAGTTCTCTGCACTTCCTTTGGTTGATCTACTGCACCCAGGGTATTCACAAAGTGCCTGGCTCCAGCCATTGCATATTGCAGGCAGAGAAATATTCAAATTTACCCATACTTGGATGATTGCCTGATTCAGGCGGACAATCGGGAATTGCTACTTCAGCACCTGACGTTTGTAAAGAGACTCCTAACTTCTATGGCGTATACCATCAACGAAAAGAAATCCCATCTGGTACCCAGCCAAAAGATTGTATTCCTGGGAGCAAGCTTGAACACAACTTCCCAGATGGCATTCCTCACTCCAGAAAAGCAGGTTTATTTGACAAATTACTTCAAACTACTGGCCACCAAAACCCAACTATCTGCAAGAAAAATACTACAAGCCCTAGGGTTCATGGCCTCATGCATTCTACTAATTCCATATGCAAGACTGCATATGAGGAAACTTCAGTGGTACTTAAAAAGTCTTTGTTGTCAACATTCTCAGGACCTGGAAACACTGATTCTTATCATTCCTTGTCTAAGGACAGAGTTCATTTGGTGGGCAGAGGCTTGCAACCACAACAAGGGACTTCCTTTCACTCATCCCCTCGCCGCCCAAACCCTGACAACAGACACATCAGACTATGCATAGGGGGCTCATATGGCAGGCAAATGCATTCAAGGCAGATGGAGCCCAGGACAAATTTACCTGCATATCAGTCAAAAAGAAGTGTTAGCTGTATGGAATGCAATGACAGCCTTCAAATACCTTAACCTTCCAGGCAACTCTTGATAAAGACAGACAACACAATTATGTGGTACATAAACAAGCAGGGGGAAACTCATTCCTACCCACTCTGCAGGTTAGTCATGGCCTGTGGAACATAGCCTTGAGCAATCAAGTGCACCTGCAAGCTCAATTCCTGCCAGGCAAACAAACTTCACTGGCAGACGACTTAAGTAGAAATCTACTGGACCCACACTTGTGGAAACTGGAACCCAACTCATTCAAACTTCTAATCCACAGGTGGGGGACACCACCGGTGGACCTCTTTGCTTCCCCCCAAAACCATCAATTGAGCAAATTTTGCACTAGAACTCCCCATAGCCAAGCATGGAAAGTGGATGCCCTGTCCTTTACATGGGAAAACCTCTCAATCTATGCTTTCCCCCTCTGCCCCTCTTCTCAAAAGTACTACTCAAGATCAAACAGGACAGGCCAAGGGCAATACTTATTGCACCAGACTGGCCATGCCAGCACTGGTACCCACTCCTATGCAGTCTGACAGCAGTGACACCCTGGCACCTACATCAGCCTCCTCTCTGCTGTCCCAGCAGGAGGGACGGATTTTGCATCCTCCGCTGCAAACCCTGAACCTTGCAGCCTGGCTTATTTCCTGAATACACCACCAGCAACTATCAGCAAACAAGGTGCTGGATGTCATCCTTGAGGCCAGGAGGCCTAGTACTAGGAAATCCTATTCAGAAAAGTGGAAAAGATACTGTTCTTGGAGCCATTTTCAAGGAAAGGACACAGCCGTGCCCTCCTTACCTCATATCCTAGATTACCTAGCAGAGCTGCTCCACAAAGGCCTATCCTTCTCATCAATTAAGATTCATGCCTCTGCCATCTCAACTCATTACAATACTGAGCCACCCCTCTTCTCTCACCCTCTGATCAAACAGTTCCTGAGAGGAGCTAACAGTTTAAGACCCCCGAGGAGAGCTCCCACTCCTGTGTGGGACCTTAACTTTGTACTAGAGAAGCTCACACTTCCCCCTTTTGAGCCTGCTGCTACAGCAGAGTTAAAATTCCTCTCTTGGAAAACAGCCTTACTTCTAGCCATCACTTCAGCAAGAAGAGTGCCTGAGTTGCATGCTCTTATGGCTGTGGAACCCTTCATTATTTTCCATGCGGGCAGGGTTTCCCTCAGGACTAACCCATCATTTATGCCCAAGGTAGTATCCAGTGTGGCTTTAGACCAATACATCCATTTACCAACCTTTTTCCTGAATCCTCAGAATAAAGGAGAAAGGACCCTGCACTCCTTGCATGTTCACAGACAGCTCCGGTTCTACCTTGACAGGACTAAGCCTTTCAGAAAAAACTGACCAGCTGCTAGTCATCTTTGCTACAGGGGCAGTGGGCAAGGCCATTTTAAAGGAAACCATTTCCAAATGGATAGCACACTGCATCCATTTCTGCTACAAACACCATTGAAAGCCTATCCCACAGGGGATCAAAACTCATTTCACCAGGCTACCTCAACCTCTACAGCATTTCTCAGGGGAGTCCCGACTAGGACATCCTGGAAGCTGCAACCTGGAGTTCTGTACACACCTTCACCAAGCATTACCACTTTAACTGTCTTTTCTAAATCCAGAGCTGGATTTGCCACAGCAGTCTTACAAAGCCTGCTAGCCAGCCCTAATATGTCTTGAATCAACCCAAAGTTCAAAGGACAAAACCAATACAGTAACCGGTACAAGCATGCAAAATCTGAAGGTAATGCTACTCAATGCTAGAAGTCTAAACCTCAAAATGCACTCTCTCGAGGCACTCTTGAAAATGGATAACATTGATATCTGTAACTGAGACTTGGTACAAGGCTCCAGAGAGCACCCCTGCAGTACCAGACTACAACTCGTACCAGGACCGAAACACTAAAGGTGGAGGAGTGTCAGTATTCACCAAGAATATTCACACCACCAGGCTAGTTGCCCAACACAATGCTTTGAAATTCTCCAGGTGCAACTAACACTAGATAAGACTGCAATCCAAGTTGTAGCTTGCTACAGATCCCCCACCATACCCCGAGATTCTCACTACACTTTTCTAAACATACTGGAAAATATTAAGATAGAACCAATCACCCAAATACTGGGTGATTTGAACTACCCTGCCCATTAACTGGGAAAATTACTCGTGTACCAACACCTTTGCCCAACGGTTCTTGGAATTCATAAATTCCAACACCCTGGATCAACTAATCCATAGTCCCACCAGGGGCTCCAATATCCTAGACCTGGTCATTATCAACATGGGAAATTGATGCTGCACACACCTATGGTCACCCCCTCGTTAGTCAGGTCTGACGATAAGCTAATCACCCTTAACATCCACATCTCACCCCCACCCCCCCAGTAAGGAAACCTCCATAAAAAACTTCTCCAAAGCCTACTTCATGCTACTCAAGTCAGAAGTGGCAACCTTCATGACACCCATGCAGACGGGAACTGAAAGTTCAACTGCTGAATCCTACACTAAGGCACTGTACGAGTACATTCACTCATGCATGAATCGTGCCATCCCAAATAGAACCAAGATGCTCTCATCCAAAAAAAGGAAGCCAATATGGTGGTCCCCTGCCATAAACAAACTTTACAACAAAAGGAAGAAACTGTTGCAGAAAAGAAGAAAATCCCAGGATGCAAAAAATCTCCCTTACCAGCCTCAGTAAGAAACTGAGATCCCTCATAAAATCCTCCAAAGCTAGTTACGAAAATAAAATTGCCAAAGATGCCAAAGACAACCACAAGGCATTCTATAACTATGTCAAGAATCTAAATGGCAATGCTCAGATCTGCTCTGAGCTAAAACAGAATGGCATTAAATATACTGACCCCAAGGATATTGCCAATATCCTGGCAGATCGATTCAGTGCCAACTTCAACCCCCTCTCACCCGCTAAATGGCCCATCTCAATACCAGAAGATTGCCAAATTCCAGTAATAACAGCCACACAGGTATAAAAAACGCATTCTCCAAAGCTACAAATACAGCATCCATGGGACCAGATGACATCCCGGGCTGTGAACTACATGAACTACAATATGAACTGGCACCTCACCCAAGTGTCATGTTTAATCATAGCCTCACCTCAGGTTTCATGCCCACTGGGTGGCGCAGAGCTACAGTTATCCCACTCCACAAGGGGGGATCCAGCTTGGATCCCAGAAACTACTGTCCCATCAGTCTGACAAGCCTTATGTACAAGGCCATGGAGCGTATTATCATGGAACTTATAAACAGACATTGGCAACCTTCAAACACTGGACCCCCACCCAGTTTGGGTTCGTGAAGGGCCGATCTTGTCTCCTGAACCTGATTGACTTCTTCGAATCAGTCTCCAGAGCCATAGACAAGGGTAAGGTTGTCCACACAGCCTATCTAGACCTTGCCAAGGCCTTTGACACCATCCCCCACTCTGGAATCTTAGATAAACTTACTAAGCTGGGCATTAATCCCTATGTCATCCAATGGGTTGCTAACTGGCTTACTGATAGAACCCATACTGTAAAAGTAGCTGACTCCAAATCCAGCTCCAGACAAGTCACAAGTGGAGTACCTCAGGGTTCAGTCCTGGGACTGCTCTTGTTTGGCATCTACTTCTCTGAAGTACAGGCCAACACTAAGGGACTCTGGCTAACAAAGTTCGCAGATGACTGCAAACTGGTAGCCATTATTGAATCCCCAAATGATGTGGATATGCTGCAAAAGGGCCTTACAGAAACAGATGCTTGGTGCCAGAGCCCTGGGCTCAAGCTCAATGCCAAGAAATGTATAGTTCTTCCCTTTGGGAAAAAACATGTACCCATGAATTACCATATAGGTGGCAGTACACTGAACACCAAAAGTGTGATAAAAGACTTAGGGAACACAGGTGGACAGTGGTCTCACCTTTGATAACCACATAGCCACAACAGTCAGGAAATCCTGTGACACACCTCATCACTAAGGGCTTTTCATCCAGAAAAAAGGAGGTCATTGTCCCACTGTACTCATCCCTCATTAGACCCATTATAGAATACAACGCCCAGTTTGGTATGTACCTCTCAAGACATCTGCAACAACTGGAAAGGCCGCAGAAATACCTCACTAAAAGAATCACAGGCCTAAAGCAGATGGCCTACGCTGACCGCCTTAAAAAACTCCAGCTATACCCTGTCGCATATCGTCTACTCAGAGGTGATCTCTGCTTAACATACAAGGCCATGTCAAACCCAGAGCTGTTGGGCATGCTACACTTAAAGAAATCCCAATCCCTCAGAGCCACACACTCCAGGAATCTAAACCTTGTCATCACAATAAACAAAACATGCTGGAGGGATAGGTTCCTGACCCAGAGACTCCCCAGACTCTGAAATAGATAGCCCATACATGTCAAGCAGAGTGCCTCTTTGGCCCTCTTCAAAAGGAACCTTGACGATTGGATGGGAGAAAGGAAATTCACCCCAGGGATCATGTCAGTCGCCCTGCTAGACAGGGGTGCAGGGAAGGAAATAGTGTGGGAAGAAATAGCCAGGGAATTGTTATGGCTAGGCTTGTATAGGCCCTAGGGCTGATAACCTAGTACCAACCTATGACTGCAACACTAAAACACGAAGAACATAATGCAGGTTGTGTACACTTATAATTGTAGATGTTAGATTGTATTCACTGTTGCAGTCCTGGTTACCCTCCTGACTTCTCTGTGCTTCCTACCTTTACTCTTTTTGGCCATATCTTAATGGCTATGGTATTTACTTTTTTCTGGAGGTGTTCCACACCATGTAATTGCTTCCTATTTTGGGGGCTCCTGACATCTGGGGCAAGAAAAACTGATGTAATGGCGTTGGCTGCATGTTTTATACCCCTGACGTCATGGAAGAGGCAACAGCATCTGACGCAGAAATCCCAAGACTGTGGTATTCCGGCTGACTGAGGGCTACCTGCAGGCAGATAACCCAAGTGTGATGACTGCAACAGTGAATACACACCAACATCTACATTTATGGTAAGTATACACAACTGTACTTTCTCAAGCCAAGTAATTTGTTTTATTTAAAAATTCTTTCACTTTTTCTGTCAAACATTACCTTTACTCTCTAAACTTTAGTCTACATTTAACAGTAGTTTTTTTTTACTGTGTGAGTGAATTTCTTCCCTTTTTTAACTGTACCTTTTGGTATTTCTTCGTACCATCGTTGGTTCAGGCCTCTCCATTTTACCCGTTGGTATTTTTTAACGCCATCATTGGCATTCTCCTCCCTTCCTTTCTTACCTTTTGGGCATACTTTCTTTACCGTTGTTGGTAATAATAAAAAAACCCTTTTCCCCTTTTTTGACATGTGTACTTGCTTACGGTTGAGTGTGCATCAGCATATTTTTATTTTAATTAAACCTTTATCTGTACTTTTTTCAAATAATACAGCATTTAAATTGATTTATTTGTGTTGCATTGAATACTACCTAGCTGGAAGTTGTGGCTCTGTTTTTTCAGTTAGTTCCCCACCCACCCTCCCTTCTTTTGTTTTGGTGTTAATCTTGGTGGCTTTGAAACTGCCAGCTCCTCTTGTAAATTTGCATTTGGATACTCCTCCTAGGCCCATCTCATTTGCTCACTCAAAAAAAAAAAAATAATTGCACTTTATTCATCTGCTTTTACTGTATTTGTGTTTCTTCCTACTTTATTACTTTATTTTTCTTTTGAGTCATCTTAAAAGTACTCAATTGTATTTATTACTGCTTGGTGTAATTATCATCCTAAGCCTTTTGGTTTAAGCACTTGGGCTTCAGACCAGTTGTTTTACATTAAGAAGGTTTGCGGTCTGCAATGTTGTGGCTGGACTGGTAGCTTATATCCTTCTAAGTTGGGAACTGCTGATTGAAGGCTCATTGTCTGTTATTCTAAAAGTGTATTAGTTCTGGTTTAAGCACTTGGGCTTCAGGCCAGTTATTTTACATTAAGAAGGTTCGTGCTCTGCACTCTTGTGGGAGGAGAGGCTGGACTCTGCCCTTCTGAGCTGGGAATTTCTGGTTAATGGCTTATAGTGCCTGCAAATTTGAACTGTTTCTTACTGAAATTGGTGCGCCTGGTTTGCTGCAGCATAGACTAGATCCAGGCCTGCTGAATGTAGCTTTGTTTGTGTAACTTGAGCACTAATCCAGGCCGCCTTTTTTGGAGAAGGTTCCCCTGCACCCCAGTGGCAGGAGTTTGTAGTTAGAACTTGTTTGATTGAAGACTACAGGAACAGGGCTTAGTTTTGAGATTTTTTTGCTGGTTAATTGGGTTTGTCTTTTGGCTTTTCCCAGTTAGAGGTCGCCACAGTGGAACTCTGGTCCGCTAATGATTGGCAGTAGATTTTCACGAACGCCGAGGTGCCAGCTCGACGTTCAACCTTCAACGAAGGCACGCCCAATTGCGCATGTCTTTCAAACACCCACCCAACCGCGGGGAGGACATGCAGACTCCACACAGAAGGCACTCCCCGCACTCTAGCCGAGAATCGAACGGGAGAACCTCTTGCTGTGAGGCAACAACGCTACCGCTGCACCAGGGTAATTTGTTTAAAAGTCTTTTCTGATTGCTTGTAGTCATCTAAAGCTATTTTAAGTGTATTTTTTAATGTTTGCAGTTGTTTAAAGCTGTTTAAAGTGTATTTTTTTACTGTTTTTGCCTTATCTTAAAAAAAAATGTCCTTGTTTCCCACCTTTCTAAGGTAGTATAGTCCAGTTTTCAGGCTAATGTGTTGAATTCAGGGCTGTGTTACAATTTTCTGAGTTGTCCATACCTTACTTGGATAGAAGGAGGTTTCTCTGTTCACCTGTAAGAGAGGGAGCCTTGAGCAGCCATCTGTCCCTGGAGGAGTGGTTCCAGCCCAGAGGTTAGTAGTTTATAGGCCATTTTGGGCTAATTTCTCTTTCATTTCCCTGCTGTAAAAACTGTGTTTGCATGGTTTTACACGTCTGGGCAGCGCCAGTTAGCTAGGGCTAAATTTATCCCAGCTCCAAGTCTCCTCTTCAGTTTTTCCCTTGAAAGTGGTCTAACTCTCAGCCTAAGCACTTAAAAAGCATCCTACAGTCCCGCACTTGCTCACACCTAATAGCAAGCACTAATATACCCTGACACCTGATTGCCCAGCAGGGCAAGGCTCCATTATTCACCCTTCACCAACCAAGCAACTAAGCAGCTCACCCTACTATTCAGGCATGACCAAAGGGCAGTTTGAGGTATACTCTCCAGTCCAGCTGGTGAACCTGGGTATCCTGAGGCAATGTTACAACTGCCTCATGTGCACAGACAACCCTCTCCTCCTACCACAAAACATTAACATATGCAAGAGATGCAATATAGCTAAATTGGAAGCTAAGCTCTCTCCACCCAAGACTGGAACAGGCAGTCATGAGGAGAAGGTTGACACTTGCACCACACCTCCAGCCTCACATAGACATACTAAGCCAGCACTGGCAAAAATACACAAAATCATACTCTGAGTCTCTAAATAAAAACCTGCAAAAGCATCAGCGACTTCCAAAGCAGACACCCAAAAAACCTGCACCTCCTGTCACAAACCAAACAACACATAAAACACAAAATTAGTGTGCTGCGCAATCATAGCCCTTAAGGCGAAATAACATACCTAACACACTAGTAATAGGCGACTCTATAGTCAGGCACACTGACGTCCCACTCACTAGGCTGGACAAGGAGAAGGTTACTGTTAGGGAGCCAGAATCCGCCACATAACACAAGCACTCAGGTCACTCCAGAACAAGTACAAATATGACTCTGTCATTGTTCATGTTGGTGTGAATGACCTGAGACGTACCTCCCTAGACTACATGGAGAGACATGGAAGAGCTCTCTGATCATGTAGCCCTGGTGGGTATGACCCTGACCCTGAGTAGCATCCTGCCCACACCAAGAATGATACCACAGTATAAAGAAAAAATGATCAATTTGAACAATTGGCTAAGCTTCTGGTGTCATTCAAAGGGGATCCAGTGTCTGTCAGCCTGGGACGACATGCTCGACAAGCCTCGTTGCTTCACAAGAGACTGCTTGCACCTGTCACCCCTAGGCTTTTGAATACAGGTCAAGGCTCTTGCTGCCCCCATAGTGCCTTTTTTTAGGCAAGGTTCAAAAGTCAAACCCACCTCTATAAACAGCACAAATAAAAAAAAAAAAAAAGGGTTATGCTACTCATCGCCAGAAGTTTAAATCTCAAAATGCACGCGCTCAAAGCACTCCTCAGTATGGAGAATGTTGACATCTGTGCAGTAACTGAAACCTGGTTCAAGGCTCTACCGGGCTACAACTCGTACCACACATTTCGGCCACAGAACATAGACTGAAACGCAAAAGGAGGGGGTGTATACATATGCATCAAGGATATTTACACCTCCAGGTTAGTGGCGCAGCATGATACCTCCAAGATCATCCATGTGCAACTAACATCAGGCAAATCTGCAGTGCAAATTGTGGCCTGCTACAGATCACCCTCCATGACCCAGGACCACCACTCCGCCTTTCTGGAGACGCTGGAAAACATGAAGGTCCTACCAAACACCCTGATATTGGGCGATTTCAATTACCCTACCTTTAACTGGGAAAACTACTCAAGTACAAACTCTCAGGTCCAACGCTTCCTGGAATTTATCAACTCAAATGCCCTGGATCAGCTGGTAAACTCCACTACCAGAGGTGAAAACATATTGGACCTGGTCATCACCAAGACGGGCAACAAGGTCAGCCCATCACTGATTAGATCAAACCATAAACTAATCACTCTGGATGTCCACACTACACCACCACCTCCAACCAAGGAAACCACAGTGAAAAACTTTTCTATAGCAAACTTCACCTTACTTAAGACAGAGGTGGTAAGTTTCACAGCCCCCACGCTAAAGGAAAACAGTGTCCAAGATGCAGGAACCTTTACAAATGCACTCTGAGCACCTACAAGGATGCATGGATCGTGCCATCCCTAGCAAAACCAAGACTCACTCCCCTAAGAGAAGGAAACCAGTCTGGTGGACCCTGCCATAACCAGGCTATACATTAGAAGGAGGAAACTAGTTCAGAAAAAAAGCAAATCCCAAGAAAGAGACATCCCTGATCAGTATCAGTAAGAAACTAAGGTCCCTCATAAAATTCTCCAAGGCTAACTTCGAAAGAAAAAATAGCCAAGGATTCGAAAGATAACCACAAAGCCTTCTTTAGCTATGTCAAGAATCTAAGTGGCAACTCGCAGATATGCTCTGAGCTAGTGCAAAATAGCACAAAATGTACTGAACCTACTGATATTGCCAACATCCTGGCAGATAGATTCATTGCAAACTTCATCCCCCTATCGCCCCCAAAAGGGCCCACAACAATACCGGAAAAGTGTAGTGTCCCACAAATCACAGACGCACAGGTGAAAACAGCCCTTTCAAAAGCCAAAAACACACAGTCAATGGGGCCAGATGGTGTCCCAGGCTGCATCTTGCACGAACTACAGAATGAACTAACCCCCCACCTAAACACACTGTTCAACGTCAGCCTCTCCACAGGCTACATGCCCATAGAATGGCACACAGCAACAGTTATTCCGCCCCACAAAGGAGGGGCCACAACTGACCGTGGTAGCTATTGCCCCTCAAGCCTAACTAGCCTGGTCTGCCAGACTATGGAGCGCATCATCGTGGAACTCATTAGCAAAGACATTGGGAACCTCCAAACACTTGTCCCGACCCAGTTTGGCTTTAAGGGCAGATCATGCCTACTAAACCTGGTTGACTTCTTCGAGACAGTCACCAAGGCCATAGATGAGGGGAAGGTAGTTCATACAGCCTACCTTGAATTCGCCAAGGCTTTTGACACCATTCTCCACTCGGGAATTATAGAAAAACGCACCAGCCTGAACATAAACCCCTACGTCATGAGATGGGTTGCCAACTGGCTTACAGACAGAACTCACACGGTAACAATAGCGGGCTCCAGGTCCAACTCTAAACCAGTCACAAGTGGTGTCCCACAAGGCTCGGTCCTGGGACCCCCTACTGTTTGGCATATACTTCTCAGAAGTACAGGCAAACATAGGAGGAGTATGGCTAACCAAGTTTGCAGATAACTGCAAACTGGGAGCCATAATTGACTCTCCGGCTGACATGGACATTCTCCAAAAGGGCCTTACTGAGATGGACACCTGGTGTCAAAGTCATGGTCTCAAGCTAAATGCCAAAAAATGCATAGTCATCCCGTTTGGGGAAAAAGAAAACACCCATGAATTACCACATAGGTGGCAGCCCCCTTAATACAGAAGAGGTAATAAGAGATCTAGGGACCCAGGTAGATAGTAATCTCTCCTTTGACAATCATATTGCCAAAGTAGTTAGGAAATCCTTCTATGTAGCCCATCTGATTACTAAAGGGTTCGCATCTAGAAATAAAGAAGTTATAGTGCCCCTCTACTCGTCACTCATCAGACCCATCATAGAGTACAATGCCCCATTTGGGATGTACCTCACAAGACACTTCCAACAGCTGGAAAGACCACAAAAGTACCTCACCAAGAGGATTACTGGCCTCAAACATATGTCCTATGTAGCCCAACTGGAAAAACTCCAGCTGTACTTAGTCGCATCTCGCTTACTCAGAGGTGATCTCTGCCTGACTTACAAAGCCATGTCCAACTCAGAATTGATGGACATGCTCCACCTAAAGAAATCCAAGTCACTGCGAGCCACTAGCTCTAGTAAGCTAAACCTTGCCACAACAATAAGTAGAACATGCTAGAGGGATAGATTCCTGTCAGAGTCTCCCCATGCTTTGGAACAAAATTCCTAACTACATTCGGCAGATCCCCTCACTTAACACTCTTCAAGAGAAACCTTGACGAGTGGATGGGTAACAGAAAATACACTCCCGGGATCACTTCATTGGCTCTTCTTGGCAGAGGCTGTTAATTAATCAATGGGGCGGCGAAAGCTGACACACACTGGCTAGGCTTATAAATGCCCTTGGGCAGATAGCCTAGTACCCTACCTATGAACCTATATTATTTGTGATAGACCTGTAAAACTGCTGTCTATTTTGTGCAGATTTTGCTGATATTTTGTTGATATTAGGCTATCTGTTGAGAACACCTTTTCTATTATGTCTGATAAAAAAGACACTACAGGGTTTAAGCAGTGTGATAAATGTGGCAGGAAAATGCCAAATTCTGACGGACTTATGTCCTATGTTTATTGTCTCTGAGTTGAGCACTTGAAGATTCAACCACCTTGCAAGCTTTGTAAGGGCTTTACTGCCCGCACTTTAGCTGAGCATAAAAATAAATTGATTTTAAGTGGTGTCTTGAAAAACCCTTTTTTGTAGGCTTTATCTGAGGTGGAGGTCTCAATGCCTCCTAAACAGTCAAAGAAGAGGAGCCACTCTTTGCCTTCGTCTCCTCAAGCCCACAAATCTAAAACTGCTAAGGCCCAGGGTCATATAGAACTGAAACAGAAACTCCTAAAAATGACTTCTACTCCGACTACGGCACCAGAATACAAAACTCCACCCACGGTGCCATCCTTGTCTACGGAACTGACTACGTCTACCACTTCCACGTTACTGACACCTTTCACGGTACCGCAGACTTCTAAGCACCAACAATAGTCTCCTCCATAAAACTGGTCACTTCCATGCCCTCATCATCTGGTCCTACAACCACGGTGCCGAAAGTCAAGACACCGGCCAGGACCCAGTATTCCCCATCAATCGACCCCTTTGCTGGACAACGGAGTCCATTCTTTGACTGACCTGAATCTCCATCGGGGATGGCAACCCGTTCACCAGGAGCCTTTCGGAGTTCGACATAGTGAGACTTGTGGATCAGCTCCTAGTTGCCAGGGGCATTTCAACTCCATCTAGGACCTCCCTCCCACCCGGAGCCAAGGGATTTTCTCCACAGACTTCCACCTATGCTCCTTCTTCAACCTCTCTGCAGGTATTGGAGCCTTTGATACCAATGTCTGTCCTGGTACCAGCTTCCTTGGTTCCACTAGTAGATCTTACAGTGGCTCCAGATCCTACCCTGTGGACCTCGGCTCAGTTGGAGCAGATTCACCCTCGAGGCCATGACTGGTCCATTGGTACCGTGACCACTAGTATGGCACCAGTTTTTTCTATGGCACCATCTATGGTTCTGGTTGCTCTGACAGCTCAGAGTCCTCTAGCAGCTCCTCTCCTGGGGGTGGGCTTGTCGGAGCGGGATGTGACCCCTAGTTCTGAGGTTGTCCTCTGTTCCGGGCTCCCATACCTCTTCAGGCGGCCCTGCCTTCCAAATTATGTAGGTGACACTTGCCCCAGCAGGCTCACAGCTGGCTCCTTCAGCTCCGTAATGTTACATATACATGTCCACTGGTCCACAGCTGACACAGTCCACTACTCGTACTACACCACAGTCACAAGCATGGGAGCAGCAACATGCCCTACCGCAAGGCACTCTCTACAGAGTCCTCTTCAGATGTCCCCCCTGAGGAGCCACCCCATATGAAACTGTGCAAGAAGAAGCATATTGATTCCCCTGAGGAATCTCTTATGGAAGATGCTTACAATGAGGGGAAAGGGTCTCCACTGTCACCCCCCCTGAAGATGTCTCCTTTGGAGACATATTTGAATACCTTGAAGCAGAAGGGTGACTGGAAGGGCATCAACCCTTCCTCTGAGGAATCTGTATTCTTGCAGGCATTCCTTGCTCGACTCTCTACTTCCTGGGTGACCCCGCCTGCATATGAGCTAGTTAACTCATCGTGTAACGTTGCCTAGAAGGCCTCTGACACCACTGAGCCTATCCCCCGGAGACCAGACAAAAATACTATCACCTCCAGAGGATCAACCCCATTCGTCCAAAGGCTTGGCAGTAGATGCTATGGTGGTGGCGGCAACAACAAAAAAAGAACTCACAAAGGAGAGTCCTTTTGTCCAAACAGGGAGTCTCGGATGATGGACAGACTAGGGAAGTGGGTTTACGCCTCAATGACCTTTGCCATATGGTCTTGAACTATTTGGCACATTTCAACAGTTTCCAGAGAGACCTGATCATGGAACTCTCAAGATCATTCGCAGGAGTAGTCTCTGATGAGGTACGTGACAAAGTTGCCTTGCAGCTTGCTACCCTGGAGTCCATTTCTAACTCATCCATGCGGTTGATTGCACATAAAACCAAAGGAGCGGCCAGAGCAGGGGGTGCAGGCGTTATGAGATGTCATGCCTGGATGTGCTTGTGCAGTTTTGCAGATCTTTTTGTCTTCCTTCAACACTCAGTTGACACTTCTTCTCTCTTCGTACAAAAGTTAAGGGTACGCTAGCCAGGTGCGAGAAAGATGGCGAGAGCCTTTCTGCCGTGGACGTATGTTTTTCTGCTCCCCAACGATCCTACTCTAGGAATCAGAGGAGCGGGAAGATGTGGTTCAAGAAGTCTCAAGGGCCTTTCCCTGACACATGTGGTGATTTTTTTTCCCTCTGGGCAGAGGGGGAAATTCATCAGGAGATGTCCTCCCTGAGGCAGAGGGAGCCTGCATAACCAGGGGTCCAGGGATTCCTTCTGTGGGCTGCCCAGTCAGCGCTCCTGAAGAGCGGCCCAATTGCTTACTTCCTGGAAGCAGTCTGGGGAAGATTCTCTCTGCACCATTTAGCCTGGCATTCCATAATAACAGATTTATGTGTGTAGAAGGTAATGACCAGAGTTTATCACATCCCCTTAGATCTTTACCAAAGACCACAAAAGCGAATTCCTGGCATTCCACCCAGTCAAAGCGACACAGCAGCACAAGAAATCCTAAAGCTGTTCCAAAAGTCATCCAGACATTCCCACCAGACCAGATAGAATCTGAATTCTACACAAGATTCTTTAGTGCCAAAAAAGACAGGAGACTGGAGACCAATTTTAGACCTCAGCATAATAAACAAGTTTGTCAAACAGACCAAATTTCGGATGGGCACAGTTCAGTCTATCCTTCCGTTTTTGGAAAAAGACAACTGTATGTGCTTGATAGATCTTCAGGATGCATATTACCACATAAAAATGGACAAACGCTCCAGAAGATATCTCCACTTCTAGCTGGGGAGACTATCACTACCAATTTCGAGCGCTACCCTTTGGTCTCTCCACAGCCCCCAGTGTGTTCACCAAATGCATGGCAGTAGTAACAGTTCACTTGAGACTGCAAGGATTCCATGCGTTTCCATATTTGGATGATTGGCTCCTTACTGCCCCCACCAAGCTTGTACTGCACCTTACAGCTAGCACGATTCCTGGGGATTTCAATAAATGAAGAGAAATCAAACCTAGAGCCCACTCACTGTCTAGAATTCATTAGAACGACACTCGACACAAGTTCTTGTCTGGTCTCACGCCCTCTTCACAGGCTTCAGAGACTCAGATCCCAACTCCGAGTGATCCTCTGTCAGGACAAAGTCCCAGCTCATTCGGTCCTACAACTACCGAGTTCTGTAGCAGCAATTATTACTATAGTTTCTCTAGCAAGATAAGATTACTACAGTGGCTGCTAGCATGCCAGTGGTCCTTATTGACACACCCCATGTCCTTTCCAATTTGCATAAACCTCTGTAAACAAGATCTGAAATGGTGGCTGAAGCCAGAAATGGAACTTTGGAGTAGTCCCTTCTCATTCCCTCAGCTCAAGGCCATAGTGACCACTGATGCATCCTTGACGGGGTGGTGGGGACATTTTCAGGGACAGATAGTCCGTCACTTGGCCCCCCTTAGAGGCCAATTTGCATATCGGTGTCCTAGAACTGAGGGCAGTACTGCTGGCATTGCAAGCACTCCATTCTGTCCTTCCATCCGGGACAATTGCTATCCAGTTGGAAAACATGTCGGCCGCCTGGTACATTAACAAACAAGAGGGAACCAGATCCTACACCTTGTGTCAGGAAGCCATGAGAGTTTGGCAGTGGGCAATAGCTTCCAACCGTTTTCTGATAGCAATGCATATTCCCAGGAATTCCAACATGAATGCAGACAAACTGAGTAGATGCATTCTCCTGCCTCATGAGTGTTCCCTCAACCCAGAAGTAGCAACGGAGATTTTCCACCCCTGGAGTCAGCCTTGCTGCAATCTATTTACCTCTCCCCTCAACCACAAATGCAGCAGCTACTTTGCCCTTACTCTACCTCGTGGGGAGTCCCCGAGGGATGTTCTAGTACATGACTGGCCCCTGGGACTGCTTTATGCCTTCCCTCCCTTTCTTCTGATTCCACAATTTCTAATTATCATCAGTTAAGAAGCAAAGTGATCTTCATTGCACCCTTTGGCCTCACCTCGCTCACTGACCGTGGATTCTGGATCCAACTCTGTGACTACTGTCACATCCTCAGGGGTTGATCCACCCAAACCTACTGAGCCTCAAACTGACAGCTTGGTACCTCCACTTCCAGTAATTGCCAGGCATAATAATTTATCTTCCCCTGTCCATAAAATGCTACTGGCTTCTCATAAACTCTCCACCAGAAAATTTCTTTTAGTAAATGGAATAGATTTGTCCTGTGGTCTCGAGGAAAAGATCTGGACCCTTTCTCCGCTCTGATTAATTCAGTGTTGGGAGTATCTATCAACTGTACTCCATTCAGGAGCGTCAGCTTCTGCTATTTGAGTTTATTTAGCAGCTATTTCAGATTTCCATAATGGTTTTCAAGACTCCTTTTTGATGTCCCACCATATCTGTAAAACCTTTTTGAAAGGAGTCATACATATTAAACCACCCTTCAGAGAACCCATTGAACCTTTGAATTTGACTTTAGTCCTAGAAACTTTGACTTGTCATCCCTTCGAGCCTTCTGCAACTTGCAATATGAGATTCCTGTCTTGAAAAAACCTTATTCCTGGTAGCCATTACCTCAGCAAGAAGGATTTCTGAATTACAGGCCTTGTGTGCGAAATGTCCTTGAATAGTTTTCCACAAAGAGAGTATCACTTCTGACTAACCCCTCTTTAATACCCAAGGTCGTCTTTGAATTGCATATTAATCAATCCATTGACCTAGCAGTCTTCTTTCCAAATTTTTCTAATAAAGGCAAATATTGTTTGCATTTATTGGATGTACATACTCAATTACATTTCTACTTAGAACTAAATCCTTCTGAAAATCTGATCAGTTATTCATGTCCTTTTCAGGACCATAACTGGGAAACCCTGTTTCCAAAGTCATGTTGGCAAAATGGCTGGAAGAGACTGCATTTCCTTTGCTTTATCAACAGAACAAAATGCATTTAGCCACTAAAATCAAATCTCATTCAACTAGATCAGTGGCTGCTTCAGTAGCTTTCCACTCTAGAGCGTCTATGGATATTTGTGCAGCAGCCACCTGGGATACCCTTCGTACCTTTATCACTCATTACAAGTTGGACTTTGTCTCCAGGGGGAGAGCATCCTTCGGCTCATTGGTGCTCAGGAATATCCTTCCATAGGGCCTCCCAGAACGTAAAGTAGCTAGGGACTCTGTCCCACTCCTCAGGAATGAATGAAGATTAACAACATCAGATAAAGAAGTTATGTTCTTACCATAAGGTTCTATCTGTGTTGTTGATCTTAATTCATTCATGACATCCCACCTTCCTACCCCCTCTGAAAGACTCATGGAGGTTTGGACTTGGTCCTGGCTACTTAATAGGCCATTTGCACAGACAAAACTTCTGCTTTTCTTCTTACGGGCAAACTCGATCTGAGGAGATAAGGAGAGAGGCGCTATGGGTATTCTTAGCTCTAGAGATTTTTTTTTTGCCTGGCACGAGCTTGTATACCGGCCGAGTCAGTTCCGAGGATGGAACCGAAACCCACTCATCATCATGAATGAATGAATGAAGATCAACAACACAGCTGATCCTTTTTGGCTACCATTTTTCATTACCCTTCCCAGTACCATTGTTGGTATCCCTTCTTTACTCTTAGGAGTATTTCTTCCTAGAAAAGTGTTTTATATATTAGATATATTGATTTTACATATATATATATATATATATATATATATATATATATATATATATATATATATATATATATATATATATATATATATATATATATATATATATATATATAGTTTGTTGGAAATTTTTTTTGTATATTGTCTTCACTATTTTGTTGTTGTGGGGTTTTACCATGGCTGACAAGCCTACAGGATTCAAAAAGTGCATTACCTGTGGGCATAAGCTTCCCAGTTCTGATCCCCACAGGGAGTACGTGTACTGTCTAGGTCTTACTCATCTTAAAGTGGACTGTTCAATCTGCTCTAGCCTCAGTTCTAGGGCTTTAGCAGATTGAAGAAACAAGCTTTGTTCTAAGAGGTTTTCTTCCATCTACCTCTACTTCCTCTGTTCTGGGGCTCAAACCCTACCAAAAAAACTGACAAAAGTAAATCCGTGTCAATGCCAAATTAAAAAAAAAAATGTCTTATAAAAGGTCGTCTGATTTTTCTTTAGCTTCGTCTCCTTCAGCAGAGCCTCCTACAAAAGTGCATAAGAAGTCAGAACCGGCTGTCTCAGATTTGACCATTTTGAAATCTTTCTCCACAAATCTATTCCCTCTCTACTTCAGTTTTATATAGCCTCCCTTCTTTGCTGGAGGGATCACCACAAAGGCACTTCAGACATCTGTCCACCACGTCATCTCTTGGGTCTTCCAGAAGCCTTTTAGAAGCCGATGTGGATAGGATTATGAGGAAGTTCCTCACAGCACAGATTAAGATGGGGGTTCTTCCAGCTCTGACTTCCACTGGCTCTGTGATCCATTCCTTGTCCACTTCCCCCTTGGTATCTCCTTCTGTGATCTGACCCAACCCACTGTTTCTGAGCCCTTGAATTTGAGATCTCCATGCATGTCTTCATCGGCCCTGAAGACCATCTATTCTTAGACTCGGGGTTTCCTGAGCCAATTAGCTCTGAGACGAAGCATCGGTGCTGTATCTGGAGGTGTTGGAGTAGACTCCAAAGTTGTCTAAGCCATCTCTTCCCCTCAGTGCCTCTGTTCTGGATTGCTTGGGTCTGACTCCCTTCTCAGGTGGAGTGCTGGTGGGGGTTGCAGGAGCCAACTATTCAAGAGATTCTGGCTCCAATGTTGTCAACTTCTGTGTCCCCTAGGCATTCTGCTTTTGAGGTTGTTGAGAGGGCTTTCTCCTTGGCTAGAGAAGAGACCTGCCCCCCTCAAATCAGACAACCCTGTCTCATGTGGTTGGTTCTTTGCTCTGAGATTTGTCCATTCCTTCCATTGGGACAGCCAGCCCAAACTAGTCTTCAGTCTGTCCATCAGGACATTGTCATCTCTTCCAATACTTTCCCAGAGCATCCTACTGAAGAAGTCTCTCGGAAGAGAACATGTAAGAGGAGGCACTTAGATTCTCCCCAGGAATGTCTCACCGAGGATACAGATTTCAATGAGTGGGAGGTGTCCCTCAGATCACCACCTGAAGACATCTTTGGAGACATCCTGGAGCTACTTAAACAAAGAGGTGGTTGGTCTGCTGACATCTCTTCCCAGGAGCAATTAGGGTTCCTGGAGGCTTTTGGGTCTAGCTTATCTACGTCTTGAGTGACCTATCCCCCAGTTGATGAGCTTGTCGACCTTGTCTCTTGCCAGGCATGAAAGCAGTCGGATACTGTAGAGCCAATACCAAAAAGAAAAAAGAAAATGTTAGCTCCCACTAAAGACCATGCATAGTGGAACAAGGGAGTCCCAGTCATTGCTATGGTGGTGGCTGCAGCCCAAAGAAGGAACAGAGTTTTTGTCTATCCCCATAAAAGAGATGTGAGGGCTTTTGGACAGATTTGGAAGTGTATGTATGCTTCAGTCACCTTTGCTCTCAGGTCGCTGAATTACTTGGCACATTTTATGAGATTACAGAGAGATCTGATCAAGGAGCTTGCCGTATCTTTTTCTGGGTCCATGTTGTCCGAGGATAGAAAAAGAATCTCCTTGCATCTGGTTACCCTTCAGTCCATTTCAAATGTGTCCATGAGGTTAAATCTCCCATGCAGCAGAAGGCACTGCTGAAAGGAGGCCAGACGTTCTCCTGTGGAGGCAGTTGGGTATGTTTGTTTCTACACCAGAAAGCTTGGCCGTCTGGTGGGTTCAGTCATAGCCATCTGGAGACATGTCTGGATGCGGTTACATGATTTTGCAGAGTCCTTTAAGTCTTTGATTGGCATTGCACCCTTTGCATCTTCTCTGTTCAGCCCCAAGGTTAAAGACATACACTCCAGATGTGAACAAGCGGGAAAGACCCTGTCTGCCGTGAGTGCACGTTTTTCAACTCCTGAAAGACCTTTCTCTAGCAGTCAATGAGGAGGTAGAAGAATGTGGTTTATGAAATCCCAGGGTCCTTTTCAAGATTCTCAGAGATAGATCCCCCAGGGGCGGAGAGGTAACTCAAATGGAAGACGCTACCCTTGCAGCAGAGCTGGCCTGCAGAACCAGGGCTTCATGAATTCCTTTTCTGTTGAGGCCTGTCAACACTGCTGAAAGGAGGCCAGACGTTTTCCTGTGGAGGCAGTTGGGTATGTTTGTTTCTACACCAGAAAGCTTGGCCGTCTATTACAAAGAATTTGTGGGTGCAGAAAATCATATCCAGACATTAGTCTATACCATTTTCTCTAGCCCCTCCCACTAATGCAAAGAAAATCCCCAATGTTCCACCCAGTCAGAGAGTAGCAGCATCTCTAGAAATAAAAAAATTGCTAAAAAGTCATCCAAGAGGTCCCCTCAGACCAGAGAGGGTCCGGAACTTATTCAAGCAAGATTCTTCTTGGTGCCAAAAAAGACAAGAGATTTGAGCCCAAACCTGGATATCAGCAAATTAAATCAGTTTGTGCAGTACTCCAAGTTTTGGATGGTCACAGTTCAATCCATTTTGCCTCTGCTGGAAAAGGGCAATTGGATGTGCTCAATAGATCTTCAGCATGCATGCTATGACATCAAAATGAACAGGTGCTTCAGAAGATATCTGTGCTTCCATCTAGGAGCTAGTCATTACCAGTTCAGAGCACTGCCCTTTGATCTCACCACAGCCCCCAGCGTATTCACCAGATAATGGCAATGATAGCAGCTCACTTGAGACTGCTGGGATTCAGAGTGTTACGATTTCTAGACTTCTGCAGGCAAAGGAACTATACTTGCTCCAGTTGTGTGTTCCCCTGAGAATCACTGTCAATTGTAACAAATCTCAGCTCACACCTACACAGAGCCTGGAGTTCATAGGTGCTCATCTGGATACAGTCAGTCAGATAGCCTCTTTTCCCTGTACTCGAATACAGACAGTGAGGTCCCGGGTCAAGAAAGTGATTCAAAGATTTTCTGTTCTGGCCCAATTTTCTAAGCCCTGAGATCAATGGCAGCAGCTGTCGCCCTCTTTCCTCTAACCAGGTTACATATGTGAATTCTTCAGTGGACACTTTTGGTCCAATGGTCCATTCTTCAACATCCGTTAACCACTCCAGTCAAGATTACACAAGTGTGCAAGAGCTGTTTTCTTTGGATTCATTCAAACCAGCTCTGCAAAGGTCATCTGTTTGCTCTTTCCCTACCCATGGCCACAGTGACCACAGACTCCTTCCAGTTGAGATGGGAGAGGCACAACTTGGAAGGGCAGTCCAAGGTATGTGGTCTCCCGATAAGCCAAGATGCATATCGGTGTCCTGGAGATGAGCAGTCCTCCTAGCATTGCAGGCCTTTTAAGACGTTTTCCCATCTGGGACAGTTGCCATTCAGAAGGACAATGTCAGTGGTATGGTACATCAACAAACGAGGAACTAGATCTTTCCCTCTTTGTTGAGAAGCAATGAGACTGTGGCAATCGGCAGTTTCTTCCAGTCTCTTTCTAATAGCAGTGCACTTTCCATGGAAATCCAAATTAATTCCAGACAGACTAAGCAAGTCTTTTCTGATCCCATAAGACTGGTCTCTCAATGTCAGTATCAGTGGCAGAGAGGATTTTCTGTCTATGGGGCCAGCCATGCTGCAAACTTTTTGCCTGTCCCCTCAGCCACAAATGCAGCAGGTTCTTTGCCTTGATCTCTCCAATGAGGGAGCTGCTAAGAGATGCTGTAGTTCATGATTAGCCCTCCGGTCTTCTTTATGCTTATCCACTTATCACTCCTTCCCAAATTTCTACAGAAAACATTCCAGTTGAGGAGCACAGTTATCCTCATTTCACCCTTCTGGCCTTGTCAGATCTGGTACCCCTTCCTCTGGCCTCATCTTCTACATCTGCCCTGGATACTGGATCCCACTTCAGACCTCCTGTCTCACCTGACTGGTATGAGTCATCCGGCCTTAACCGGTTTCAGACTGACTGCATGGTTCTCCAATTCCATTGGTTGCTAGACAGCCCAGGCTCTCCTCCCCAGTTCATTATATCTTATTACCCTCTCAAAAAGTTTCCACTAGAAGGATCTACAAGATAAATGGAATAGATTTGTTTTCCGGGCCCGTAACAAGGACCATGATCCCTTTTCAGAACCTTTGCCATTTATCCTTGAATTTTTAGCTTAAATTTTCAGTGAAGGGGCAAGCTTTTCAACTGTTAAAGTTCTGTTGCCTACCATTTCCAATTTCCACCTGGGTGAAAATAATTCTACCTTAGCTTCTAAACTTTTTTAATCCTTTCTCAAGGAAGCCTTTTTTTCTTAGAAACCTATTAAAGGATCCTATTCTTCCTTTGGGGGGGGGGGGGTTAACTATCATGCTTCAGGCCTTGACACAAGTTCCTTTTGAACCTTCAGTCAAAGCAGAACTAAAATTTTTGTCCTGAAAAAACATTTTTTTGATCACTATCACATCAGCTAGATGGGTATCTGAACTCCAGACGATCTTAGCCTCCTTACCAGTTTTTTTTCCCACAGACAGAGTAAGCTTGAGAAGAAATCAGTCTTTTTTTGCCTAGGATGGCTTCTGAGTCTAACATAAGCCAGGTCATTAATCTACCAGTTTTCTTTCATAGCTCTTCAAATAATAGGGGGTATATACCCTACCTTTTTGGATGTGCATAGGCAAGTTTGCTTTTGCCTTCATAGAACCAAAGACTAGGAAATCTAACCAGTTATTTGTTTTCCTCTAACAGGCAAGTCAGTATCCAAAGTTACACTGGCCAAATGGTTAACTGAATGTATTTCCTTTGTTTGTTAAAAAAAAAAAAAAAAAAAAAGGTCTATCCCTGCCCAGGCCTCCTATGGCTCATTCCACCAGGTCTGTCTCAGTGTCAGCAGCTTCTTTAAATGACATTTGCGCAGCAGCAACTTGGTCAAATTCTCACACCTTTATTGCTTACTACAAATTAGATTTGATTTCCAGGATCAGAGCAGCCTTTGGCTCTGCAGTACTATGAAATATACTTTCATGAGGGCCTCACAAAGGTTACAGTAGCTGGGGACTGTTCCATCAGTTGAAGAATGAACGAAAAGAACAACATCAGGTAATAGTTGCGTACTCAACCATAATGTTCCATCTGTGTTGTCCATTTTTATTCTTCCTCAGCTTCCCGCCCACCTTCCCACTCCTTTTGCTTCTTGATAGATCTAAGAATTGTACAGGAACCTATGTTCCTTGTTTGAGCTCCAGCTTCCCTTTTTCTTTCTGCCTTTGTTAATTCGTGTAATAGCTTGTCCCTTTATATTTAGTAGCAGTAAACTTGATCTGAGGCATGTTGGTCGGTGGGGCATTACAGGTGAAGGGGAGGGGGCTTGAGAGTTCTTGGATGCAATGATCTGGTAGAAGCAGCCAAGTCAGATCCGATCCCATAAGTTGAGGAAGAATGAAAATGGACAACACAGATGGAATGTTATGGTGAGTACATAACTTTTTTGAAGTCTAAAAGGTATTTTGTGGTAGATGAGGAAAGGTTAGGGAAAGAAAATGCTTCTTTTGACTGTGGTGGATATTCAATTTTCTTTAATTTCTGTGTAAATGTACTTCTTGACCATTTCCAGATATTTCGAAGGTGGAGTGTCTTCGGTGTATCTTTGGGATCTAGACCATGGTTTTGCTGGTGTAATTCTCATCAAGAAGGCTGGTGATGGCTCTAAGAAGATCAAAGGCTGCTGGGACTCCATCCATGTTGTGGAGGTGCAGGTGAGGCTTATTAGATGGCCACAACAAAGTGATTTGCTTCAAACTGGATGAGAGTTAATGGGCCTGTACATTAAGGTGTTTGTGGGAAGTTAATAGTTTGCCAGATGATCTGCTTATATTAGAGAATAAGAGAGGATCGTGCTGTCTGCACTGCTCTGTGCATTTATATCAAGTGTTGGGATTGATAAAGGTTGTAGATAGAATAGAAAGCAGTTCAGGAATTCAGTTTATTTTGGGACTTACAGCAGCCAATGATTGCATCTACTCTGTGTATTTCTGTCCGAAGTACATTTATAGTCTTTTATGTTTCGTGGAAGGTTAGACTTGCATTACCAAGTTACTGGAGCCTGTTATTGAGAGTGTTTTATGTGACTTGACCTATACAGTTTATGGTTTACTAAGGTTATTCTTGGTGTGCCAAATTGTACCAAATCTTCCATGTTTCCAGGTAGAGCTGTAAGTAATCTGAGGACTAAAAAAAAGTCAAAGGTCTTCAGCACAAGTAATGTAATAGTTCTTTGCTATGGCTCCTAACAAACACTGACAGCTGAAATGCTTACTGGTACTAGATTCAGGGGAACAATAGGTTGCTCTTAAGAGCTAATCACCTCCCATCCATAGCAGCTTGCATCCTTTTCCACCGCCTTTCTTTTGCCCCATGAGGTTTATTTGGCCGCTGTGCTTTGCAAAGCATCTGTTTTGGAGATATTTTTGTAAAATTGATGAACATTAAAGAGTTTGAGTTTCTAGAAAGGTTATGGAATGGATTTGTCAATGAAAATGATTTATGAGAAGACTAAGACAAAAGGTTGCTAGGCTTGCTTTGAAGGTTATGACAGATTCTGTGAAAATGGGCTTGGTATGTGGTAATATTCAGTAGTAAAAAGTTTCCTTAAGTACATTAGGGAGTGCAACATTTTGGTTACATCTCTCCTCCATTGTTAACTTTGTGTTCTTCATGAGTCCGTGTTGCAGTCACAACTTAGAGGTCACTGCCACTAGCTGAATAGACTTTCAGAGCTGAGCACTGTTCCCCAGTGGACAGGCTGATGTCATCTTACTTTAGATGTCTACATCTTCCTAGTATAGAGGTGGCAGTGACACACCATATTTAGTTCTTTCTTGATGTGTATATGCTCATTTCAGAAGGTTGCATCACAGCCTTGCATCAGTCCAAGTTATGACCGAATAGAATTAAATTAGTACCCTGTTGAGGAACACACTTTGTTTTCATTATTATCTTTTCTGTTGTTAACTGTAATTTGTTTTTTATCAGGCATCCAGGAAACAGACTTCCAGACATGAAGGTATGCATTATGGCTGCTATTGAGGAAAATTATCAGTTGTGCTTGTACGTGCCAGGTACCACATTGCCTTCCATGTCCAATGTTTGTTCTGTGCTAGGGCCTGGAGCATGATGTGGCTAATGGCAGCATGTGCCAGGAGCTTCACCTGGAAAAACGAAAAGAGAAGGTAGGAAGCCCTTTAGGTGTACTAACCCGGAGACTTGCATCTTTGCTAAAATCTGCCAGGTTTGCTAACTGGCAGTAAAAAGGTGGAGTCCCATTCTGTTTGTTTTGACTTTGCACGGATGTCCACACTATAAGAAAAATGTAAAGGATATTCTTAGAAAGGGAAAAAAGGGGGAGACTGTTAAACTTTCAAATTTAGCAGAGACCCCCTATGTCTGAGTGCCAGCTCATTGAAGGCACTTGAACAGCTGCTACAGTTGTTTTTTATCACCCCTTGGGACTGCTCACACCTTTGCCTCCTAGCATGTCTAACTGGACTAAAGACCAGGGCCTGTGCTCTTCATCAGTCACCAGCTTCCCTATGTCTTATTCAGAACACCATTTGATTATTAAAGAAAGGGAGGCCTGAATCCTGTGGTCATTGTCAATGAAGGCATCTTTGCCTTTATATTGAAATCCAACGATGTCCCCTCCCCAGGAATCTTAAATCTCTGGAGGTCACCCATCCACCCAAGACAGTGGCATCTGTAGCAGAGACCTCCCTTTTACCCAGTCAGCTGTCTCTGGGCAGGTCTAGACCCCCATAACCCTGAACAGACTGTCACATTTTCTCAGGACTGGGCTAAGTTGGCTTAGGGTTTCATTCAGTTTCTTTGTTGCCTGCAGCCAAATTCAGAACATGCCTCTGTCTGTAGTCTCGCCTCTCAAAAGAAGGGCAGAGGTCTGACAGACGTCTGCCCTTTTAAAGATTCAGACACCACCGGTTTTGAAGACATGAAGGAAGAACTAGACTACAGGTCACCACTTTCCTCCCCTCTAGGCTTTCATAGTTTCATAGTTTAGTACTAGGCTATCTGCCCTGGGGCATTTGTAAGCCTAGCCATAGTGATGTGGCTTTCGCCACCCCATAAAATGGTACAAAATGCACAGAATAGATTTAGAATACTGTGCCTCTGTCTAGTAGTGACACAGTGAAGGTCCCCTTATATAATAGAATTAGTTTACTGTGCCCCTGTCTAGTAGTGACACAGATGTGACCCCTGGGGTAAACTTACGATCTCCCATCCACTCATCAAGATTTCTCTTGAAGAGAGTCAGTGAGGGGCTCTGCCTAACATGAACTGGGATCTTGTTCCAGAGCATGGGAAGCCTCTGGGTTATGAATCTATCCCTCCAGCATGTCCTATTCATACTTGTGCCGAGGTTTAAGTCTTTAGCTCTTGTGGTTCTGATGGATTTGGATTTTTTGAGGTGGAGCATGTCCATCAGTTCCTGATTGGACATGGCCTTGTACGTCAGGCAGAGATCACCTCTGAGCAGGCGGTATGCTACTGAATAGAGCTGGAGCTTCTTTAGTCTGGCAGAATAAGACCTATGTTGGAGACCCTTGATCCTCTTTTTGAGGTACGTTTGTGGTCTCACCAGCTGTTGCAAATGCCGGGAGAGGTACATACCAAATGGGGCATTGTACTCAATCATGGGTCTGATGAGGGAGGAGTATAGGGGTACAATGACATCCTTGGATCTGGATGTGAATCCCTTCATGATAAGGTGTGCAAGGTAGAATGTTTTTCTAACCACTTTGGCAACGTGGGTGTCAAATGAGAGGTCACTGTCGACTTGGGTCCCTAGGTCTCTGATTACTTTTTCTGTACTCATTGGGTTGCTGTCTGTGATAATTTGTGGGTATTTTGTTTTTCCCAAAGGGGATGACTATACATTTTTTGGCATTTAGTTTAAGGCCATGACTCCGGCACCAGTTGTCCGTTTCTTTGAGGCCTTTTTGTAGGATGTATGTGTCCGCTGGTGTATCGACTATGGCGCCTAGTTTGCAGTCATCTGCGAACTTTGTCAGCCACAACCCTCCCATGTTTGCTTTAACATCTGAGAAATAAATGCCGAACAAGAGGGGTCCCAGGACAGATCCCTGTGGGACACCACTTGTGACTGGCTTTGAGTCTGACATTGCTCCAGCGATTTTAACTTTATGGGTTCTGTCCTTTAGCCAGTTTGCAACCCATCTAGTGACATAAGGGTTTACATTTAAGCTGTTGAGCTTATCTATGATGCCTGAGTGGGGTATTGTGTCGAAGGCCTTAGCCAAGTCCAGGTAGGCTGTATGGACTTCTTTGCCCTCATCAATGGCTCTAGTGACTGTTTCGAAAAAGTCAACCAGGTTCAAAAGGCAGGATCTGCCCTTTACAAAGCCGAACTGGGTGGGTTCAAGTGTCTGTAGGTCCCCAATGTCTCTGTTTGAGTTCCATAATGATTCTTTCCATAGCTTTGCAGACCAGGCTGGTTAAGCTTATGGGGCGGTAGTTCCCAGGGTCTGTAGAGGTAACCCCTTTGTGGAGTGGGACCACTGTTGCTGTACGCCAGTGTTCAGGTACATATCCTGTAGTAAGGCTAAGGTTAAATAGCATTTTTATGTGCGGGTTTAGCTCTTCTTGGAGTTCACGTAGCACGCAACCCGGGATACCGTCAGGTCCCATTGATGCTGTGTTTTTAGCTTTGCTGAGGGCGGCTCTCACCTGGACATCTGAGATGACAGGAAGATTACATTCAGCTGGGATAAGTATTTCTTCTTTTGGGGGTGAGGGAGGGGAGAAATTTGCACTGAACCTGTCAGCCAGAATGTTGGCAATATCTGTGGGTTCAGTGTATTTTTTGTTGTGAACTAACTCTGAGCATATCTGAGGGTTTCTGCCCAGGTTTCTAACATAGCTGAAGAAGGCTTTGTGGTTATCTTTAGTGTCCTTAGCGATTTTTCTCTCAAAGTTGGCCTTGGATGTTTTTATGAGAGAACGTAGTTTTCTGCTAGTGTTGATCAGAGATGTCTTCCCTTTATGGGATTTTGCTCTGTCGTGCAGTAGCTTCCTTCTTTTGTTATACAATTTGTTTATGGCTGAAGTCCAACAGACAGGACGCTTGCCTTTGGTGGAGAGGGACTTGGATTTATTTGGGATTGCATGATCCATGCATTCTTGGAGATGTCCATAGAAAGCATTTGTGAAGGATTCAGCATTGTGGGATGTGGTATCCACTGGCCCAGTGGGCTTAAAGGATACCATCTCAGTCTTAAGAAGAGTAAGTCTGCATTTGAGAAGTTTTTCACTGTGGTCTTTTGTGCTGGGGGTGGAGGTGGGATATGTATATCCAGGGTGATTAGTTTGTGGTCAGATCTCACTAGTGAGGGGTATACCTCCGGTGTGGAGCATTTTGTTCCCATGTTTGTGATGATCAGGTCTAGTATATTATCTCCCCTAGTGGGAGAGGTGACTAGTTGTTCCAGTGCATTTGAATTTATGAATTCCAGGAACCTTTGGGCTAGGGTGTTAGGGCTAGAATAATGTACCCAATCTATGTTAGGGTAGTTGAAGTCTCCCAGTATGATGGTATTTTGTGATACATTCATATCCTCCAATGTCTTCAGGAAGACTGAGTGGGTTTCCTGAGATTGGGAGGGTGGTCTGTAACATGCTACCAGTTGTATAGCAGTTTTGCCTATGGTTAGTTGCACTTGTAAGGTCTCCGATGCTTCATGTGTTGCTACTAACCTGGAGGTGTGGGTGTCCTTGATGAATATGGACACTCCCCCTCCCTTTGTGGTTCGGCCCGGGTTTTGGGGCCGAAAAGCATGATACGAGGTATAGCCTGGTAGCGCTGGGGTGCTCTCAGGAGCCTTGAACCAGGTTTCAGTTACTGCACAGACGTCGATGTTCTCCATACTGAGGAGTGCATCGAGTGCCTGCATCTTGAGATTTAGACTTCTGGCGTTGAGCAGCATTACCCTTAGTTTTTTTCCATTTTTATTATCTAAGGAGGTGGGTTTGTCTTTTGAGCCATGCCTAAAAAAGGCACTATGGGGGTGGCAAGAGCCTTAGCCAATATCCGGAAGCCCAGTGGTGACAGGTGCAAGCCGTCCCTTGCGAAGCAGAGTGGCTTGTCCAACATGTCATCCCAGGCAGACAGACATTGGATCCCCTTAGAATGACACCAGTACTTGAGCCAATTATTAAAGCTGATCATCTTGTCTTTGTATTGTGGCATCATTCTTGGTGAGGGCAAGATGCTGCTCAGGGTCAGGGTCATACCAGCCTGGGCTACATAATCAGAGAGCTCCTCAATGTCTCTTTTCATGTAGTCCAGGGAGGTACGTCTCGGGTCATTCATGCCAGCATGGACAATGACGGAGTCATATTTGTACTTGCTTTGGAGTGATCTGAGTGTGTGTGTTATGTGGCGGATCCTAGCTCCCAATAGGCAGCTCACAGTCACCCTCTCCTTGTTCAGCCTGGTAAGCGGGACATCAGTGTGTCTGACTATAGAGTCACCTATTACTAGTGTATCAGGCATGGTGTTTGGCCTTAAGGGCTCTGATTGATTGACACACTGATTTATTGAAGTATGTGTTTTGTTTTGAGGTGGTGGATTTTTGGATGTCTGCTTTGGGAGCCTCTGTTGTTTTGGTAAGTTTTTTTATTAGAGCCTCCGAGTATGTCTTTGTGTTTTGATGTGTTTGGTTTGCAGTTGTGGTAGGTCTGTGTGGGACTGGGTTTGCGGTGTGTGTGGTTACCGTCTCCTCCTCTGGTCATGCCAGCCCTGAGTTGAGAGAGTTCAGCCTCCAGTTTGGGTATATAGGTGCATCTCTCACATGTATTTGTGTTTGTTGGGAGGAGGAGAGGGTTGTCTGTGTACATGAGACAATTGTAGCATTGTCTCAAGATACCCAGATTAACCAGCTGAACTGGAGAAGGACGCCAGTACTGTACCACTCGACATGCTAGAACAGTATAAAGGAGTGCTGTGCCTTTAAGGGAAGTGGATATTGGGGGTGGTAGGTGGATGTAGTGCTTACTTAGAATGAGAGTGCTTACTTAGTAGAGAAGTTTTGAGAACAAGTGCTAGGCTTATAATATAGCGAGTATTAAAGACGCTTAATTAACTGATCCTGCACTAGGGGACATGTCATTTGGAGAAGGTTTGTCATGAGAGAACACCTTCAAGTGGCTGTCTCAGGAGGTCTGAGATTCCCTGAAAAGGTGCTAGGACCTTCTGGACCTTGGGCCACTAAGCCAGTGTCTTTCGCTCCAGTTCAGGAAGGCCTTTTGAATGTTTTTACAGACAGCAAACTTGGAACCAGATTCCCAACTCCCTACCACCTCGGAGATCTGACAGATTCAGTAGAGTTCAGGATCCTCAAGTTTTTGTGTAACAGCCCCACCACAGGTCCAGACACAGTATCTTTGGAGACTTCTAAGGGTAGTAGACTGGCAGTGGGGTGGAGTGCTCCAAGTGAGAGCAGATTGATTAACTAGTTTGAGGGAAAAAAGTATACACCTCCGCAACCCTGGTCTTCAAGACCCTTAGTGATGTCCTTCTATTCCTATGTTGCAGTATTCTAGGTGTGGGATTTCCTGCCCACAGGCGACTCGTACATCGACTTCTATACAAAAAAACTTCAGTTTGGCTGCTGTAGTGTGCGTGGAACGTCACACGTAGGGCCATAAACCAAGGGGCCTTAAATGTGGCATCTGCATGTACAATCCTCAGAACTTTTCAGCTGCAGACTACATTCACTTCTTCACAGACGTCGCATCTTAAAGATAAGTAGCCCATTGGGTTTCGAATTTTCTTATTTCTGATAATCGTTTTCGCTAACGATTGGTTGTTGTAGCCTTTAGCTGATGTCAGGAAAAAAGGGTAAGTGCCAATGCGGCTACCAGATACCCCATAAGGACGCCCATGACAGGTGTGTTTTTTTTGCTTAGGCTGGGAACACGATTACTCCTCCTGCGCTATTTGTCAATCGTTTGTGCCTAATACCTTACGCACCCATCTCGCAGCATTAAATATCTACCTCGAGAACCAATGCCTCAAACGGTTAGCCCTTAGGATGGATCCTGTATCGGAGGCTGCACCTGAACCTTCGCACAAGAACGCCAAGATTCCTAGACCTTCTTTGCCTGCCGCTCTGCTGCCTGACACACCGCCAACTGCTGAAATAGAGGTTGAGGTGCACTCGGAGGGTCCGTCAACTGCAGTGACTTCCCTCAAGAAAGCCATTTCGCAGCAGACGACCGGCATGTCCTCTGAGCTCACTCAGACATAGACACCCGTCGAGGTTGAGGGGGAACCAGTTTCTGTGGTACTTCCAGTAGGAATCCAGACTTCCGATGTGCTAATCTCCAGACCCGATGCCAGGCCACTCTCTACTTCCTCTCGGGCCAAAAAGAAGCCGAAAACTAAACATACCTCCTCTTCTTCAGAAGTCGCACCAAATTGGGAGGCCTTCACTTCCTCTCTCATGCAGGCCTTCAGCCTCAGCCACTTCCACCCTGCCGTTTCTGAGCCCTAGGCATATCTCTGCTTCTTCCTTCCCATCCATAACCACTCGGGTCAGGGATGAACATGACCCTTCTTTCTCTTCATCAGAGAAGTCCATTTCTTCCGTTTCCAGATTGCCTCCCCCCCCCCCCCCAGGAATATTACTCTCCGAATGAGGTATCTGTGGAGGGGGACTCTCACCCTGAGGACATTACTTTTGGTGAGACCATCACCAGGATGGATTACTTTAAATGGGACACTTCCCAAATGACTGACACCCAAAAAAGGTAGTGTGAACTGCTGCAAGTGCAGTCAACCTCCCTTTCAGCAGTCCCCCCTGTTCTGCCTGCTTACTTGGATGCATTCAATGCGGCCTCTAAGGCCCCTGACTCCCAACCTCCGGCCCCTAAGTGTCCTGACCACTTCTATAAAGTACCAGGGGACCACAAATTCTTAGTTAAGCCACCCTTGCTGGACCCAGCTGTTATTGCCATCACGACAGATAAGCAATGTAGACTGCTGTCCTCTGCCTCCCTACTACCAACTGACAGAGACAGTAAGTACATGGATAGGATTGGGAAGAAGGTGTACACTTCTACTTTGGCTTTCAGAGCCATAGAGTATCAGACCCACATGACCAAGTATGCATTAGACTCTTTGCCTGACAGTCCCAGCAAGACTGACGTTATCCAAACTTTCCTTGGCCCAACAGGTAGCCAGGCACTCCATAAGGTGCAGCTACGATGCTGCAGAAGCATCCGCTAGGACTGCAGCATCTGCTTCAGCCCTCAGGAGGTACTCATGACTAAGACTCTAGAACCTCCACGAGGACTTCAAGGCTAAAATCCTGGACGCCCCTTTGGACCACAATGTGCTGTTTGGAAAACAGTCAGCTGACCTTTTTAAAAATCTACAAGAAAAAAGCAAAGAACTCCAGGACATTAAGCACTTGCTGTTATCTCCCATACCCAAGTATTATAGGAACTACCCTGCTAAAGCCACATTTGTAAGATGTACTCCACAGCCCTCCTCTTCCGGGTCCAGGAGAGGGGCCAGAAGACCTACTAACTCCAGATACTCTGCTCCACCACAGCAACCCAGACAGCCCTTTCAGACAGAGGAGGCCCCTGTAATGTGACTGCCTTGCCCACCTCCCCCTCACAGCCCACCTTTCCCACTGTCTCCCCCTTTGGCAATCCATCACTTCAAACCAGTGGGTCTTAAACATTATCCAAAAAGGGTACTTCCTATCCTGGAAAGAGAAGCCACCCAGAAGAGGCATCCCTTCCCTCCCCAAAAACCAGACCCATCTCACGCCACAAGTTCTGGCAGATCTTCTACAGCTAGGCACCATAGAGCCTCTTCCTCCAGGACAAGAAGGAAAAGGGTTTTACTCTCATCTCTTCCTGGTCCCCAAAAAAGACGGCCCCTGGAAGACCCATCTTAGATCTGTCCTTTCTAAACCTACATCTTCAGGTACCCTCCTTCAAAATGCTCTCTCTCTCCCCACGTTGCTGCCTCTCATTCCAGCCAAGGCCTTCATGGTCACCCTAGACCTAAAGAAAGCCTACCTGCACATACCCATCAGGAGTTCTCACAGACAATTCCTGCTTTTCTCTGGCCCTTCCTGTCATTTCCAACTTACTGCTTTGCCCTTCAGTTTATCCACGGCCCCCAGGGTCTTTGCAAAGTGCCTAGCTCCAGCCTTTGCCTTCTGCAGAACTCAAGGGATACAAATTTACCCTCATCTGGACAACATCCTGATTCTGGCAGAGTCCAAGGATGCTCTAGTAAAGCATCTACATTTTACCATGTCCCTTCTGCAGAACCTAGGATTCACCATCAACCTCCCCAAATCCTCTCTGATTCCAAGCCAGGAAAAGATTTTCCTTGGCTGCAGAATCAGAACAGACACAATGAAGACCTTTCTACCTCAGCACAAGGTTCTATCTTTAACTTCCCACTTCCAGGAAGCTCTACTATCCCAAAAGGTGATAGCAAGGCATTTTCTTCGTCTTCTGGGTTTGATGGCAGCAACCACCCCCATGCTACCTCTGGCAAGAATGCACATGTGCAAGCTGCAGTGGTTCCTAAAGAACACCCGGTCCCACCACCTACATCCCCTAAAGCAGGCCATCCCCCTCCTTCCCTGTCTGAAAACAGAAATGAACTGGTGGACCCAGCAAGTGAAATTGAACCCAGGGCTCCCACTATAGCCCCCCCACCCCAACCCAAGGTACACATACAGATGCCTCGGATTCAGGTTGGGGAGCAACTCTGGCCTCTTACAAGATTCAGGAAAATGGCTTCCCTGTCTTCAGGCCAAACATATCTATATCAGGGAAATGATAGCAGTTTTCTTAGATCTACAGACCTTCACTCCCCTTCTGGTTCTTCTGGTGCACCAGATTGTCACTGACTTGTCACTGACAACACCACGATGATGTGGTACCTCAACAAGCAGAGAGGAACAAACGCCTATCAGCTGTGCAGTCTATCCCTGCTGATATGGGACTTAGCCTCCTGGCTCAACTTAGTCCTGCAGGTGGTCTACATCCCCTGACAGAACAACCACTAAGCAGATCTGTTGAGCAGGACCTCCTCGCCTCAACACAAATGGATGCTGAACAGGTTGGTAGTCTTAGATATAGTCCACCGATGGGGTGCTCCACAAATAGACCTGTCTGCCTCCTCCCAAAACAGGCAACTGCAAAACATCTGCTCAAAAACCCACTCCCCCTCTAGCATGGAGAGTGGACGCTTTCAGCATCTCTTGGGAGGGAAGTTCCTTTATGCCTTTCCCCCATTCCCACTGATTCAGTAAGGCCTCCTGAAAATTCAGGAGGACAAACCAAAAAATCTTGTTAGTGACTCCCTACTGGCCAAGGCAGCACTGGTTCCCCCACTTCACAAACTAGCCAAGGACAATCACTTTCAAGTTACCCTACAAGGTGGACTTACTGTCACAAGACAAAGGAACTCTCCTACACCCACAGGTACAGATGGTGTCTCTGATTCTGTGGGTGATGAACTTTTGATTCTTTTCAGACACCACTACTCAGAGGACATGCTTTCAGTCCTAAGGGAGGCAAGGAAACCTACCACCAGAAAATCTTACCTGGCTAAATGGGAAAGATTTGCAAAATGGTCTCTGCAAAAAGAAAGGGACCCCAGCTCCGCTGAGGTTCCCCTGGTTCTAAACTACTTGCGTCAGTTGATATAAAGTGACCTTTCTTCTTCTGTAAAAGTACATCTCTCTGCCATATCAACCTGCCTGCCCATGGAACAACCCTTTCTGGCCGGGCTTGATGTAAAGCTCTTCCTTAAAGGGGTCTTGCACATGAGACTACCTAGGAAACCTATCCCTTTGCCTTGGGACCTTAACTTCATCTTAGAAAAATTAACCCAACATCCCTTTGAACCTCCCGGCCTTCTTCCTTACAGATGTGTACATGGAAGACTGTCCTTCTGGTAGCTATCACTTCAGCCAGAAGAGTGTCAGAACTGCAGGCTCTAATAGCCTGTCCCCCCTACACCGTCTTCCACAAAGACACTGTGTCCTTGCGAACCAACCCCTCCTTTATGCCTAAAGTGGTCAAGGGTCTCTCTCTCTCAACCAATCCATTCATCTACCCACCTTCTTTCCCTCACCCACTAACGAAGGAGAGAGGATACAGCACTCCCTGGATGTGCACAGACAACTTTGATTCTACCTGGACAAGACCAAGGCCGTCAGCAAGACTAACCAGCTCTTTGTCTCCTTCCACCCCAGAGCCCTGGGCAAGGCAGTCTGCAAGCAAACCATTGCATGCTGGATCAGGGAAGCTATTTCCATCTGCTGCTCTTACCACAGAAAGGAGCCTCCAAGGGGAATCCAGGCCCATTCCACTAGAGCTGTGGCCACCTCGTGGGCCTTCATGAAAGGCCTAGACACAGCATCCATTTTGGAAGCAGCCACCTGGGCCACTGTCCACACCTTCACCAAACATTACAAATTGGACCAAGTTTCCAGAGCTAGGACAGGATTCACCAGGGCAATCCTGCAGGGTCTTGTAGAACCCTCCATGTCTACCACCACCCTCTCATCCTCTTAAGCTGTGGTACGCTCGCACACCTAGAATACTGCAACATAGGAATAGAAGGACATAGAATAGTTGGGTAAAATCTTACCATAACTATAGATGTCCTTCTCTTCCATGTTGCAGTATTCCTTCCTGCCCACCAGTCCCCGCAGGTCTTATACCTTTCTGTACTACCTACATTTCAGTAGTCTCCAAGTTGCACACCTGTAAACAACTGGCACACCTCCTGCTGGGCCTTCTCTGCCTGCTGACTTTCAAGTTCTGAGGATTGTGCGTGCAGACGTCACATTTAAGGCCCCTTGGTTTATGGCCCTACGTGTGATGTCCCACGCACACTGCAAGCAGCCAAGCTGAAGCTTTTGTATAGAGGCCGATATACAAGTCGTCTGAGGGCAGGAAATCCCACCACCTAAAGTACTGCAACATGGAAGAGGGGGACATCTATGGTTATGGTAAGATTTTACACAACTATTCTTTGTTTATTAGAAATTTTGTATGCGCTTCAGACTGACTTTCTGAAATGTCAGACGTCATTAACCAACTTCAGAATAGCTATGGGAGAGTACTGGATGCAACCCCTGAAGGCAACTATCTTGCAGTAGTCTAGAATATTTTACAGTTGGTGATGGTAATGTAAAATGGTGATATGATATTTGCAGCATCCAGGGCTTCTGCAACAGGTTGGTTAACAGAAGACAACCTTAGCTAAGGACCTGGTCCTGTCTGAGGATATGAATGCTCAACTCCTTAATGCTTCCATAGATAAATAGCTGCTCTTTGGACCCACCTAATCACTTTTCACACTTACTCCAAAGGAAAGCAGACATTTTCTCTCTAAGTAAGGATCTTACTAGAGGAGACTGGGAAAAGGCCAAGAGCTAAAAAGTATGAAGGCTACACAGGAAAGAAAATGGTAGAGGGAGATGCTCCCGGTTAAAATAAGCGATGTCAGTTTACTCGTACAACTAAGGCTACTGCATCAGTGAGCAAGTGATGAACATTTTGAAGTTGTGTAGTTAAACTTACCATAACCGTAGATGTTTGAATTATCACTGCTGCATAGCTGCTCTATCCCCCTTATTTTTGTATGTTTTTGTTGACAGGGTGAGGTTTGTATTTTCCTAACATTGATTTCTTTCAGGGCTGTGGCTGCTCTCTCTTAGTTGACATGGAAGCTCTTAAGGTCGTGGCACTCAAACCATTGGCTTTCTTCAGCGCTGCTCAAGCTGACAATGGGCTCGAGTGTGTTAAAGGTGCCATTAAGTGTTGAGCGCTGACCATCTGTTACATCCTTATCAAATATAACCCATACAGTCCAGGCTACTGCAGCAGTGATCATTCAGTTCCTGTGGTAGAGAGAGGTCTTTAATGTGGCAAAGAAAGCTGCTAGAACCAAAGGAAGGAGAGCCAAGAAAGGGCCCAATTCTTAATGTTTCACTCAGTGAAACAGAGCCATAGCTCGCTCATCTAATGCTTGATTTACCTACCCCTTCAGCTCTTCATTAGTTTGGCACTCCTCACCAGGAACCATTGACTTCCTCCACCCCCTTACCTCAAGTGAAAAGCAAAAAAAAAAAAAGGTCCTCTGCATTAGTCTGGTGCTCCAAAGTAAACTCCCTACTGTAGCAGAATGGCTTGCTGAAGCTTCACCATACACAAAGCACTGAAGGGTAAGCATTGTATTTCTTATTTCTATGTCTGCATTCAGAAATGTCTCTACAGAAGTAAGAATGCAGTAACTACACTTCCAAATTGGTGCTTCTAATACGTTGTGTCCAGGACAGCTGTCTCCCTCCTCTTGCTACACCTCTTCAATGAAAATATTTCATTCACATTTGTAGATCTTTCTAGTGGTGCATTTTTGGGAGGGATGAGGAGGATCTAAATGACCCTGGAAAAAAGTGTTATTGGCCATCATTAGAACTGGAAGTGGCCATGCAGTTAAGGGAATGTCTGGGTGAAGTTTGCTGGACGTAAGACGCCAGATCTAGATGGGTATCTAGCAACTGTAGGTGTTTGTTAAAAATTAGTCCACATCATGGGAAACTGTTTTTGTGCCTGGGCAATTAAAGGGGAAGGAGGGCAATGATGATAACTGTGGCTTTGGAAAGGGGTGCTTTTTGTAGCAGCTTTGTCATGAGCAGAAGAGGGGGAAGGCATAAAGCAGTCCAAGTGGCCAAAGATGGACCAGAATGTTGCTTGGGTGATTGTCCGTTTGGAAGATTAGGACAAAGTAGCTGCTGCCACATTTGATATTTGATGAGAAGCGATAGCAGTAAGGCTGGTCCCAGTAGTGAAAAATCATCTGCACTACTGGTGATATCTCAGGTGTGGCCCTTCAGGTAACAATGGCTGAGCGTGTCCACTAAGAGGATGAACTGACTTGGAGTGTACATTGTGATCAGAAAGCATTGTAAACACATCATGTTCAGTAATCACACTGCCGTACTTGGAATATGGGTAGTAGTGCTGTGCTGCCCTTCTCTGGCAGTCTACTAAAGCTCAGAAGCCCTCCCATTGACTGTGGGTGTGATGGACCAATCGGCCACTTGGCAGTACAAGGGGCTGCATTACAAACCCAGAGATATAGGACCCTTTCAGTTTTCTAGTGCCGTGTAAAAGAAGGATCTCTCGGAAAACAACAGCTTAAGAGATCCAGAGTAAGGAGCAGAGCTCAGATAAGAAACCCTTTGAGTTTTTATTTCCTCCCAGTGTTTTTTCTGTCACTGCTTGAGTAGTGTATTTTGCTGCTCTGGTGTTTTTTTTTTTTTTTTTCTTTTTTCTGATTAGAAATTTTGTATATACTTCTCTTTTTACTTTGATTAATGTAGTAAGGCCTATGCTGTTGATTAAACGCTTCATTTGGAAGTTTTTACAAGAAAAGTTGCTGGTCTTGAGCAGGATTGCAACATTTTAACCTTTTTTCATTTAACTCAGAATTCTGGCACAGTTTTGTATATTAAACATTTCTAACAAGAATTTTTCATCTGTTTATGGTTTATTTCTTGTCTAATTCTGTTTTAGGCTGCATCCATTTATATGAACTAGACTGTATCCATTTATATGAACTGAAACTAGCCTTTTTTTTTTACAAAACTGGGGGACTTTTTTGCATGTATTTTGTATATGGAATTGTTACTGAAACTGTCATTTTCTTCAGTGCATTGTTCAGAATAGTGCCACCTGCAGAAATATTTCATATTGGTGTTTAGAAGGAGAAAAAGTGGAATTTGTTCATTTTTTATTGGTTGACCATGCCGCCACTGTTGGTATTGATCTGGCTATGTTTTGTTCCCTGACTTGACTGTCTCAGATACTGTTCCCCCATCCCCCCACCATATACCCCTTGTGTATCTTAAAAAGTAAATCTAGCCTCATCCTACATCTTGTGACTCTGCAGTAGCCTTGTCCATGCTATTGGACCACTTGCCTTCAGGTTGCCTTGTTGAGATGGTAGTACCATAGTTGTGCGTGACACTGTGGCCAGACGCATCCTCCAGCACTGTACCATTGTTTGGTTCAGGCAAGCTCTTTAGGTACAGGTGAGGTCAGGGATATATAATCTGTTGCCATTGTTTATACATCTCCGTCTGGGGATTCCTCCCCAGGGCACCGCATGCAAAATAGAGACAGGAGACCTACCACTTTACAGGGCAGCAGTCTCTGTATGTTCACCTGAGTTGGTAGCTATGGCTAGATCCATTATTCGGGTCATTGAGTATGGGGTGCAAACCCAGGTTTATGAGTTATACCTGTGCTGCTTCCCCTATTCATCCACCTCTGGAACCTGTTTTTAAATGGGATCTGGATACTGTAGTTTTAGAAGTGTCCTGGTCTGACCAATCAGTTTCCTTTGAGGACGGACAGGTTCAGAAACCTAAACAGATGTTTTCTTCCCCAAATGTTGACTTAAGTATGTATTTAGCTGGAAACAATCAGCTGCCTCCCAAGATCAGCAGGCTATATGTTCTTTGGGCGGATGAGGCCCAGAATATGGTGACCTTCCCCTGCTAATCCCAGTGTTGGAGGATGTTTTTAAGAAAGCCTGCTGTTCTCCTCTGCTGAATGAACCTCTACTTAAAAAAATATTTAAGAAATTCAAGGTGTGCTCGACTATGCCTGACCTCTAAGCTCCCTTGTCTGTGTCCCCAGTGACCTTACCAATAAAAAGACTGTTTTCATCAAACACAGTTCCTCAAGTTAAACTAGGCAAGTGGCTAGAATCACAGGGATAAAATCTGGCTCAGTCCAGCACAGTAGCTTTCAGTGTTTAACAACTAGTGTTTTATACGGTAGTTTGTGCTGAAATGTATGCATTATTTAGAAGAATTTGCTGCATTGTTACCTGTTGAGCAGAAAGACTGACATAGTTTCCAGTGTTTCTCAAGTGTTTAAATGTGCTTTAAAATGTGCCTTGGAGGCTGATACTGTGTTTAGAAATGCCGTGACTTTAGTGGTCTGATTTCATAGCCAAAACTTTTCTGATGAGTTAAAAAATATTATGAATATTCCCTTTGATTCCGATTGTGTGTTTGGTTTAGCATCTAATCAGATCGTAAAACACTGGGATGGTAGGGGTAAATTGATGGAAGGGGCATCTAAAGATTTCTCTTTTCTCCAGTATACAAGACAGTTTTTGGTGGCCCCACAGTCAGAAGTCCCAGCTGAACAAAAAACAAGGAACCAAAAGGAAATGGTAAGATGAGAACCCCTCTAAACCTAAAGAAGGGTCCTTTAGCCAGAAAGGATGATCCCCCACTTCCGACATTTGAATGTTCCTCCAAAACAGGTGTCATCTGTAGACTGATAAAAAAATGAATGGAATAATCAAGAAGGTGTAGATACTGACCATTGAACACTGTAGGCCCACTGTAATACTCTCAAGTAAAAGCTGATATGGGGGATTACAGTGAAAGTTCCTCACATCTTGCCTAAAGCCTGCAAGACCAGAAAGGCTGGAGGTTAGATTGCCTGAAGGTGCTTGGAAGTGAGTTATGAGAGAGATCTGTTTGGAAGTTTTAAAGTTTAAGCTCCTATCCAGATGGCATCCAGTATATTCTAAGCTTTCAGGTGGCTCCAGTTTGGATTTTAAGATTTACAGAAGTGCTCAAGAGACAAAAAATTAAGTAAATAGTCTCTTGCAAAGGTAAGAATTCTTCTTTACTGAAAAGGGATTCTTTTCTGGTGGCAAGGAGCCACATGTCTTGGTATTGGAGCACATGGAACCCTTTCAGAGTGAGATGAACTTTGACTACTGACATGAGCTTGGGAAACAACCAAGGGGTGTGGTGAGACAAAGGACAATGTTTGGAATTGGTACTTGACTGAGCCAGAAGCAAAGGTAATTTCTGATTAGTATTGCAACTTTTTATTTGAAAATAAGTATCCTAAAAGTCTATAGAGTATATCTGCCATCTCCTTGTAAGCAGGCAAGGAAGGATTGCACTGAGAGCATCCAAAGCATTTTTTCTATATAGGTTTAAGTGACTTAAGTCAAGGATGGGCCTGAGGTCCTGTCTGTGAAAATAAAAAGAATCTCAAATAGATGACAGAACCTTCCTGGTTTTGCTGGACCTCTTCGATTTGTTGTGAATAAGCTGGAACATCTTCTGAGCTGCTGCTGTCTTATCAAAGGGGCACATCTGGGAAGAGACACGGATGCCTGTTTTGGGGGTTGATGTAAAGACAAATATGTAACCTCTATCTTTTTTGTGATGGTCAACCATGATTCAAGGTGAACAAATGGGCAGCAGCATGAATGCCTTCAGAGTGGAGCAGTTGGGCTACTTTTCATGAAGTTTGGGACAGCTTCCTGGAGAGAACTCCCCCCCCCCCCCGAAGCCCTGATTCTGTGGATCCTCTCTGCTCCTGGGTGATATCTGTTAAAGCATCCCCTTCTGCTCCCTTTTGATTCCTTTTCAGATGGGAACATTGTGACTTTGTAAGCCTGAGTGCCTCAATACCCTTCCGGATCCTGGAAAATGACATTTGAAGGAGTCTCAAAGTCCACCTTAGTGGTAGGTAAGGTCTTCCCATTTTCCTTGCTTTTTTATCAACTTTTCTTTCACTTTTGGACTGAATGAGGTTCCGTCATGAGACGCATTTAAAAAGGACACCTTACAGTTGTCCGCAAAGTCACAAATGCAACCAGGTATGTCAGTGCATAGAAGTGTCACTCCCTGCTGCTCTAACCAGTCCCGTGTACTGCATTGTGAAGCAGACTTATGCAGAGATTGGTAGTAGACAGCTTGGTAGCTTTTTGCAACTCGTGTTGCTTCCTGGTCTGTGGAGTGGGAGGTCTTTACAAAGAGTCAGAAATGTTTGCCAGGTCTCTCTCTAGAATCTTGTCATGTAAGTTATGTAATTTAATGCCTAAGGAGAAAAAGTTCCCAATGCAAGGGAGCGCTCCCCCATTCAGTCCATCATCCTAAACTCCTTATTGGGAAAATGGTCAGTAAAACTTTCCTCAAAGGTCTTCCTTGGTGGCCTCTGTAAAAGTAATAGAATCCACAAGAGAGGCCTTGCTCCAGTGCAGCCTATCATTACGCGGGTGTAAATTTTGTCAGGTTTGCGAGGTATGGATTTTTCAACACAGTATTCACCAGCAGGTCGCTCGTTCAGTTGGAAGAAGGGTACCATCCAGGAAGCTGAGGGTGTAGACCTCAACACTTCAAATAACATTTCCGAATTTGAGTGGGGGGGGACAGGCCAATTACCATCTGATGCATAAATTCCAAAATTTCCTTAAACCTGGGATTTTTAGGAAGAGTAGGAGTGGGGAACCTTCCCATTCATTGAGGTCAGTGTCAAGTATAGGAGATCCATTTGTGGAATCTGTGCATCTACTCTTATAAGTACACTTTCTGGGAACTTGGCAGTCACTGGAGTCTTCCCTGTCACTGCCCCTGTTCAGGGTCCCCCTAGCTCGGATCCGGTGTATGGGGGTCTTCATCATCCAGAAGACCTTCTAAACCCCTTTCAGTGGTGTCTTCTATTTGGTCATCGAGCAACATTAAAACTTCCAAATTGGAGCAGTTGATTGAGGTCCTTTTTGCGTATGGAATTGGGCCTTATTCCTTCAGATCTGAGTGCTGTATTGAGACCATTGGCTCCATCCTATTGGCTTCCTCCCTTGGCCCCTTTGTTTCCAAGTTCTTCAGGGTCAGCTGATTTTCCACCCTTCGTCAGATTTGACAGCTTGGTGATCATCCGCTCTGAACCTTTCCTTGGTTGCTTTGAATCTGACTTTTTTGGGGCAGTCGGGACCTTGGAGCTGTGGTGTTGAAGCAGGAGATTCACGGTTGAAGTCGATGTTTTTTTCTGGAGCACCGCTTTCACCTGGGGCTTTGTCAGCTTAGCCCCGTTCTCTGTGTCTGGATAGCCCTGGCCCCCTCGAGATTGGTGTTTCTGGTTATTTTGAGTTGTGGGAACCTCAGACTAGAGAAGCCATCAGTGTGTCAACTTTTGTTGTGTCAAGTTTTCCCAACTGATGTCCCGAACTCCTTTTCATCAGTGCCTGCGACCAGTCATCAGTTTGCTTCTGAATAGCGTACATCTGTGAGCCTTCATTCTGCCCCTCTGGCAGGCTTCCTGACTCACTCCCCCCACCCCCCCATCCTCTGGCTTTGTTGGGAGGGGAGGTTTTGGGAAAGGGGAAGTGTAAGAGGAAACACCTTGACTCTTGGAGGAGTATGTCACCGAGGATACTAACGTCAAGGAAAGAGAGGGATCCCCTTAGTCTCCATGGCATGCCACCTCTTTCGGGGACTTACTGGAGCTGCTTCTCCCAGCACAGAAGCTGGACAACCAATGTACTCTCTGTAGAGGATTCAGTATTTTTGGAAGCCTTTGGCATAGGCCCATCCATGCCTTAGGTGGTTTCTCCTCTGGACGCTGTTATAGACCTCGTGTCCCGAAGGGTGTGGAAGGAACCCAGCACAGTGGAGCCTATCACCAAGAAACTGGACAAGATTCTCGTCCGTCCGTCCCCCCTGGACAGGCTGCTGCATTGGAGTAAGGGTCCAGCCATTGATGCTGCTGTGGTGGCAGCAGTCACCACCAAGGAGGAGATTTCTGAGGAGAACATCTGGGTCCCACACACAGACAGAGACAGACACAGGTTTTGAGCTGTGGATCGTTTAGGGGAAGCACTCCTATGCCTCTGTCAGTTTTGCACTAAAAGCTCTTGATTGCCTGTCACACTTGACAAGACTTGGTGTCTGAAGTCTCAAGAACCCTCAAAACACTGAAGTCTCCGGAAATTGAGAAGATGCTGAAGACTCTGTTGTCTGTCCTGATTTCCTTCACCAATGTTTCCATGAGGCTTATCACAAACACTTCAGATAGGCCATCTCTGGCTGCTGGCTCTGGTATTGCTCTGAAGCACCACACTTGGATGCATTTATGTAACTTTGTAGCTGCTTCAAGGCTTCCTTTGTCAGTGCCCCTTTTGGCATGTCTTCCATGTTTGGGCTAAATGTTAAACATACTCTTGACAAGGTGTGAACAGGATGGGAAGACATTGTCTGCTGCTGGAGTATGCTTTGCTACCACCCCAGCAGATCTTTTCAAAGAATCAGAAGGGGGGGGTAAGCATCTCTTCAGAAAGTCACAGCACTTTGCCCATGACGCTCCTTCCAAAAAGACAAAAGACCTCAGACCTGTTTTGGATTTAAGCAGACTAATTCATTTTGTCAAAAAAGACCTAATTCCAGATGGTCATGGTGCAGTCCATCTTGCCTCTTCTGAGGAAGGATAGTTGGATGTGCTCAGTTGACGTCAAGAGCATCTACCATTACATCAAGATAGCCAGGAGTTCCAGGAGGTTTCTGCACTTCCAACTGGGAACCAGTCATTATCCGTTCAGGTCCTTGCCATTTGGTCTCACCACAGCCCCCTGGGTGTTTACCAGGTGCATGGCAATGCTTGCAGCCTGGCTCTTTCTACAGGGATTCCAGGTCTTTCTGTATCTGGATGATTGGCTCCACACTGCCTACACAAGGGCATCATTGATCAAGGCCAGGGATTCCTTACTCCAGCTGTGTGACAATTTCGGCATCCCAATCTGTTCAAAATTGAGCCTCCAGCCTGTGCAGATTTTAGAATTCATAGGGTGTCAAAATCGCAAGGCTTCCAAATTCCAGAGTTTTCAGCCTTCGAGCTCCACCCTTGTCAGCACTTGCAAATTTGAAGCTTCCGTCTCAGGCAGTTAGGAAATTTATGTGTCATATGGCAGCATTTGTAGAGTTGGTTCCTTTAGCCAGATATATGAAAGCTCTCCAATGGATTCTCTGTATTCAGTAGCCCTGCATTACTCATCCCATGGATTTTCCAGTATGGTTAATGAAGGTGCAGCCACCATCTAAATCGGTTGTGATAGTCTACCATGGTGTAACCTATAGGATACCTTTGATTTGTCTCCGTTGGCCACAGTCACTACAGATGCCTCCCTTCTGGGGTGGGGAACATTTTGAAAGGAGGATGGTTCAAGGGTTCTGGTCATCTGCATAGGCTCATATTCACATCACTGTTCCGGAGATGAGAGCAGTCTTTGCGTTTAAGGCCTTTCAGGACACCATTTCCAGAGTTGTGATTGTGATACAGATGGACAGTGTGTCTGCGGTCTCAACAAACTCTTTGCTTGGAGGACATGAGGATTTGTCAGCAGGTGAAATCTTTTCAGTAGTTTTTGGTAATAGTGCACATCCTGGGAAAACCTAACATTCTGTCCAACAGCCTCAGCAGCAGCATTGTATTGCAACACGAGTGGTCTCTAAATTCAAAAGTTGCGGTTCATATGTTTTGGCATTGCGGCACTCCCTGTTGCAACCTAGTTGCTTCCTCTTCCATCTCCAAATGTATCAGCTACTATGCTATCATTCCCCCTCTGGGGTGGTCACCCAGGGATGCTCTGGTGCTTGCTTGGACCTTGGGTCTTCTTTACACTTATCCTCCAGTTCCCTTGATGATCAAGTTTCTGAAAATAGCCCATTGCAGAGCTTTGGGAATCCACATAGCTTCCTTTTTCCTTTTGGCCTCATCAGGTGTGGTTTCCCTTCCTTTGGCTTCTTCTGCAGTACCCTCCCTGGGTACTGGATCCCATTCCAGATCTCATTTCTTATCCACCAGGTCTGGATTCCCCCAACCTTCAGTCCCTTAAGTTAACTGCATGATTCCTCCAGTTCCTTTGATGGACAGAAATCTCAGGCCTTCGTAGGCGGTTTGTAGTGTCATCATCTCAAAAGCAATGTACTAGAAAGGTGTATTCAAGTAAATGCATGAGGTTTGTTGTATGGGCAAAATCTAGAGGTCAGATCCTGTCTCTGCTCCTTTGGAATCTGTTTTGGATTTTCTTGCTGAGCTGTTTCCATGGGGTTCCAGATTTTCTAAAATTAAAGTACAGTTGGCGGCTATTTCTAATTTTCATGTTGGCAAGGATAATGTGCCTCTGGCTTCCCTCAAGATTTCCAAAACGTTCCTCAAGAGTACCTTTTTGCTACGTTCTCCATTACGGGATCCAGTCCCTCCCTAGGATTTGCCCTTTGTCTCGCAAGTACTTAAAGACCCTCCATTTGAACCTTCAGCTACTTCTGACTTGAAGCTCTTGTCTTGGAAAACTGTATTTGGTAGTAATTACTTCTTCAAGGAGGGTTTTGGAGTTGCAAGCTCATGATGTTTTCACCTCCTTACTTAGTATTTCATAAAGACAGTTTCTCTTCATACAAACCCTTCTTTTCTGCTTAAGGCATATTCTGTGAATAACCTTAGCAGTTCTTTTCATCATCCTGTCATCTTCCACAATTTCTGCAAGTAAAGGTGAAAACCTTTTACATGTTTTGATGTACATAGGCATTTGAGATTCTCTTCGGATCGTACCAAATCTTTTAGAAATCCAATCAGTTTGTCTCCTTTTCAAAATCCGGGCTGGCCTCACCTATGTGTAAAGTGACTTTATCCAAGTTGGTTTCGGATTGTACCTTGTTTTAATATTCTTTGAAAGGAAAGACCCTTCCACATAAGCCTAAGGGTCATTCAGCAAGAGCAATGGCTACTTCACAGCTCTCTCTTCTAGAGTATCAATGGACGAAGTTTGTGCAGCTGCTACTTGGCTGGGTCACCGCACTTGGTTCATTACAAGCTGTATATCCAGTCTAGATCCAGGGCTTCCTTTGGCTCTGCTGTGTTGCGGAATATCCTTCCTTAGTTCCTCCTGAGGAATTTTTCGTGGCTGGGTAATCTGTTACACAGGTTGAAGCCAGACAGCACACAATATTGGATATGGAAGTTGTTTACTTAATGACTATCTGCTTTCTCTTCCCATATGGTACAACTTTCCCACCCTCCTGCCCTCGCCTTTTTGCTGACATGGTGAGTCTTACTTTTTAAGATGACTGGACATTGGTGGTCACTTTCTGGTGTTCTGCATCCTCTTCAGTTTAAAAAATGTATTCTTTAATGTACATTTCCAGAATTATATGTTTATTTGAAGGGTTTTCATGGGGCATACTCAATCTGAGGATTAGAATGAGGAGTGGGGAGATGATGTTCGTGTTTCACTGTTGCAGTCATCCCTGCTGAGTATCCCTCGGCCGGCTTGAATACCAGAGTAAAGGCTTTCCCTCCTGCGTCGGCTGTAGGTTTCCCAAGACTGACGTCAGGTCATCAGTGCTGTAAAGAGAGGCAGCTGACACCATTACATCTGTCTTTCTTGCCGTGGAGCCCAAAGCAGAAGCAGTTTGCAAGTGCTTCAGTCACCCGTTGCCAGAGTGAGGGAGAATTCTACTAAAGCTTAACCGATGTCCGAAAAAGTAAATAACTGTCTCCGTTGTGAAAAACAAATACGACACCGAGACTTTCATAATCTGTGTGTAACTTGCCTAGGCCCAGATGACATCGCCGGTTGTCGATTCTGTGCCTTATATAACGCTAGGACCATCCATAGGAGAGCTGATTTTGTAGCTAGGCATTTCAAGGAGGTTAGTTACTCACACAAAATGGCATACATCGGTCAATTGACTGCCAAAATTCCCTAAAAGAGAAGATGAGGAGAGAAACAGCCTTCCGAAGGTTAGGCCCACAGACGACACAAATCAGAAGTCAGCCAGCCTACCTTCCAGTAGTTCAGCAGAATCAGTGAGGTGCATTCGCAGCCCCTGACAACAGCTGTAGAGCCATCGCAGGCCTCTACCGAGACCCTTCTCCAGATCAGGCTCCTTTGACCATTTTGACAGCTACCAGCACCTCGGTTGGGTCCAGAGCCGCTTTGCATGTACCAGCTTCCGAGGAGGCCTTTCGAATGACTGATGCCAGGTCTAGATCGACGGCCATGCCACCAGCAAAAAACACTAGACCCATCGAATCTCTTGAGGCCTAAGAAGGCCACTCCTGGAAAAGCCCCTTCCTCATGCCCACTCAACAGTTTCCTCCCACCTAGCCTGCCCAGTCTCAGCAGTTGCTCAAAATGGCTGAAGATTTAATTACCCTCATCAGGGGTAACCAGCCTACTCCAGCTACCCCAGCCAAAAGAAAAAGGGATCATTCATCTGAGGACTCTGAATTTCTAGACTCATACACTGAAATGCAGCCCCTGGCAGCCTTTGAGGATTCAGATGCTGAGAAATCAATTCTTTCAGCCCCCTCCCCCCAAGGACCTCTCTTTCTGGGAAAACTTAAATTCACTCAGAGCATTTCCATTGGGAGGCCCAGGACTACCCCCAATCAAAGAAGAGGCTCAGGGAGTTCCTGGACTTACCTCAGCACAAGCCCTTAGCCATTCCTCCCATCCTGGATGTGGTGGAAGACGCCTTCCTGGAGTCTGGCATCATCCCTGATGCCCTACCTCCTGCACCCAGGAAACCTGTCAGATACTACAGGGTACCTGACTTCCACAGGTATCTGTTTAAGAACCTAGCAGCTGACCCATAAGTTATTACCCAGGGAACCCAAAGAAGCTAGGACCAGCTGCTCCAAAAACCCTGTACCCTCTGACAAGGAGAGCAGAGCCTTAGACCGATGGGGCAAAAAGGTCTACACTTCGGCTACCTTAGGTCCTTAGAGCCCTTACTTGCCAATTTCACATGCTCAAATTTCAACCAAACATGCTGGAATTAATAAAGCAAAAAATGTCCACCTTACCAGAGAGTAATACTACCTGAGAACTAGGAGATTTGATCCACTCCAGCTCTCAAGTGGCAAAGCATTCTCTGCACTGTGGATTTGATGCTCTCTAGAAGCTTCTAGCAGAGCTGCAGTTTCTGGATCAGTCATCAGAAGGCATGTATGGCTGAGAGAGCAGCCTTTGCCTCACCAGGTCAAATCTAAACTTTTGGATGCCCCCCTTGGATAGGGATCTATTGTTTGGCCCAAAAGCAGAGGAAGTCATTAAAAAAAATGGAAGACAAGGCTAAATCTATGCAGACGGTCAAAGACTTCCTGCAAGAACAACCACCCAGATTCAGCAGGAACTTTCCAACAAAACACTGGTCTTTTCCTGCCCAACCCAAAGCTGTGCCTAGGAGAGTGTGCAGAGATGGACTCTCCAGACAACAGCAGCAAATCCACCAAGGGCCCAGGTCCGTGGCCCTCAACCATGCCTAGGCAAAGGAGTTCTAAATCCACTCTTTACTCCAAGAACCTGCAGTGACACCCCCTCTCCCCCTCCACCACCCCCAACAAGCTAGGAGGAAGGCTGACCCTATTCTTAGACAAGTGGCAAAACATTACAACAGATCGATGGGTACTAAACATCATTTCACAAGGGTACAGATTCATTTTCAAAGAAAGCCCAAGATTTTCAGGATTCCCAGACTTACCTGCAAACCAAAGAGCAGAGGCCATCCACCAAATTCAAAAACTCTGTGCTTAGGGATCAGTGGAGCCAGTGCCAGAGGAACAAGCAGGAAAAGGTTTCTACTCAAGACTGTTCTTGTTGCGCAGAAAATAGAGCACATTGGGCTCTATTCTAGACCTATCCACATTAAATCTGTCCCTCCTAGTGCCAAAATTCAAATTGCTGACTCTTCAAAACTTGTTACCCATGTTGGCTCCAGAGGGCTAGATCGCAGACGCCTACCTACATATGCCCATCAGGGAATCCTGCAGGAGTTTCCTACGTTTCAGGGCAGGCTCAGAGCACTTTCAATTCTCTGCTGTCCCCTTTGGCTTATCTACTGCTCCCAGAGTCTTCACCAAGTGCCTTGCTCCAGTCATTGCCTTTTTGCAGACAACAAAATGTCCAGATTTACCCCTATCTGGATGACTGATTCACCATTAACAGAAAAAAAAATCCCATTTCCAACCCACAAGAGAGAGAACCTTCCTAGGAGCCCTCCTGGACACATCTGTCCAAAGAGCATTCCTCTCTGCAGAGAAGCAAAGCTTTCTCCCACTCTAATTTTTTCAGCTAGCTCGCAAGACACGTCTCACAGCAAGGAAGTTCATGCAAGCGCTTGGGTACATGGCTTCCTGCATCCTTCTGGTACCTTTAGCCAGGCTCCACATTAGAAAAATACCATGGTATCTCAAGAACCTATGGAGCCAACATTCACAGTCACTAGAACACCAGCTGCCTCTGATCCCCTGCTTAAGGAAGGAATTTCTATGGTGGGCAGAAGCTTGTACCTGGAATAGGGGACTACCCTTCACCACCATTCGTCAAGGCCAGGCTATCACCACAGATGCCTCAGACACAGCCTGGGGTGCTCATCTAAGAGACATGAACTCAAGGCACCTGGGATCAGGGAGACTTTACCCTTCACATCAACATGAAGGAATTGCTTGCAGTACACAGAGCTGTAATAGCATTCAGGAGCCACCTCAGACCAGGAGTTCTCCTGACTAAGACCGACAGCACTATAGTCATGTAGTACATCAACAAACAGGGGGGAACACACTCATACCCCTTGTGCTACCTAGCTATGCTTATCTGGCAGACAGCTTCAGTGATGGGTCTGCATCTGATAGCCCAGTACATTCCAGGGAAGCACAGCACCCTGGCAGACCACCTCAGCAGGAGTGTACTGAACCCACACAAGTGGCAGCTACACAAGGACACCTTCCTCTACATCATACACGTCTAGGGATTACCAGAGGTAGACCTCTTTGCTACAATTCAAAACAGGCAGCTAAAAAGGTTCTGCTCCAGGAAATTCCATCCACGAACATGGAAGGTGGATGCTCTTTCCTTTCACTGGGGCAACCTATTTGTGTACGCTTACCCTCCCTTACTACTGATTCCCAGGGTACTTTAAAGGTAAGGGAGGAAGGGCCAAGGGCTATCCTTCATTGCGCCAACTGGCCCAGACAGCACTGGTACCACTTACTTCTCAGCCTAAGCAAGGAATTGCCAATCAGCCTGCCTCTCACAGAAAAGCTGCTAACCCAAGAAAAAGGAATCAGTACTGCACCCAAATCTTCACACACTCAGCCTCTCCGCATGGCTTATACCCCAGAGGCGGATAATAGGCCATTACTGATTAAACAGGTCTTGGATATCATTAAAGAGACCAGAAGACCCAATACCAGAAAAATCTTATTCTGCAAAATGGAAAAGATTCTCTGCATGGTGCCAAAATAAGGGCGAAAACAGCACCCATGCCCCTCTCACCTTGGTTCTGGACTACCTAGCGGAGCTCATGCAAAAGGGATGGTTTTACTCCTCTGTCAACATCCATTCCTCTGCTATCTCTGTTCATTCTCCAACAGAGCAACCTCTATGCTCCTATCCCCTGTTAAAACAATTCCTTAGAGGGGTATCACACATTAGACCTCCTAGGAGGCAACCCACCCCAGCATGGGATTTGAACTTTGTCCTCGAAAAATTGACCTTTACCCCCTTTTGAACCAGCTGCCTCAGCAGAAATAAAGCACCTCTCGTGGAAGACAGTCTTCCTGCTGGCCATAACCTCAGCCAGAAGAGCATCAGAACTACAGGCTCTCATGGCCATTGAACCTTTCATTATTTTTCATCCAGACCAGGGTATCCCTTAGGGCAAACTCATCCTTTATCCCTAAGGTGATATCTGACATGGCACTTAATCAGGCCATCCATCTCCCTACCTTCTTTCCAAATCCACAAAATAGGGGGGAAAAAATTCTCCGTACTTTAGATGTGCAGAGACAGCTTAGATACTACCTAGACAGAACCAAGTCTGTAAGAAAGACTGACCAACTGCTGGTCAGCTTCGCCCTGGGGCAGAGGGGAAACCTATATCCAAACAAACCATTTCCAAATGGATATCACATCATCCATTTTTGCCGCCCTTTTCATGGAAAGATACCTCCAAAATCAGTCAGAACCCCATTCTACCAGGGCAGCATCAACTTACACTGCCTTCAGAGGCGTCCCTACCAGGGACATTTTAGAAGCTGCCACCTGGGCATCTGTCCACACCTTCACTACTAGCTAGCTACTTCCTAAAAATCCAGGGCAGGCTTTGCTTCAGCAGTCCTGCAGGGCATTGTAGCTTCCATCTCTAGCAATAAAAGTCTATTCTCCAGCTCCTTTACTGCATTCCTAGTACCCTACCTTTCAGCTTTTGGAATCTTCCCACAAATGATGACTGCAGCAGTGAAACACGAAGAACATAGTACAGTTGTGTACACTTAACCTGTTGCAGTCCTGTTTCCCTCCCACCTTCCACCCTCTCTCTTCTTCATCTTTCTTATGGCCTTACCCAGTTTGGCCTTCTTCAGGTCTACTTGGAAGTGGTTGGGGGCAAGAAAAACTTATGTAATGGCGTCTCCTACCTCTCTTTGTAGCACTGGACGACCTGACATCAGTCTCTGGCGACCTGCAGCCAATGCAAAAGGGAAATCCTTTACTCTGGTATTCTGGCCTGCCGAGGGCTACCCAACAGGGATAACCCACAAGTGATGACTGCAACAGTGAATACAATGTTAACAATTTACATTTATGGTAAGTGTACCCATTTGTACTTTGTGGGTAAGGGAGGTGTAGCCAAGTATGCTAAAGACTTTGGAATTGACTGGTATAGGATCCAAAGTCCCACAGATTGAACCAGATGGAGACGGACAACACAGATCTATCGTTATGGTAAGTACATAACTTTCATTTGCTCATGTTTTTTAATTTTTTCCTTCTCTGTATCTATGCCTTTATCCTTTTCTTCCTTCCTGTTCCCTTTGCCTTATCCCCAGCATCTGAGGAAGAAGGCCCTTTAAATGAACTTATTACAGCTTTCAAGTAACTAACTTGGCCTTGAAGGTCTTATAGTTGTCATCCAAAGTTTATAGATGTTTTGGCCCAACGCCCTTATAGATGTCACTCAAGGTTTGTAGATGTTCTGACCCCAGGCACATATTGTATAGGTTGTTCATGTCCTGGGAAGGAATCTTGTGCCCACATTTTTTTATTAACCACAAAGCCTTGTTCATAATATTAAACAATGTTGCAACAAAAAAGCTGTACTGAAAATACAGTAAAATGTAAACAAGCAAAACCAGTCATATGTAGCCTGATGTATAGCTAGGCAGACTTTAAAACACAGTCTATGAAAGTTAAAACACTAACAGCAAAGTAAAAAAAAAAAAAAAGTGCCAAAGTGGATTAGGTCTCTGCCTAATTGGGAGCAAGGGAGGAGATAGCTGAAAGTTTTACTGTAAATAGACAGAAGTGGTAGACAAGACTGAACATCAACAATTAAGAAAGAAAATACGTTTCTGAATGATTTTGAAAGAGTACTGAAAGACTAGGTCTGTAGCTGAAAGCAATAGATGAGATTTGAGGGGCTGAACAGCACAGTTTTATTATGGGAGAAGGGACGATAAGTTGCTGGCTTGGATCTGCCACTAGACCAGATTAGCCAGCAGTCAGGGTGGACTAAGAAGATGAAAGCAATGACTAATTTTTGATTATATGAACCTGACACTACTTTTCTGAAGTACAAGCTAACACAGAAGGTCTTTGGCTAACGAAGTTCGCAGATGACTGCAAACTAAGAGCCATAATCAAAACTCCTAACGATGTAGACATCCTGCAAAAGGGCCTCACTGGGACAGATGCCTGGTGTCAAAGCCATGGCCTCAAGCTCAATGGCAAAAAGTGCATTGTCATCCCTTTTAGTAAAAACTGCACCCATGAACTACCACATAGACGGTAGTCTACTTAACACCGAAAGTGTTATGAGACCTTGGGACACAAGTGGACAGTAGTCTCCTTTGATAATCACATTGCCACAGTAGTCAGGAAATCCTTCTACGTGTGGCACACCATCACAAAAGGTTTCTCATCCAGGAAAAAAGAGGTCATTGTTCCCCTCTACTCGTCACTCCTTAAACCCATTATAGAGTACAGCACCCCTTTTGGTATGTACCTCACAAGAAAGCTACAACTGGAAAGGCAGCAGAAGTACCTCACAAAGAGGATTATCGGCCTCAAACAGATGCCCTACACAGACTATCTCAAAAAAAACTCCAGCTTTACTCTGTTGCATATCGCCTACTCAGAGGCAGTCTCTGTCTAATATAATAAGCTATGTCAAACCCAGAGCTGTTGGTCATGCTCCACTTAAAGAAATCCCAATCCCTCCCAGCTACACTCTCTAGGGACCTAAATCTTGTCACCACAATAAACATAACATGCTGGAGGGATAGATTCCTGTCCCAGAGACTTCCCATACTCTGGAACAAACTACCTATTAAGCAGAGCTCCTCATTAGCACTCTTCAAGAAAAATCTTTGATTGGATGGGAGATAGGAAATTCACCCCGGGGATCACTTTCTGTGGCTCTGCTCGACAGGGGCACAAGAAAATAATTTTCTTGGGTGGCAAAAGCCAGGGTACCTTTTTGGCTAGGCTTATATAGGCCCTAGGGCCAATAGCCTAGTACCTGCCTATGAAGTATTGATAAAGGTCTTTACATTGATGCAGCATGTCTAGATATAGCAAACATGTTTGATACAGTGCCACATACAGGAGGTTTGCAGTTTATTATAGAATTTAACATCAGTAGTTACTAAATTGGACAGGCTGTGTAACATCAGTCGGTACTAAATTGGACAGGCTGTGAACAGGAAATGACAAATAAGAATTAGATAATTTTTCTGCAGAAAAAAATTGCCTACTGGAAATCCTCCAGGTGTCAGTGTTCATTCTTGTTTATTATTTTCATGTCTTTATTCCCCATAGGTTCTGACATTTACATTCGTAAATTTGCTGATACTAAGGTGAGGTTCATTGTTGCCCATTTGGCCAAACAGATGTCCTTCCTGGATGTTTTTCCAGTCATGGTCAAGCACTAATTATAATTTTAATGTGGCAAATGTACGGTAGCACATTTTGGCAAGAGCAACAACCACATACACATGTGGAATGGGTATTGTTATACTTCAGGAGGCAGCCTGTGTTAAAGACTTGCGAGTCGTTAATAAGTTACATTTTGGTGTTAATGTTGCTATTGTTAGAAGTGCTACTTGAAAGTGAAAGATCTGATGTGCACCATATTCAGTAGAGACACAAGTGTTGATTCCCCCTTGTGCAACTGTCTTATATGACCTTACATTGAATGTTGTGCTTCACTATATGTATATAATGCTTCTGTATTAAATTAAACAAAGAAAATGGAAAATAATTCAAATGTAATTCACCAGATATATATCCAAGGTCAGAGAGTTTAAAAACACATGAATAGATTGTTGTATTTTTCATTACAAAGAAAACAAAGCACGTTGGTAAAGTGGTAAAAGTTCAAGAACAAAAAAAGGCAAACCAATCTACAAACGCAAGTAGTTTAATGTTGAACAAAGCTTTCAGACAAAACAGTCCAGTGTGTTCCAAACAGTTAATACTCCCTATCATTAAATACACATTTTAAAATGATCATCTGACACAGCCATCCTATCATCATAAAGTACCTAATTAGACAATTAAGCGAACTTCGTTTTTATTTAAAAACATATATTTGCATCAACATTTCTAATATAAAATTACTTTATAAGAAGAATACACAGTAGTGTGTATTCCTCTTGTAAAGTAATTTTATATTAGAAATTTTGATGCAAATATATGTTTTTAAATAAAAACGAAGTTCGCTTAATTGTCTAATTAGGTACTTTATGATATGATGGCTGTGTCAGAACATTTTAAAATGTGTATTTAATGATAGGGAGTATTAACTGTTGTGAACACACTGGACTGTTTTGTCTGAAAGCTTTGTTCAACATTAAACTACTTGCGTTTGTGGAAGATTGGTTTGCCTTTTTTTGTATTTTTCATTACAGTCAGCAAGTTGGACTAATTAAGAGTTGGACTAATTAAGAGTGGTTTAACAATTTACAGATGTCTTAAGGATGATTTATTGGCGTACTAACAGAAATATTACTCACCTGCCGTTTTTAAATGAAACTGAACTAGAACTGATTCTCTTATAGAGTAGGAAGGATATTGAATGCTTCAACTTTGTCCTTCATTTGATCACTGTTGCAGTATTGCTGACTAGTGGGAAGTATCCCACCAAGGATACATGTCTGACCAGTAAACAAAAGCTTGGGAGCCTTCCCCTCACACTCTATATCCGAGTTATGACCTGTGCATGAGAGTATGTGCTAGTTCACAAGGGACAAGTGGGCAAGAAGTTCTTCAGATCTTTCTTGCTGCCAGTACAAGAGGAAACTACATCACTTGATTTGGTCTTGTTAGTAAGGAGAGATAAATGCGACTATGGTAGACAAATTCCCACAAAGGCAGTCATATTACGTGTTTAGTCCTCCTAGACCCAGACTGTAACTTTAGGGAGTGCTGCATTTGTAAGCACTTTTCCCTAAGATCATCAGGAGTTGTTTAATGTCTTTGAAAATATATTTAGAGAATTGGAGACTTAAGGAGCTAGCCATGCAGTAGGATAGCTTCCAAGTCCTCTCTTTCAGTTGTCCCTTAGCAGCAGCAAGAGAAAGTCAAGAAGCCTAAACTTTTGAAAGTTTCTTTTGACCAGTTGGACGTGATGCCTCTGCAGAGTATGATGAGCCCACAAGCTGCCATTTTTTTATTTCTTGTTCCACTGTCATGACCACTTCAGTAAAGTACTGCTTGTAGGTATGTCCCACTCGACCTTTCAGAAGACTGGCAAGGCCACAAAAGCGAAACCTTGGCTGGTAATTCCTAAGGGACCCAAGGGCATTCCACACATCCTTGTTCAAAAGGACACCCCTGTTACCCTAATTTGAGGTATGTCAGGAGTCTCCTCCTCACATTCTGCTGACACCTCTAAAAAGACGAAACGGGAAAACAAAGCATCTCTTCTCCTGTCCGCTATCAGATCCATAGCAAGAGTGGTCTAACTTTTTCTCAAGGGCAAATTAAAGCTCTGATGCCATTAAAGATAATGTTTAAAGGTACAAAACAACCTTTTGTTTTTTCATAAAAAGTGTTAATATGCAGTGTTCTTCATATTGATCACTGCTGCAGTAGCTTTAGGTATATAGGTTATATCCTGACAAGGACATAACTGAAGACCAGCTTCCAAAGCTTCAGGGCATCTTCCATGTACCCAACCTGTCAAGTAGCTGTAGTTGAGCTAACTAAAAGAAGTTTGGGCATGAGCCCTTAAGAGCTTTACTGAGCCAAAGAGCACACTACTCTGATGCTTTTGAAGATGGACTGTCAGCTTGTGCTTTTCTTTGCTGGGTAGACAAGTTCCCTTTGTAAAAAAAAAAAACAAAAGAAAAACATTGCACATAATTGTTAATATTTTATTACTTTCCTCTTCAGGAAAGTTATTTGAAAGCTAGGAGTGTTATTTAATGGACTGGTAGTTTTTCTGGCATTTGCTGCTCGTCTTCCATGGGAAAGAAGCATCATTTTCAACTTGACCATATATAACAGGTTACAGGTCGCACTGTCAGTTCTCCTTCCAGCCACAAGAAGAGAAAGTTAATCAAACAGCCTTTGCCACAACAGCAGACTAGCAATTTGCCTCCACTGCAGATGGGTGCCTCCACTGTGGCCATTTGTTGCACTTCAGAGCACTTTTCTTTTACCCCAGATCCCTGTGGTGTAGAACATACAGCCATTGTGAACCAGGAGTTAGCCATGACCTCTGCGGCTGTTGGTGTCCATTAGTGGCTCTCCCTTACCCACTGAAAGGATTTTCTAGAAACCTACACCCATTTCTCTTGTCCTGTCTGTTTTAGAGGATGTGTGTGTTACTGCCTGTAGTTTTCCTAATAGTCAGCTAGCTGTCCTTAAAAAGGCAAATAGGATGTATGAAGTACCTCACTCAGTTTTTATGCACCGTTACCAAACCTCACCCAACAGCTATAGCCTTAGTTGATTCTACTGCTATAGTTAAGCTATAGCACTTGGTCAATTCCAACCCTATTGTTTCTAATAAGGGTGGGAAAGTTATTGGTAGGTATGGAGAAAAGTGTATTCTGCAACTTTCATTTTTAGACTTTTGAATTGTCAGACTCGTGTTGGTTTGTTTTGACAAATTGTGAAATTGAGGAATGCTTTATCTACAGTTTGCTTTTGTTAAGAAAAATCTGCTTTAAATAGCTTTGTTTCTTCTGTTATGCAGATCACTGCTCATTGTTTGCAGTGTGTGTATGACTCTGTTAATACATTTTCCAGGGCTATGACCTGTGTTACTGTTTGTAAGGAGATTTGCTTGGCTGCATTCTCAGAACTTCCCAGATGTAAAAATGAGATTTTAAATTCTCCCTTGGATTTAATGTTTGGCCCCTCTGCTTCAGAGGTGATCAAAAAGCGTAGTGAAAAGGGCAACCTGATCAGGGAACCTCTAAGATTATTTTCACCCCTCCTTTTCCACATTGTCCAAGGAATTTTCTTTCTCCTCATCCAGTTCTGGCAAAACAGAATAAATGGTTTCAACTGAATTTTGGTAAACGGACATTTAAGAAGAGATAATTGGGGGGGTCCAAAAAGAAGTCTCAAACTTCACAAAACCAAGGACAGTCCAATGACTGTTCAAGAGACCTTGTGACCCCCCCCCCCCCCCAAAAAAAAAACTGGTGTCTTTTCTCTTCTAGGAAGTCTAATCTCCATTTATTGTTTCAGACAAATGGGTTTTGAAAAACATTCAGCAAGGTTACAAATGGTAGTGGGAGGAAATTCCTCCTTTCCCAGAGGGTCATTCCTCATACTGCAGATCAGACTCTGTCGTTTCCATCTGTTCATCATATGTTGTCCCAATGAGTGATAGAACCACTCCCTGCTTCCCAGATGGGTAAAGGGTTTTATTCTGGATGTCATGGAACCAAAGAAAGAAAATGCTTGGAGACCAGTTCTGGATCTTTTCTTTCTAAACCTGTTGGTGATGGTACCCAAAATCAAAATGATGTCACTTCACAACCTGTTACCTCTACTTCCTCTTCCATATCTCCTTGTAACACTTGACTTAAAAGGATACTTATCACATCCATATTCTTTCAAACTTAAAAAGTTTCTTAAGGTTGTGTTTTGGGATCACATTATCAGTTCTCTGCCTTACTCTTTGGACTCTCCACTGTGCCAAGAGTGTTCATAAAGTGTCTAGTTCCAGTTATAGCTCAGTGCAGGCTACAGAATATCCACATTTTTCCATATTTAGATGACTTGCTTATCTTTGCAGTCTTTCTCAGTGTATTAAGAATCTTTCTTGGGTGAGAAATCTTTTGCACAAACTGGGATTTTGTGCTAGATTTAACCAACGCACTATTAAGCGTCGGTACGATTTTGCATTTCACTATTTTGGCAGAAGATTTAACTATACAATGTCGTCGGATAGCCATCCGACTACCAGAATTCACAAGAAACGCAAAGAAAAGGACAGGCATCCGAGGTCCAAAACCGACGACGAGGCTTCTTCTAAGCCAGTCGCCGGTTCTCAGTGAGGCGCCTTTGCAGCCCCTGACGACCGCTACTTTAGACTCGTAGGCCACTACCGACACCCATGTGGAGTCAGCCAGGCCGCTGGAAGCTCAAGGTATTCCACCTTCAGAAAATATTCCCTCAGATGGGTCCGGAGCCGCTGAGCAGGCATCGGCTTCTGAGGGTGTTTTCAGACCTACTCAATTATATGTTAAAACAACTTCAGCTTCAAAGGCAAAGACTAAAGCACCTTTAAAGACCAAGAAACAAGTACAACAGCCTCATGGACAGGCCTCCATGCCTAAAAAACAGTTGCTCAAAATGGCCGAAGACCTAAGTACTTTGATCAGGGGTTCCCATCCCCCTCCTGATAAGAGGCCTAGGCAAGAGACAGAATATGAATCTTCAGATCAGGTTTCCATTTCATCTGATTCCTCTTCTGATGAGGGAATACTCTCTTCCTCCCTATGAGGATTCTGATGCTGAAGAATCTATCCCTTCAGCCTCTCTTCCTGAGTATTATTCTTTTAGGGAAACTTTACATACCATGAGGGAGCATTTCCACTGGAAGAGCCAAGATTATTCAGAATCTAAGAAAAGGCTCAGAGACTTCCTTTTACTACCACAACACAGGCCCCTAGCTATTCCACCTGTGTTCGACATTGTAGATGTATTTTCAGAGTCCAGTCTGACCCCTGACTCCTTACCTCCAGCTCCTGTTAAGCCGGACAGGTGCTACAGGGTCCCTGACTCACATAAATCCCTTTTCAAAAACCCTGCTGCAGACCCAGAAACTATCTCTCGGGGTCCAAAAGGGGTCAAGGCTTCCACTGCAAAAAAACGTACTCCCTCCGACAGGGATTCTAGGGCACTGGACAGATGGGGAAAAAAGATTTACACTTCTGCTACCTTGGCTATAAGGGCTTTAAATTGTCAGTTTCATATGCTCAAATATCAGCAATATATTATGTCACTGCTTAAACAGAAAATGTTGATAAATTCTGAATGTGCAGAAAACAAAGAAATGCAGGATTTATTGCATGCAGCTGAACAAGTTGGAAAGCATACTTTGCAATGTGGTTTTGATTCTCTGGAGGCCTCCTGCAGGGCCGCAGTTACGGGTTCTGTCATTAGGAGGCATGTTTGGTTAAAGGAACAAAATCTACCTGATCGTGTTAAAGCAAAATTATTAGATGCTCCATTACAGCATGATACTTTGTTTGGTGTTAAAGCAGAAGAGGTGTTAAAGAAAATGGAGGACAAAGCTAAATCTATGCAAACCATCAAGGATTTCTTACAGGTACAGCCACCAAGATTTAGCAGACACTGGCCTACAAAGAGTTGGTCCCTTCCAGTGTCAGACAGGCCACAAAGGGGCAGATACAGACGCCCTAGAGGCAGATCCCAGCCCCAAGGTTCGTACAGGTCTAAACAATGGGGTGGTTCTACCTCCAAAACTGGAGAAGACAAATCACAGCCATACAGAAACAGTCTCAATGACTTCCCTCTGCCTGCACCAAGCACTTATCTTCTGGCAGCACCTTTAGGGGGAAAACTAGCACTTTTTTCTCAAAATTGGCACATAATAACCCAGGACAAATGGGTCTTAAACATAGTGTCACAAGGCTACAAGTTTCACTTCCATACCCTGCCAAGGGCAAACGGTTGGCCAGACCTGCCAAAACATCAATGGACAGAGGCACAAAAAGAAGTCTCATCCCTCATGGACATGAGGGCCATTCAACAAGTACCAGAGCAAGAGGAGGGACAAGGATTCTATTCAAGACTGTTCTTGGTACCCAGAAAGGACAAAACCTGGAGACCAATACTGGACCTATCTATTCTAAACATATATCTGGATATTCCAAAATTCAAAATGTTGACTCTACAGCAGCTTCTGCCCATGTTGGGCAAGAAGGCTTGGCTTGTGACTTTAGATCTAAAAGAGGCATGCCTGCATGTCCCAGTCAGACAAACATGCAGAAGATACCTCAGATTCAAAGCTGGCTCAATGCACTACCAATTCTCTGCACTGCCCTTTGGCTTATCTGCTGCGCCCAGGGTCTTCACAAAGTGCCTGGCACCAGTAATTGCATACTGCAGACAGAGGAATACAGTTATATCCTTACTTAGGCGACTACCTCATTCAAGCAGAGAACAGACATTCTACTACAGCATCTGACGTTTGTAAAGAGATTACTACCATGCCTAGTGTACACAGTCAACGAACAGAAATCAAAACTAGTACCCTCTCAAGAGATAATATTCCTGGATGCAAGCTTAAATACAACTGCCCAGATGGCTTATCTCACGCCAGACAAACAAAGGCAACTGACTACCTATTTCAAACTGTTGGCAACAAAGGCCCAGTTGTCTGCAAGAAAAATTCTGCAGGCTTTGGGCTTCATGGCATCCTGCATTCTACTAATTCCATATGCAAGACTGCATATGAGGAAACTTCAGTGGTACCTAAAAAGTGTTTGGACTCAACATTGCCACAGCCTGGAAACAATAGTTACTCTCATTCCCTGCCTGCAACAGGAGATGTTCTTCATCTCACATTGCTGCAGTCCTTACACTTGGGTAGTCCTCTGTATTTGACTGACATCAGGACGTCAGGGTACAAATGCGCATGACCAACGTCATATCCTCAGTCTTTTTTGCCGCATGGTCCGATGCAGAAGCAGCATTGCAAGTGCCGGTTGGCGTTCTGAGATTTTTCGATTTTGAAGTTTCAGACCGAGTTCAAAGTTGGGAATATTTTAGTTTTCTTGCCTCAGTGATTTACGGATGTCAGAAAAGTCAATAATTGCATTTCTTGTGGGAAACAGATACCATAGAGATTATCATACTTTGTGTATTCCTTGCTTAGGGCCTGAGCACGACGTTGTTGGCTGTCGCTCTTGTGCTAGATTTAATAAGCACTATAAGAGGAGGTTGGATTGTGCAAGGTTAGTCTTTGGGAAGCGGTGCAATTATAAAATGCCGTCGGATGCTCCGGCGCCTTTCTTCTTCGAAAGAGGACAAAGCAGTTAAGCCTAGGCTGGAAGAACCGCCTGTACCGGACGTGGTTTTTGTGTTCCCAGGGTGAGACTTTAGTATTGCAAGATGTGGCCTCTCAGGAGGCAAGTCAGGCTGAGGGCTTCTCAGGTTACTATACTCCCTCCCTTCCTAGGGTGGCTAGGCCCTCTCCTCTGTTTCTAAGGCTTCTCCCAGGGCAGGCCAGGTTTAGCTTCAGTTGGTGTTACCCCTAGCTCTTCAGGAACTGTGCCCAAGAAGCATATGCTTAAAATGGCAGAAGATTTGATCACTTTGATTAGGGGTTCTATGCCCCATCCTGATAAGAGGCCTAGGGTGGAGCCTGAGCTGGGTGGTTTTGAGCAGGCTTCAGATGTGTCAGAGTCTTCGGCTGAAGACTTGCAGGAGTACTCTCCTTTGGATTCTGATGTGGATGATTCTACTCCTTCTGCTTCTCCTCCTGAGGATTTTTCTTTTTCAGAAACTCTTCATTCCATGAGGGAGCATTTTAAGTGGGAAGGTCAGTTCTTCGCAGGCACGCCTGGCTAAGGGATCAAAATTTGTCTGAACATGTTAAAACAAGGATTTTAGATGCTCCTTTACAATCTGACGTGTTGTTTGGTCCTCCTGTTGAGGCAGTTTTGAAGAAAATGGAAGACAAGGCTAAGTCTATGCAGACTGTTAAAGATTTTTTGCAGGTCCAGCCTCCAAAGTTTAGTAGAAATTGGCCTAATAAATCCTTCTTATGATTCTCAGTCTAGGGGTAGATCTAGGGGCAGAGCTCAGGGCTCTTTCAGGCCTAGAACAGGGAGTTCTCCTGCACAGTCTTCGGTGAGGGCAGGGTCAGTCCTTTAAACAGACCCAATGACCTACCTTTTCAGCTGCCAGAGCCTTCTCGTCTGGCAGCACCTTTGGGAGGAAGGTTGGCACTTTTCAAAGAAAATTGGAGTTTAATTACCCAAGACAGATGGGTATTGGATATCATACACCAGTTACAGGTTTTATTTCCATACCTTGCCTCCTTTCCTCCTCAACAAAGAATAGAGGCTCACAAGCAAATTTCTCTGTTACTCCAAATAGTCCCTATGCCAGAAGTAGGCCTAGGATTTTATTCACTGTTCCTAGTACCAAAGAAGGGGAACACGTGGAGACCAATTTTGATTTATCTACCCTCAATACTTATCTGGACATTCCCAAGTTCAAAATGTTGACGTTACAGCAGCTTTTACCTCTGCTGGGCAAAGATCATTGGATGGTAACTTTGGATCTCAAGGAGGCTTACCTTCATGTTCCTATCAGACTAAGTTGCAGGAAGTATCTGCGTTTTCAGCTGGGACTTCTCACTATCAGTTCTCTGCATTGCCCTTTGGCTTATCTACTGCGCCCAGGTGTTCACGAAAGTTCTGGCTCCAGTGATAGCTTTCTTCAGGCAAAAAGGAATACAGATCTATCCTTATTTGGACGACTGCCTGATTCTGGCTCAAGGAAGGGAAGAGCTTCTTTATCATTTGGAATATGTGATAGCAGTGCTAAGATGCCTGGGGTATTCTGTGAACGAAATAAAGTCCAGTCTAGTACCCTCTCAGGACATGTGCTTTCTGGGTGTGAGACTGAATACAGCATCCTAGATGGCCTTTTTAACCCCGGACAAACAAAAGAGTCTATCCCTTTACTTCCATCAGCTATCTCATCAGTCCGGGCTGACTGCAAAGACAGTCCTTCAAGCCTTAGGGTTCATGGCATCTTGTATTCTGGTGCTTCCCAATGCCAAACTGCATATGAGGAAGCTGCAATGGTATCTCAAAATGTATGGACACAGCACTGGATCTAGACACTGTCATTCAAATAATACCTTGCATTCAAAAGGAATTTTTGTGGTGGGCTCAGGAATGTCACCTAAACAAGGGACTCTCTGGTGACCCGCCAGAGGCGAGTCCAGATTTTAACGACAGATGCCTCAGACAAAGCTTGGGGAGCTCATCTAAATGGAAAGTGGATACAAGACAAGTGGCCTGCCAGACTACAACATCTACATATCAACCTGAAGGAGATGTTAGCAGTCCAGTTTGCATTAATAGCTTTCAAGGATTTACTTCTTCCAGGGCAGGTGTTGATTCTAACAGACAACACAACTGTCATGTGGTACATCAACAAGCAAGGGGAACGATTCCTATCCCTCTGCATGGCAAGCAATGATTTTGTGGGAGACTGCTCTCAGTTTACAGCTCAATCTTCAGGCAAGGTTTCTGCCAGGAGCACAGAACTCCTTAGCAGATGTGTTGAGCAGACAATTATGGATCCCCACGAGTGGAAATTGGATCCTCATGTATTTCAGAAATTGACAGTGTCATGGGGAACTCCAGACATAGATCTGTTCGCTTCTCCACTAAACCATCAGCTGCCAAAGTTTTGCACAAAAGGTTTCATCCCACAGCTTGGAAAGTGGATGCTCTTTCTTTCAATTGGAGCAATCTTCATGTATATGCCTTTCCTCCTCTGCCTCTCCTCCCAAAGGTACTTCTAAAGGTCAGACAGGACAAGCCAAGGATGATTTTAATAGCTCCAGATTGGCCTCGACAGCACTGGTACCCATTACTGAGAAGTGTGGAAGCCTCCATGGCCTTTGCCTTGATTCCACACCTGTTGTCACAGGAGGACAGCCATTTGCTGAATGTCAAACTTCACTCTCTTCACCTAACGGCCCTGCATATTCTGTTTTGAACCATAGAGGGTCTCAACTTCCACAACAAGTTTTGAATGTGATTTTGGAAGCTAGAAGGCCTAGTACAAGGAAAATAAATGGAAGAGATTTTTATTTTGGAGTGCAGCAAAAGATTTTGATGTTTCTGAGCCTAATTTGAGCGTGGCTCTTCAATATCTTACTGAGTTACTGGACAAAGGTTTGTCTTTCTCTTCTATTAAGGTTCATGCTGCAGCAATTTGCTCACTATGATTGTGTCCCACCATTGTTTTCCCATCCTTTGTTCAAGCAATTTCTTAGAGGGGCAAAGATATAAGACCCCCCACAAAAGAGCCTCCTACTCCTGCTTGGGATCTTTTTTTGTGGTTGAAGAAACTCTACAACCTTTTGAGCCTGCAGCTACTTCTGAGTTGAAATATTTATCATGGAAGACTGCTTTTTGTTGGCAATTACCTCTGCAAGAAGGGTTTCTGAATTGCAGGCCCTTATGGCGGTTGAGCCTTTCTTGATTTTCCATAAGGATAGGGTATCATTACGACTAATCCTTCCTTTATGCCTAAGGTGGTTTCTAGTGTGGCTTTAAACCAAACTATTCATTTGCCTACTTTTTATGCAAATCCCCAAAAAAAGGGGAAAAGATTTTGCACACTTTAGTACACACAGTTGTTTAGTTGTATTATTTGGACAGAACTAAAGGGTTCAGGCAGTCTCAGCAGTTGTTTATTTCTTTTGCTTTGAGTTCTCAGGGCAAGCCTGTGTCAAAAACACTATTTCTAAGTGGTGGATTGGGTTTTGCATTGCTTTCTTATTCCCATCATGGCAAGGAGATTCCAGCTGGGATTAGGCCTCATTCCACTAGGAGTGGCAACCAAGGATATTTTGGAGGCAGCTACTTGGAGTTCAGTGCATACTTTCTCTAGGCATTATCACCTGCCACTTTACTCTAAATCCAGGGCTGGTTTTGCCACTGCTGTTTTGCAGGGCATCCTAGCAGCTCCTGCTTCCTTGTAGTTAGCCATCCTCCCTTACCTCTGCTTTGGGATTCTACCCAAGTGTAAGGACTGCAGCAATGTGAGATGAAGAACATAGTACAGTTTTGTACCTACCATAAATGTAGATGTTCAAGATCCTCCTTCCCTCTGTAGTTAGAGGTGGTTGTGTGGGTTGGGTTGTACATATTGTGTATATTATATATATTGTACATATAGTTAGTGCAAGGGTGGTGGTTTGGTTGTTTGCTGTCTTTTGGTTTTGACCTTTATTTTTAGGGTCTTCTGACATCTGGGGCAAGAAAAGACTGAGGATATGACGCCGGTCATGCGCATTTGTACCCTGACGCCTGATGTCAGTCAAATGCGCCTTGACCGACGTCAGCCTTATACTTTGATATTTCGGGCCCCGAGGACAGCGGACTTGTAAGGACTGCAGCAATGTGGATCTTCGAACATCTACATTTATGGTAGGTACAAAACTGTACTTTTCGATGGTGGGCAAAGGCCTGTCACCAGAACAGGGGACAGCCATTTACTCTACCCCCAGCCACACAGACATTAACAACGGATGCATCAGATTATGCCTGGGGAGCCCACATGGCAGGAAGATGTATTCAAGGCACATGGTCCACAAACCAAATGCATCTACATATCAATCAAAAAGAGATGCTAGCTGTTCAAAATGCCCTGACAGCCTTCAAGGACCTACTTCATCCGGGACAACTACTG